>NC_082692.2:78570560-78905203 GCF_949987515.2 Delphinus delphis | reverse complement strand
GGATGGAATTGTTCTAACATTCCCCTTGACTTGAGGAAAATATATGCTGTTTCCCTTCCTATAAGATGGAAACAATACATATACCCCTCATCTCAAAAGTGTCAGGAAGCAAGAAATGAAATAATTGGTGAATGCTGTGAGTTGTGGCTTAAACAGAAAGTATACTGCTAGCCTGTTAATGAATTATTTTTCTTTTGGCGCCTTGTCTCTTTGAGATAGCTTTGTTCATATTTTAAGAAAAGTAAAAATCCTTTTTAAAAAAAATTTGCCACCGTACTCTGTAGCAGATTTTCTAATGAACTTCTTCAAAATTAAATGTTAAGTCGTTACAGTCATGACTTTCTGATAATATAAAACCCAAGAGATGTTGGGAGGAAAAAGCAACTGACCTTGTATCTGTTGAGCGTCATTGTATGCTCACAAATAGCTCCTGGCTTCTCATACCAGCTTCATAGACACCCAGAATCTAAGAATCAGGAAGAATTCGAGAGGTAATTGAGTCTCTACTGAATACAGAAATCCTTACACAGTGTTTCTGACAAATCTTCCGCAACTTGCCTCATAGGAGAGAATGTAGTTTGTATGTTTTCCCAAACAGGAGGTTTTAGAATCAGTCTGAAGTAGACTCCAATCCCAGCTCCCTGAGTAACCATGTGACCTTGATCAAATATTGATAGTTAAACCTCTCTACAACTCAGTTTCCTTTTCTGTAAAATGTGGATAGTAATAGCACACTATTCATTGGGTCAAATAAAATTAATAAATAAAATAATTTTAAATTAAATGAAATCAAGTAAAATTAAATGAAATAAAGCATCGAATGCATTTAACACACCAGCTGGAGCATTGTGAATGCCAAAAAAGTCTTGGTAATTATTTTTTAGTAAGTGCTCAATGAATAGTTGTTATACCACCCCTGCTATGAGCAAACGTGCCTAACATTTGAATGAAAAAAAAAAGTTTTCTGTTTACACGGTGAAATAAACTGTATTTTATCAAGTCATGGTGGCATGGGGAATAAACACTAGCTCCTTTGCACCAGAGAGAAACAACCAAGGAAGATTTGAAAACTTTGCTTGTATTAGGTTTGTTGATGGAGGTATTACACTGACTCTGCAGCTGGGATTTGGAAACCTGGGCAGTCATTCCTGTAAGAAAATAGCCTCTTAAGCGTTTATTACTATTAAGCTCAACCAAGACAGTTGGAGTTTTCCCGTCTTACATTTCCCATCTGGCAATTATAGAGGGGGCCAAATTTTTAAAAGAAAAAGGAAATCAGACATGAGAAATTACTGGTATGGACTTCACAGACTTTTATTCCAGCTTTTATTGTTATATGAAGCAAGTCTACATACTTCTTTCTGACTCCCTTGTTTTTGTAACTCAAGGTGAACTAGTGAGGGGAATTCCTCCCTAAATGCCAAATTAATCATATACATCAATTTTGTGATTCGGAATAGTCATCCAGAGGACAGCCCCTGTGAGCTTGTTACCCAATGGATAATTATCTTACTGAGAAAGGCATGTGGGTCATAGAACTGATGTTTCTGGATTGAGAAATGCTTCCTGTCATTTTTTTCCCCACTTCCTCTCTCTAAGCCAAGAATGGCAAATATGTGTTAATGCCGCTGCCGAGTTCCCTCCCAGACCCAAGAGGATGTTGGCACTCCATCACAGCCTTTTCTTGGGCAGAACCTGGATTAGTTTAAGAATACTTTTGTGCCCAGATTTTCAGGAAGCTGGTACCGATCAATTGTAATTGGCATGAAGCATGAAACTATTTGCCATCTCTGGGTTAAGCCAACTGGATCGGCGTGCCTCTCGTTTCCATGCTTGCAGTTTTTCTTAATGGGTTTTATTGTGCACGAACTTTGCATGCCTCTATGACGGTATACTTGCAGGGTTTTAGCATCTGTCAGCCTGACCCAAAGAAGAAGAGATGCCAAGACCCACCCTGAGCCTCTCATTAGGAAGCTTTTGACTTCAACTTTTGACAGTTGACTGACTCTTTATGTGCACAGTGTTATCATAACCTGCCAAGTTCTTGACTCTATAAACTGGCCTTCAGCAGCTTATTAGGAATTCCAACTACTGTATTCTAGCACCAACTACAGCACATGCAGAGCCTCTGCAATTCCAAGAAGTACAGCTAAACCAAATAGTGGCCCAATTCACTTTTTTTTTTTTTTTTACATTGAAGGCACTTTGTATTCCGTTGGGTCAGAAGTATGTTTTATTCTACTCCCTGCCTTTAATCCTCTAGTAGGTTTTGTTCTGCTCATCAGGACTCAGGTTCTTATCCATAATGCAGTAGTCAGTTGAATGTTTTCTCTAAGATGCGTTCTCAATGCGATTATAACAGCTCTATCCCTTAGTGTTTATTGACTTTTTTATATCATTGTCTCCTTGGCCTTAGGTTCAACATGCCTCATGATGACAACAATAAGTGCAAAGAAGAAGCAGTTAAGAGTCCCCAGCATGTCATGGCCCCAACACTGAACTTCTACACCAACCCCTGGATGTGGTCAAAGTGTAGCCGAAAATACATCACTGAATTTTTAGAGTAAGAGTCGAACTTTCTTTGAGCACAGCCTTCATGCTAGTATCTGGCCTCCATGCAGTGAACTAATTGTGGGAAAGAAAATGTAGAGTCAAGCATTCCTTTTGAGTTGTTATTTTTGTTGACATTCCTGGGAGGAGGGAAAAGAAAAATACTCTCTGACATCTGTGTAGTTCATGTCCTCATCAGAATTTAGAAGATTACAGACTGAGCTCAAGGAAAAGGTTGGGATCTTAAAGAGAATATGTAAATGTTGCTTCATTGTTGGTAAAGCTGTGAAATCTCTGCAGGTCTTGGGGAAGGGACCGTGAATATGGTGACATGATGAAGGAAGGCCACAAATATTTATGTGCTTCTAACTTAGTAATTCGGTGTCGGAAAGGGGTGGGGAAGTGAGACGCCCCCAAAGAACGTTACATGGGTGGATGAAAATTGCACAGACCTCCATATTGTCGAATTGAGAACATTCTCTCTCTGTCTCTCTCTTTCTCTATCTCCTTGACTCTTTCTTCTTCTCTCTTTTCTTGTTGCTTTTTTAAGCTTCCCCCCAGGCTGCTCAAGGATCCAGTTACATTATACAACATCCTTGTGTAACAGGTTTATTGCTCTTCTCTCCCAGATGTACAAAAGGTTAAGTGATTGTCCCAAGGTCACTGGGTGTATGTTTCCCCAGCCACAGGGAAGAGGGGGTTTTGTTAATCAGAACTCACCGGGTGTGAATTTTCCAGAAGAGGTGTTTGCAGAAACATGGAAGAACTGGCAGGCTGCTGGGGGTTTTGTGTGTGTGTGTGTGTGAGAGAGAGAGAGAGAGTGTGAGTATGTGTGGTTTTTTTAACCAGATGATCTAAAGTGTTTCTTATTGTAACACTAAGCAAATCAGCAAATATTTACTAAACACTTGTTGTTATGGACAGGGCCCCATGCTTGGGTGAAAAAGGCACTATTTTTACCCCTAAGACACTTTACTCTATTGGAGAAGACGTCAAAAAATAAATAGGTGGGCTTCCCTGGTGGTGCAGTGGTTGAGAGTCCGCCTGCCTATGCAGGGGACACGGGTTCATGCCCCAGTCCGGGAAGATCCCATATGTCACGGAACGGCTGGGCCCATGAGCCATGGCCGCTGAGCCTGCGCGTCCGGAGCCTGTGCTCCGCAATGGGAGAGGCCACAACAGTGAAAGGCTCGCGTACCGCAAAATAAATAAATAAATAGGTAATTGCCCCGAAAGGTGGTAAATTCTGGAACAGCTACATATTTCCTCCTGGTTATGTTGTATGCACAGCCGGTGGTTCCACAAACAAGTATGCACTGAAAATAGAACTTCAGCTTCTGGACTCAAGTTTGGATGAAATGAATAAAACAAATACAAAAAAAGGAACCATCTTCTGTACCATTAAAATGACAGAATGGCCTTCACTGTCATCTGGAGCCTTTGACAGCCATATCTTATCCACTGCCCTCACCATCTTTGTTTTTCTGCTTTCCACAGCACTGGTTACGGCGAGTGTCTGCTTAACGAACCTGAATCCAGACCCTATCCTTTGCCTCTCCAACTGCCAGGCCTCCTTTACAACGTGAATAAACAATGTGAATTGATTTTTGGACCAGGTTCTCAGGTGTGCCCGTATATGGTAAGTATCTGGGGGCCGTTTCTACCCTCATAAATGGATTCTGGACTTTTTTTGAATTCATAGTTTTCCATTGGATTCTCACTCTTAACATAAACCACTCATTGAATGGTCCATTGACTATTAATGATGATAGTAATAGTGATGATGGCGATAGACAGTAATAGTGCTCGGTGTTGCATGTGGGCTTTCCCTGAACTTTCTCATTTCACTCTCAGCCCAAAAGGCAGATGCCATTACCATTTTCATTTTATAAGTGGTAAGTGCGGCTCAGAGGGGACGAGGTTACAAAGCTCGTAATGACAGAGCTCAGCCCTTTTCCCTCCTTGTCTCCTTTTCTTCCCACTGCCTCGTCCAGATGACTTTTATTATAGGCGCTCTTCTAGATTCAGGAATTCATGAGACAGACCTGTTTCCCTGGTTTAGCTTGTCGAAGCTGTGGCCTATGACCACCTGGGGCTTGAAACTGTTTCTGGTGGTAGCTTAGCTGGCAAGTGTGTGATACTTTGATGTATGTGTCATGGACATTTGGACCAGTGATTTGATCCAGTGGTTATCAGGAGGCATATCAGCAGAACTGTGCTTCTCTGGGATGCCCCATTCTATTCTTTTGTGTATTTGTTTGTTTATTTTGCTGGGAGTGGTTCAGAGATAGCATGGTAAATTGGCAGGTACAGTGATTCCATGGAAGTAACCAAATTTTTCTGTAAAATGTATCTATGATTATATTCGTTTCTCTGTTACTCATGCTAGCAAACATGCAGAGTAATGCACATGCCCAAGAATGGAAAGGTTAAGCAAACTATAGTATCTCCATTTACTGCAATATTATACAAAAATTGAAAAGTAACTCTACAAGGGAACATGCTCTAGCTATAGTTTTAAATTAAAATAACAGGATAAACAATTATTTTACAGAGTAGGTTCTCAATGTAAAAGGGGGAAAAAAGCTTCAGGAAAGACTGGATCATTTAAAGCTTTTTTTCTATTAAAAAATAGTAGCTTCTGAATTTTTCTACTATGAATATTGTTTATTTTCATCATCAGGGGAAAAATTATCTTTAAAAACTATGCCTGAAATAGAGCTAAATATGTCAACTTGGATAACTCAAAAAACATAGTGTGTAGAGGGGGAAAACAGGAAGTTGTAGGATGTATCCATATATTCTGAAATATCTAACAGCATTGTTTGCTTAAAGCTGAAATGCTGTATATTATTGATAGATATTTATACATTTGTAGTAAAAGCAGTGGGAATGATGAGATGGTGAGCATCACTAGGACAGTGGTTACCTGTGGGAAGAGGGGGAAGGGATTGGGTTTGAGAATGAGTGTGCATGGCATTCAGCTGAGCCTGTGAAGTCTTCTTTCTTTCTTTGGGTGGTGGACACACAGGTATCCGTTATGTTATTGTTCATACTTTTTATATACCTGAAATATTTCATGATATTTTGTCCCTTCTTTCCTCTGACAACCCCTGAAAGCCCTCGAAAAGAGTCATAATATGATCATGATAATATATGCTTAGTAGGAAAAAACACCAGTTTTAGCATCAAGCCAAACGTTAACTCTAATCACAACGTAACTCAAAACCCACTCTCCAGTCGCAGCTCATTGCAAACCTAAACTCACATCGCATATTTCCAGTGTGATACTTTACTCTTTGCCAGGCTCAGTTTCCTTATCTGTAATATGGGGAGATGTTACTAGGACCATATGACATCTCGTATGTTTCTGTTGCACAGTAGTTCCCCTTTGACACCCCGGCAAGTCCTCCCAGGCATAGAAATGTGTCTCCTGGGCTGCTCTCTCTATCCGTTGGAATATTTTATCATTTATCATACCAAGAAAAAAATCCCTTTCTAACCTACGCTCTACATCATTGGCAAAATGTTAGTTGAAAGCAACCATTGCCTTGCTTGATATCGTCTAATCACATCGTCACTGAATTGTCATTCAACTGAATTGCGCAGATGCAGTGTAGACGGCTCTGGTGCAATAACGTGGATGGAGCGCACAAAGGCTGCCGGACTCAGCACACGCCCTGGGCTGATGGGACCGAGTGTGAGCCTGGAAAGGCAAGTAACGCCCCGATCCGTCCTTCTGTCTTGGGGCAGACATGGGCAAGATTTGGGCTGTAGGCTCAGTCACCATTGTTTAGAACATAAGTTAATGTAGCATATTTCAGCATGCAGAATACTTTTTTGAGGCAGGAGGTTCAACTTTACTGTTGAAAGTTGTGCAGACTTACCTTATAGCGTAATACTGACAGGAGGGACATAGCTATCATTATTGCCTCGATTTTAAGACATACTTTTTCTCATTTTAATGTTTTTTAAATCCCAATGTGCTTTTCAGTTTATGCGTACATTTAATGTGAGGTAACATTTCTTTTCTCTCTCTCTCTCTCTTTCTCTCTCTTCTTCTTTCTTTTGGGGTGGCACTGGAAGGCCGTTATTAAGCTGGTGGAACATCTTAAAATTACGGAAATACGGGAAGACTTACTGTGCTCACTACTTGGGTACAAGGCTTTTCCCAGCCTGTATTGACCCCTTTAAGGCACTGTGATGCCACCTGAGATACATCCAAATCCACATTCTGAGTTGGTTATAATGGCTCCTACTTATTGGTTAATAACCAAACAAAATCTGCTGCTTGTACAACGCAATGATAACAATGTCCCAGCAACTAGGAATATGATTATTGCAACCTTTTGCACCTGGTGTCCATCTAAAAAAAAAAAAGTAGTATGTTAAGGCTTTGGTTACAAAAAGTTTTAGATATAAACCTGATTTTTTTAATCCATACAAAAAATGATGTTCACTTACCTATGAGGTAATCCCTGTACTATATCTGAGTCTCATGTTATCCTTACGTAAGTTTTTTCCTTTCTTCTCTCATTGTCAACTTTACTCACTTTTAATATTTTGTTCTCATCTCATTTTCTGTTCTTCTACTTTGCCTTGTGGAATCAGTGGCCCCCGGAGTGTTTCCATGGAAACATGGGGTCCTCAGAGATGAGGAACTTAACCGTCCCTTCCCCAGTTTTATAGATAGGAAACAGAAAAGAGAAGTGACTTGCCCAAGGTCATTGAGCTCATTCAGGGCAGAGTCCTCACACACCCTACCCACTCCCTTCCCAATTCTCTCCTTTGCTTTCTTTGTCTGAAGGAGCTGCAGGGTCCACAGGAGTGTCCATAACTCAGGCTCACTGAGCTCTTTAAGTTTCCATGGTCAAATAGGAGAACGAGTGGCTTATCTAGTCACTTCTCAGAGTGTTTTTTTTATTTTTTAAATTTTATTAGGGTGGTTTTATAAAATTATAATGAAGATGATTTTTCACTTGATTTAGCTTGGTTACTCCATCAGCTCTGGTCTCACTTCTCGATGGCTAGCACCTTAGCAATTGAGAATACAGCTTTCTCCAGGAGCTGCCTGAGAAAACAGCCTAAGGACATAGGCATAACAGTTTCTGCACCGCACCTTTCATTAGATTAAGAAGAAATATATCTCCTTGGCCATAGTGAACCTTTCACATTTTGCAAAACATCTAACTCAAAGTTCTGATGGCCAGAGGATCACAGGTTTGAGTGGGGATGTGGTTCTTGGGTTTCCATGGCAGCCATCAAGCATTCACTCTTTCTTCATAAATGAAGATGTGGCCTCAGAGTCCTTCTAAACACAGTGACCCCTATAGCTGCTCTCAGTTGGTGGGAGATGACAATAGACATGGTATCTAGTTGACAGCTTGGCTAGTTGGCTTGAGTTGGAGCCAGCCAACTATATATTTAAATGGAGTCTGTCTGAGCTCAAAAAAATCACTGGTATTATGTCATGGTTCTTAGTCAATCTGATGCACCCACCTACTATGTCTATTTCTGACACATGTTACTGCTGGAAAAACCATAACAAAGTAGAGCTTTCAATTGTATGATGAAATGAATTGTATTTAGTAAAATAGTCATGTACAGGCTACCACGCTCCATGTAGTACTGTGGTATCCCAGTCAATCGTGGAGCACAGAACCTGGGAAGATGTCTGTTGTGTCTTCTTCTAGTCTTCTGTTTCTGTAACAGAAACAGAAAATAAGAGATTGCATGGTAATCTTATACCTGACAAATGGGGAAATAATTGGGGAGATCTTTCAGAAAACATCTCCCTTGTATGCTTTTGTTCAGCAAAAGCAAGAGACATCAAGGCATTCCAAAAGGCAGATTCGGAACACCTTCAGAGAAGCAGCTATGTGGAGAACATGATAGGTACATTTTTAGTTTGTTTTAGAAAAGCGGCTAAGTCTAGCAACTTATATTAAAGATGTGGATGTTCATTTGTTTATTCCCCAGAAGAACATTTATGCACTTTACAAATAAGATGGTAAATATGTTGGCATAGACGTTCTTTGTGTTTTTCCATTTCGCTTTTGTTTTCATAGAATTGGCAGTAAAACCTTATCCTTTTCTCTAGTAAATTCTGTATCCGTTTGCTGCTGGGTTAATTTTTTCTTTTTTCTTTCTCTTCTCTCTGCCCTGCTCCCTCAGCAGTAATCTGTCTTGGGTTGCTGACACAATGTTATTTTGATGAATGACTCTCTCATGTCCTTTTATTTTCTCCATTCTCTTCTTAAGTCCATTAACATTTTCATTTTAACCCTGTTTGTAAATCTGAGATTTGAAACTCTTGTGTTTTAAGCCTCCTTGGGACAAAATTGACCTCCAAATTGTTCTTCCAATCTCAGAAAGAACATTTATGTAAAATATCATTTAAATGGTTTTGAGCACTTTGAGGAAAGGCTGACTATGTATTTCGGCCCTGGCTCCAGTAGCCCCTAATGCTTTGTTATGATGTAATGGCTTTTCCAGTATATAATTATTGTTTGTTCAAATTCCTGGTAAAATAGATTATCTTGATACATATTCGCCAAACAGTCCCCATGTCCAGCCTCTGTCACCTCAGGTTCTTCCCCTCTTCCTCTGAGGTTCTCCCTCCCCTGTGAACCCCTGCCAGTGGTCGTATCAGTAAGAAATGTTTAATTTGCAGGTGAATTTTTAATTAGGTTTTCTTTTAAAATGGGACCCTATGAGGACATTTGAATCCAGTGCTGAATGGCAACACTCTGCTTAACCTATGCCCTTATTTTTCTCTGGTTTATGGTAATGCTTAATGAGAATTATGGTCGCTTTGAAGATTATTCTTGTGTGGAGGTAGAGTCTATAGAATAGAGAGGCCAACAGATTGAAGACTGAAGTGACATGAGGAAAAAAATGTATTTACAGACAAATTTCATTATGAAAGTCCATGACTAGTCATAGGAGCGTTCTCCTTAGTGTGTAGAATTTATAAAATGTGTACCTGGCGTCAAGATTTGATGGCTGAGTTTGGGCATCAGCTGTGACCTCAATTGTTTATTAGTTAGGATTTTTGTTCAGGTCAGACCAAATTGTAGTAGTGTAAGCAAGTTGGCTCATTTTCTGACACACACACAAAAAACTAGTCAGAGGTAGGCAGGTCATGGAGCTATTATGGTAGGTCTACAAAATCATCAGAGACCCAGGTTCCTAATTTCTTTCTGCTCTACAATCATATGCAAATGGCCACCATCCTCAAAGTCACAAAATTGCTGCTTTAGCTCCAGCCATCAACTCTGAGTCCTGGGCAGAATGAAGCCAAAGGGCAAGGAACAAAGGGGCAAAAGGACCTTCCCAGGAATCTGACCCAATGAATTCTGCTGCCATCTCTTTGAGCATTCCTATCTATACAAGAATCCAGGGAAATATAGATTCTATTAATAAGGATGAAGGAGAGAATGGATATTGGGTAGACACATTGGAGTGTCAGCCTTACCTAACCATCTCATTAATCTGCTTTTAAATTTCAGTCTTTATTTAGATGTCAACAGTTGTTCCCATTTGCTCACAGTTGAGAGGCAGCATGTGTCACAGCTGAGAGTATGCACTCTGGAGCCAGATTGTCTGTGTTTCATTATCAGCTCAGCCCCTTACCAGATGTTTGACATCAACCTCCCTGTGCCTCCATTTTCTTTTCTGTAGAAATGGGGGTAATAGTAGTACCTATTTCATAGTGTGCTGTGAGGACATAGCGCTTAGAACAATGCCTGGCAAATGTTAAGTGCTATGTAAATATTTGCTCTTATTATTACAGACCTTGTTCAAGTTGGGTCTCCTATGTGCTCAGCTGTGTACTAGGTGCTTTCCATACATTGTCTCATGTTATACTCAAAACAACTTTGGCAGGTAGGTCCCCATTTTTCAGCTATGGAAGTAGAGTTCGGTGATTCACCCAAGGTCACAGTTAGTTTGTAGAATGGCCATCCCACACCACCAGACTGTTTGCCTGCTAAGCTTTGTCCCCTTAAGACCTGCTCTGTCCGATATGGCAGCTACTAGCTACCCCTGACTGGCGAGCACTTGAAATGTCAGTCTGAACTGAAATGTGCTAAAATGAAAATACACACCAGGTGTTAAAAGTCTAGCACGGAAAAGAAAGTGTGGGAAAAAACCTTATTTATAATTTTATGTTGATTGCATGGAGACACAGTAATGTCTTAGACATTCTGAGCTAAATAAAATATATTAAAGTTACTTTCAGTGTTCTTTTTACTTGTTTTAATGTGGCTGCTAGAATTTTTTAAATTACATATGTGACGCATGTTACATTCTTATTGGATAGTGGCGCTCTAGACCAAGCTGCCCCTCATTGATTTTCTGTGCATATATTCCAAGAAATGTTCAAGACCGCTGTAAAGACAGCTATAAAATGATCTCAGGGAGTGATGCGGTCACCTCTGCCCTCATTTCCTGGGTGCAGAGTTGCCCAGGATTCTTTGGATGCCGAACCTTTTAAACCTCAGCCAAACAGCCCAGGAAAAGGAATGTGTCCTCAGATACTCAGGAGGGTAATTACAAGGGAGAAGGCAGGGCAGAAGAGAGAAAGCCTAACTGCACTCTTTAAAATAATTGTTCGCCAGACCTTTGCTGGGACTGGCCATTGACTGAGGCTTCACCAGCCTCTTATCTGTTCCCTTTCCCCACCGCCTGGCCTCCAGGCTACTCTGCTTCTAAACTCCGTGCCTGTGTCCTCCCTGTGGATAAATCACAGTGGCCACCACCAGCTCCGCTTCAGAGATCTGAGCGAGCAGCAGGGCGTCACCCTCCTGCTGCCACTGCTGCCCCTCTTCCTTTGTCCATTGCTCATTGACCTCGGCTTTGTGTCGGGGCCTCACACCCCAACAATGGCAGAGGGTTGAAACGGGCTTCTCCACTCACTTGTCCTGCTGAGGAGTTTTACTTTGTTTTGCTTTAAGCATCATGGCCTTCTTCCTGCTCTAGGCTGCAGAATCAGAAACCATTAGTAACCAAAAAGCAATAAAGTTTAGGGCTCTCTGTAGTGTGTCCATTTTTGCTTTAGTCTCATCCTGTGTGCCCTGCTAGAGTGAGTTTATAGGGATCATGTAACTAGCTTTTTTTTCCCTCTCCCATTTAATTAAAATTGGTTTTCAAATCTGTGAGGAGCAGTAAAGCATTGTATTTCACCAGGCTCACAACATCTCTAGGCCTTGTTAATGGAGATGCACTATGTAAATCCAATAACTCATTTCGGCCCTGTCTACAACCAGTAGACAGCCCATTTCCACGCCTCATTTTTCCAAGAAGACTAATTGAGTGCTTCTAGGCTGGCCATGGGACTTACCCTAACAGCCTGGAGCCAGCCACTCATTGGGCAGTTTTATTCAAGCCAGTGGTAAATGAAGACACAGCCTAAAACCACTAAGCCCGAGATTAAACTCCCTACCGTTTCCATGACTCACGTAGATGATGAAATTGTAGCATTTCAAACCAGCACATGGAAAACAATGAACGTATGGTGTATTTAAAAGGACAGCGGGTCCTACAATATCTCAAGCACCGAGCTCTCCCTCACTGTTCCCCTTATTAAATACAGCACTGCAAGTTTGGATTTTGTGTTCCCAAAGAAATGGAGGTCCCTGTGACTGATGGATCCTGGGGAAGTTGGAGTCACTTTGGAACCTGCTCAAGAACATGTGGAGGGGGTATCAAAACAGCTGTTCGAGAGTGCAACAGACCAGAGTAAGTCCTAGAACTCGTCACTCTTATTATTGGGGTAGCAGGGGTGAAAAATTCCTAAAGGGAGTAATTTAGCTGGAGGCAAGTAAAGAGCTCTTTCCAAATTAGACAGTGGGTGGACATCTAGAGCTGCCCAGACCAATGTTATCTAAGCTCTCTCTCTCTGTATTAGTATTTTTCTCCTGTGACTCTTTATTATTAAAAGTTTTGTTTCTTAAATGGTAGATGCTTTGTGTTGGTTGGTCAACAATCTTGACAGTCAGGTGTATCTCACTGCCTGCCCCACCCCCCGCCCAGAGCTTGGGATAGCACACTAATAAAGTGAACAAGTGATTTTCATGAGGAAACAAAGAAATCGGACATTTGCTTCCAGATTGTAGATAAATGTATCCTTTCCAGTTAGCTACTGAAATGCTGAAGAGGGCACAGAGACCCCCAAGGCGGCATGAGTGAACCCCAAGGGACCTGGAGCCCTAAGTCAGGATTTACTTTTGAATCAAAAGTAAAGTAGGGCTTCCCTGGTGGCGCAGTGGTTGAGAGTCTGCCTGCCGATGCAGGGGACACGGGTTCGTGCCCCAGTCTGGGAAGATCCCACATGCCGCGGAGTGGCTGGGCCCGTGAGCCATGGCCGCTGAGCCTGCGCGTCCGGAGCCTGTGCTCCCTACCGGTAGAACCTTGTTGAAACTTACACGCTCAAATAAAGCCCACAGGCTTCTTTCCCAGCATCTTATCACGATAGACATGTGTTTGGGGAGAGGCTATTTATAAGTGGATTTAAAAAGTTGCTAACTTCATTATAAGTAATGACATCAAATTTTATGTGGATATAAGATGCATAAAGTTTAAAGGGATAGAAAATAATACATGATATTATTGCCATTGAACCTATGTGGCCCAAGAGGTCTTCCCAGATTCGTTTTTAGATGTGCAAACTCACAACCATTTTTAAGAACCAGCTGCGTTGGGGTTTTATAAAAGGATTTGGCTCAGCAGTACTCATTTATTTTTAACAGCCTGCACTAAGGATAGCAGACTGGATTGTAGAGAGAAGCAAGCAGGTGAAGGAGCAAAGTAGGCTTGTGCAGTAGACTAGGTTGTACTGTAGAGTACTGCAGACCAAGGGTGGGGTGCTTCCAATTTTTTATGAGGAGAATATGAATTGTGTATACCAAAAAGGACATAGCTTTAGCCTGCTCTTGCAAGCCCTGGTCTAAATAAATAATCTGTATAGTCCAAAGCACAGATGATGATCAATTTATTTTAATTTATTTTTGTTCACAGTCCAACATTATTTCATATCCACGTAATATTAATCTCTAAGGACAAGTAAAGAGCTATAAGACATAGGCTCTGGTCTGTAAAAGTAACACTGTAGCTATGGATATAAACTAATACACGTTAGGTTAGATTTTTCCATAGTGTCTATACTTAGTTTTTAAAATAATAATATAAATATAGTAGATGGTTTCAAAAAATTCAGATACACAAGTATATCATATAAAAACTTACTGCCGGGGCTTCCCTGGTGGCGCAGCGGTTGAGCGTCCGCCTGCTGATGCAGGGGGCGCGGGTTCATGCCGCGGTCCGGGAGGATCCCACGTGCTGCCGAGCGGCTGGGCCCGTGAGCCATGGCCGCTGAGCCTGCGCGTCCGGAGCCTGTGCTCCGCAATGGGAGGGGCCACAGCAGTGAGAGGCCAGCGTACCGTAAAAAAAACACACAAAAAAAACCTTACTGCCATTATTATTCTTACCCCCAATACTCCCCCACAAGAAATAACCACTAAAAAATAATTTGTTGTGTGTTATTTCAAACTTTTAAAAGAGATTATAGATGTAATATGTATTATATGAAATAAATATTAAAGAATATAAAATAAGGGTCATCCTATATATATTGTTCCACAGCTTACTTGTTAAAATCAGTTATATATCCTAGCTGCTTGTACTGTTGAAGTTTCAAAATAAAACATTTTAAGCTAGCAGCAGATATGATGAATTTTTTTAAAACTTAAAAACTCTTGGGTGGCTACATTGAACCAAATCATGATTATTATAGTGAGCTATTATTATCATGGTAGTGTGGATATTGCAAACAGTAGGTACTTTTAACATTTTGACTCAAGAATATTCCATTCAAAAGAAGTGGGGGGGGTGTTTTTTGTTTTTTTTAATAGTCTTAGAATAATTCTAAAAGCAGTGTGGAAAGTGGAAAGAGATAAATCACTGCATAATTGGAATGGAGCAGACAAAGAAAATCACCCAGTGTAAAGATCTCAGCAGGAAAAGATCTTGAGCTTCAAAGTGAAGCAAAGATCCTCTCATTCAGAAGTTGGGAACCGATCATTAAAGACTTCAATTAGAGGTCCTTGTCCTGGCTGTTTGCTATGGGAGGTTTTAAAATAATACAATCCACCTAGTTGAGTGTCAGCACTGACATCATTTCATTAAAACTCCTCCAAGTTATTTGCACTTCGGGATGTCCCTGGGAACTAAGGAAGGAGTCTGCCTCTTTAAACCAAGGTTATGATGGCACTGGGGAGTCAATTAGACAAGGGAAAGGGACACTGAAAAGGGAAAGTCAGGTCCAAATCAGTTTAAGAGCTTGTTCAGAGAAATTCGCAGAGCAAATGGTTCATTATGTAAAATGTGGAAGTGGTTGCTGTCCTGATTCTCAGGAAGTTTCAGAGAATGCAGCCCCTCCCAGCCCCACCCCCACTGCTGGCAAAATGCTTTTCTCAGTTTGCGGAGCCCTTAGACTATAATGAAGATCTCCATTTTCAGAATCCAAGGTATACCTTTATTGAGAACACTGGGTTGTTCTTACGTTTTCACTGTATTCATGTGATTCAAAAATGTATTTATTTAGCATCTGCATACTTTAAGCTATAGTTTTAGGTTTTTTATTTTCCTTGAAAGCATGAAAGCTAAAAAAGAGAAGCAGCCTTGCCATGTGCATGGGATCGTGCTATATACTTGATGAACAAGCTTTAGAAAGCATCTCCTTTCTAACTTCATATCCCAAAAAAGTTGTTGGTCCAAACTGGTTCACCATCATGAGAATGGAGCCCTAATGTTTTATCTTTAAATGCTTTATTTTTTTAATCCCATTTTTGACTGACGCCCTACATATAAGATAAGCATATGTTCTGGTGTGTAAGGATGGTCCCAGTTTACATCTGTTGTCCTGGAGAAGTTATTGATAGCTCCCCTTTCAATTCTCAAAGTGTCCTGAATTAAACAATTATGTGGTCACCTGATCTATAAGAAACATATAATAGAATAAAATTTTAAATCAGAATGACCAAAAACATAACTTGGAGTACCAAAACAAGACAAAGCGCTGGAAATAGACGATGCATTACCAGGCCATTGGCCCATATACTTGTTGTTTTGTGCTCTAAATTTGGCTCTGAGGTTCCTGGTAGCTGGAACAAAATGGGTTTATAGAATTGTTATAGTCCATAAAAAAATCACACGAGTTCTTTAGGAAAGGCAAAGTATTTCCTTCTTCCCGTGCTTCTCTTTTGCTTTTAAATTAGGAGATGGGTTAAATTAAAGAATAATAATAAACTCATAGATATGAGAAAAGACAGGATTTGTGAACTAAATGTTTCCCACTTAGGCTTTGAGCGTAGCAACTGCTTATGAAATCTTCCATAAAAGAGAATTAACATATGTTTGTTTCATGTAAGAACACCAGTCTCTCATTTGGGTGTAAAGAATGGCAGCAAAGTGTTTTTGAGCGCTGAGTTGGATGAATTTACAGATGGTCCCCAACTTATGATGGTTAGACTTAAGATTTCTTTACAGCGGTGCAAAAGCAATTCGCATTCGGTAGAAAGAGTGCTTCAGATTTTGCATTTTGATCTTTGATCAGGCTAGTGATACGCGGTACGATGCTCTGTTGATGTTGGGCAGCGGTGGCCACTGCACCTCCCGGTCAGCCACACGATCATGAGGGTAAACAACTGATACACTTAGAACCATTCTGTACCCAGATAACCCTTCTGTTGTTTACTTTCAGTATAGTCTTCAATACATTATAAGAGACAGTCAATACTTTATTATAAAATAAGCTTTGTGTTAGATGATTTTGCCCAACTGTAGGCTAACCTGAGTGTTTTGAGCGTATTAAAGGTAGGCTAGGCCAAGCTAGAATGTCCAGTAAGTTAAGTGCATTAAGTGAATTTTCGACTTAAGGTATTTTCAAATTACAATGGGTTTAACAGGGCGTAACCCCGTCATGAGTCAAGAAGGATCTGTCTTTTGAAATACTGAGAATTGGTTGCTGTGGGAGAGCCATTAACTAATGAATGAATAGAGATATCCAGTCCCATAGACTGCCCCGTTTGGCAGAATTATTAACGATCGCTAGTATGGCTCCCTGGCCCACCCCATCTAATCCTTGAATATTCTTTCAGCATTCTCCGTAATCGGTCATTAGACCCCTTAAAACCCTCCAAATATAGAAAATACACTACCTTCTCAGGCTGCCTGTTGTATCATTAGAAATTTCTTCCTTGTGCTAACTGTAATTCATCGTAAGTAAACATAGATGTTGAGATTTCTTTTCAAACCCATTTGCAGACCAAAGTTTAGCTTTCCTTGAGAGTAGAATACACCTGCCATGATCTTGGCAAAAATTCTGTCCTAGCTTTGGCCGTGCGGCATCGTGAATTTTCTTTGCATATATGATTCAGCTTGCCTGTGCTGAATATAGTTACTTTCATAGAAATTAATCAGCAATTTCCTTAAGTCCTTTCCATCCCTATTCGACAAGCATTATTTTAAAAGGATCTTAATAGTTAGAAAATGCGATTAATATTATTTTTAAAACTACATTTCCTATAATTTTCAGTATTTGCCTATATAGGGAAATAACTTCCATCCAGCTAAATTATTAAATTAAAACATGAATTTCTCCATGCTGAAACATAAGTTCCGTTGTGTAAAGCCCTCCTCATTACACGGGACATGGAAATCAAGCAGAGATCCTGTTGTCTGGAATATTAAAAAAGCCATATATTTCTAAAGGACAAATTTATGCTTATTCATAAAATATCATTTGCCTTTCCATAAAAAGCAAAGAAAGTCATAGAATCAGTTTTGAAATGGAAAAGAGACCTGTCTCAAGAGAGGCCAGCGTGGGAGAGAGGCCAGACTGTGGGCTTTGGGTCAGGGAGACCTGCCTTGGTCTCTCAGCCAGTATGTCTCACTTAGCTGCATGTGACCTTGCCAGGTTACTTAACATTTCTGAGCCCAGTTCAAGCAAGGGTTCAGAAACAAGGATGCTACTACCTACCGCACCGGATGGCTATGCAGAGTCAGTGACTGAAGTTGCAAAGTGACATGGTGCCCTGTACACTAGACTACTCAGGGGTCAGCAGACTTTTTCCGTAAAGGGTCAGATAATAAATATCTTAGTTTTTGTGGACCATAGGATGGCTGTCCTTGCTATTCAACTTTACTGATATAGTGGAAAACATGCGTAGATAATACGTATAGAGTGGGTGTAACTGTGTTCCAATAGAACTCTTATTTATGAACAGGGAAATTTGAATTTCATATAATTCTTGTGTCTCAAAATATTCTTTTTATTTATTTCTAAATTTTTTTAGAATGTAAAAACTATTCTTATCTCACTGGCCATTTAAAAACAGGTAGTAGGCTGGATTTGGCCCACAGGCTGTAGTTTACAGACCCTTGTAATAGCTAAACATTTACTGTATGGCTGGCCTCGTTCACGTGCTTTGAATCTATTAACCCATTAATCCTCACTCAGCCCTTGAAGTAGATATTAGCATCATCTTTCTTTAACGGGTAGGGAAACTGAGGCTTAGCAACACTGAGCGATTTACCTACGATTGCACCATGGTTAAGAGGCAGGGTTGGGATTCAAATCCTGTTTCCAGAATCTGTATCTATAACCTTTGGCAATATTGCCTTTTACATGGAGTGTTTTCTGTGTGTTCTTTATTTTTTTTAATGTCATTTATAGAAATAAGTCACAAAATGCTCTTTGACATTTGATAGTGGTCAAAGCAAGCAAAGGTGGATTCTGTTACCATGTGAATCAGGAAGCCACCTGCAAATGTTAACTCTTCGCTGCCCGAGGAACTGCTGCTCTTGATCAATTTCAAGAGTCAGAAAACACTTCTTATATAAGAGAACCGAAAGAAAAAAAAAATCACTGAAAAAAATTTATTTTCAAAGGGAAAGAAATATGAGTTACTTTCAGACAACAGGTGAATGATCTGATGGATCCATTGTAGTTTGTTGGGACATTTAAAAAGATTCCACAGAGATCATTTCAGTTTGAGAAAAAAATTGAAGGGGTCTTCTTTGTAGAAGGAAAAACAGGTTTTACAGCGTTAGGAGCCTGAGTTATTCGTGTGTCATCAGTGATATTTTATGCATGAGACTGGGGTGCTTTGGTACTGAGAGAAGAACTTGGTATCCAGAAAACCAAGGCTGTATCTCTAAATGGCACCAAAAAAGAAAAAGACAGGACTCTGGACCATAGTTCCTGGAGAATGAAGCAGGAAGAGCACAGTGGGAGAACCTGGGAAGCTTGAATTCCAGTCCTGTCTCTGTTCTTTTATTAGCTGTGTTACCTTGGGCAAAGTCCTTAACTTCTCTGAACCTTCCATCCCTTGATATAAAAGTACCTCAGCTACCCTCCCCTTGGGCAAGATATGAGTGAATATGGGCGAGTCAAGCACACAAGGCAGATATAAATCATATGGGCCTAATGGGGAAATGATCAGACAGAGATACTGTTGGGTTTTGAGCCGTTTTGCATCCCTAGATGCAGTCTTCTTCATAATAACAATGAATAGTTAGTTATGAGACTCCTTGCTGAGCTCCTCGTTTATAACAAGCCTTTCAGATGCACAGCATCATCTCTGTTTACATGTGCAGAATGAAGCTTGCGGAGACCAGGTAACTTACACAAGGTTGCCCAGCTTGTAACTGCAAAGCCCATGCTCTTACCTCCCTCTAGAAATCTTTGGTGGATGGAACATGTTTATGACAGCATCATGGCCAGGCAGCCCTTCCTGAGACCCAGGCACTCTGCAGTACCACTGAGACCTGCCTCATGGTGCACACGTCATAGCTCAGATTTGGTACTCAAAACAAAGAAACTGCTGAATCGGATGGGATTAGGTTGGGTTGTGCTGACATGTAACATCATAGTCACTAACATTTTTAGGCATTTGCTGTGTGCACTCATTTTAGAGAAGAGGAAAACTCTGTCTAAGGTCACACAGTGAGGGTGGGGCCAAGATAAGAAGCCAGATGCAACTCTAGAGCCTCACGGGCTCAGCTAGACTGCCCCTCATTCTGTATTTTATAGTCATGGATATATTTCCCTTCCCCAAGCCCTGTTAACAAAACAAAGCAAAAAAAAAAACACCAAAAAAAAAAAAAAACACTTCTTATGGTCCAAATTACTCTGAAAAATTCATTCTAAAGAGAAAAGGTAGAAATCTTTCAGTTTGAGAGGTGCCCTCAACTGTGGTAGCTGTGGTATGCGAGCAGCTCTGGTATCCGAGCCGCTCCAGCCCTGGGCTGTGAGTGAGTCCAGTTTCCTCCGATTCTGTGATCTTCCCGTCTCTGTGATGCACTTGGCAAGCTGTTGACTGCCGGGAGACGGGTTGTTTAATATACTCTCTGGGTCACATCTGGAAAATCCATGAACGGGGCTGCATGCTGAGATTAAATTTGCATTGTGATGCTTTGCAAGGCGTCCTCCATACTCTTGTCACACGAAAGTTAATGAAACCTTTACACTCTCTCCTGTTAAGTTAGTCAAAATATGAGCACATCTTATTCCATCTTATTTGTAAAACAAAGCAAAAACAACGGTCATGCAGGGAGAGAGAGGAAGAGAGAAGAGGGACAGAAATGAATGGAAATGGAGTGGTGCAAGTTTTAGGATGGTTGCACATGAAAGTACCATGGTACGGAAGCTAGACAGGAGCATTCCAAGTACTCATTTGTACCCTTGGCCTTCTATGTTTTTAAAACTGAAGGACTGTGGATGTTCACAGGAAGGAGGACACAGAATGGCCTAATAGACGCCAGGTTTTATGTTTCACACTTTAAGTTAGATGCTCTCCTATTTTATCCTCAAAACAGCCTTACCAGGTGGTGCCTTCCCATTCTACAAATGGAAGGGCTGAGGCTCAAGGACCTTCAGTGACTGGCCCAAGGTTATACACTTAATGATATTGAAGGCAGAGTGCAAACCCAGATTCCAGAGCCCTTGCCCTGGCCACTGTCACTGTCCACTTCACATTTGCTTCCCTCAAAGACAGGAAGCCACATTGTAATACATGACATTATGATACATTAGAGAAATACGTTATAATACAGTATGTGTGTTCTTTACATTATCAAGTGATGGGGAGAAATACATTATAATACAGCACGTGTGTTCTTTACCTTTTCTCAGGCCAAAAAATGGCGGGAAGTACTGTGTAGGGCGCAGAATGAAATTTAAGTCCTGCAACACGGAGCCATGTCCCAAGCAGAAGCGAGACTTCCGAGACGAACAGTGTGCTCACTTTGATGGAAAGCATTTCAACATCAATGGTCTGCTTCCGAACGTGCGCTGGGTCCCGAAGTACAGTGGAAGTAAGTGCATCTGGAGACGTGCTCGTGGCTGGCAGGCTGGCACGGGGTCCAGGCACAAAAGTCACGTTGCATGGTGTCTCTCCTGTCTAGTTTTGATGAAGGACCGCTGCAAGCTGTTCTGCAGGGTGGCGGGAAACACGGCCTACTATCAGCTCCGTGACAGAGTGGTAGATGGAACTCCATGTGGCCAGGACACCAATGACATCTGTGTCCAAGGCCTTTGCCGGGTGAGTCCCAGATGGCGATTTCTTCACTGTGTTGTCTTGCTGCCAAGCTGGGATGTGTGGCTTCCTTCATAGAATAGCAGCTGCTAGTATCTGTGCATCATCTCCAGGGCAGTGGTTCTCAAAGTGGGGGCCCCCGGACCAACATCAGCACCACCCAATTCTTTTTTTTCTTTATGTTTTATTTTATTTGATTTATTTTTTTATTGAAGTATAGTTGATTTACAATGTTGTGTTAGTTCCAGGTGTACAGCAAAGTGATGCAGTTACCTATGTGTGTGTGTATTCTTTTTCAGATTATTTTCCATTATAGGTTATTACAAAATATCGAGTATAGTTCCCTGTGCTATACAGTAGGTCCTTGTTGGTTATCTCTTTTCCGTATAGTAGTGTGTATCTGTTAGTCCCAAACTCCTAATTTATCCCTCCCAGCACCACCTGATTCTGATGCAGGCCAAAGTTTGAGAACCACTGCCCTAGATTTTTCTGACACTCTCTGTGGGAGTCTGAAAAAAACCTCCCTGTGAAGATTTATTATAATTGACACACATACACACTTCTTTACGATAACCACAGTGCATAAGGTTAAACCCAAAAGCTTCCTGACAGTGAGTTTTGTAGATTGAATAGCTGTGCTCCAAAAAGATGTTACGAGGAAGAGCCGGCCTCACTCAGATTTCTGATTTGAAGCAGGATAACTTCTACCAAAGACATACAGGCAAATTATTCTTGGGAGGGAAATCGAGACCCTTCTGGCAGATGGTAAAGCGTCAGAGTGCTGATTTCTTGAGGGCTTGGCACCATTTCCCAGCTCTCACCAGTCAGAACTCCTCCCTCGCAGCCAGGCTCTGAGATGATGTATCTGTTCCTTGCATGGAGTCCAGGGCACATTGGAGCTCCTCATTGGTAGGATTTGATTGAAGAGCCCCTATGAGCTTCACCCGCCTCCTGACCCACAGCTACGGTGCGGACTTCCTTTTTAGTCCATGCGCTAGAGCAAAACATTGAGTGTCTCCTCAAAGACTAGTTCATTCGAAGGAACAAAATAGTTGAGGATGTGAACTCTGTCCTCCTGGTCTTCTGGTGATTGCCGGTGTCCTTTAAAGACCCCAGTCTACACTGCTGCATTGCATTAAGATGTGAAGAAATTAAAGAGGCCGCTTAGAGCCTGAGGCCTCAACCTGGCAGCCTGGAGTCATGCTTTTGTCCTCCATTCATAGCCTGTATTTAAACATAGGGGATTTCACATAAAATCAAATTTTCCAGTCCCTTTTGAAACATTGGGATACGTCAACACTGGGCTCCTATTTCTGCGTGGCAGCAGTAGCCTCCAGTGGACAGCGGCTGCTCCCTTAAGATGCGGTGTGAGTTCTTTAATGGGATACAGTCCTCAACCTCTCTTTTTTTTCCCATTCCTGAGCTATTTTCCTCATTTACTTTACTTACTTGTAGACTAGTGCTTCTCTAACTTTAATCTGTAGACGAAGCACTTAAGGGTCTTATTAGCATGCCAGAAAATCTACTCTGACTCAGTACATCTGGGTGGGGCCTAAGATTCTGCATCCCCAACATCACCGGGGATGCCCATGGCTGCTGGTCCAAGGACCATATTTTCCCACAGCAAGGCTAAAGACAATTTGAGTTCCCAACCCTTGAAAGATTAAAGAGACTTAAAAGTTCTTGTCATTTTGAATGCACCTCATTCAAAGAAACACATTACTTATCATTTTATAATCTCTCTAATACTTACCATGTATTTCAACTGTTTTCTTTTTAAAAGCAAGCTGGATGCGATCATGTTTTAAACTCAAAAGCCCGGAGAGATAAATGTGGGGTTTGTGGTGGCGATAATTCTTCGTGCAAAACAGTGGCAGGAACATTTAATACAGTACATTATGGTAAGAATTTGTTCCTAAGAACCATGAGAAGGAAAATAGTCGAAGTGTAAACATTGTTAACCACGTGTAATATGTAAAAGTATTCATGTCAAGTGTAAAATGAGTCTTGATAAGGTACATTACCCATCTGGCTATAAGGCACCTACTAGTGAGAATTATATTGTATTCCTTTTTTGCCACCTTTTACACCATGCTTAGAGAAAATGAACCAATCTGTGGGATGCTCAATTTCTGCTCACTTCTTTTCAGGTTACAATATTGTGGTCCGAATTCCAGCTGGTGCTACCAATATCGATGTGCGGCAGCACAGTTTCTCAGGGAAATCAGAGGATGATAACTACTTAGGTGAGATGGGTGCCCCCTGCCATTTGCAGGAATTCTGGTTCTCTGGAGCAGTTGGCAGAGGCTCCTTCCTTTCCCCTATAGCAGGTGGACAGCTTTCAGATGTCATGTATTTTCGTAAAAGAAAGAAGTTGATCTTGAAACTCATCATTTTATTTCTCCCTTATACATTACACCGTCAGCCTGTTGATTTAAGAGTTGTGTAGTTCTAGTAGTCAGTATCAAGGAATTGACTCTGGATCTTAGAAAACAGGCCCCATTAACATCTTTATTGGAGTATAATTGCTTTACAATGGTGTGTTAGTTTCTGCTGTATAACAGGGTGAATCAGCTATACATATACATATATCCCCATATATCCCCAAATCAAATTTTGAAAGTATTTGCCTTGTAAGTTTAGCCTAAAATCATTGCTCTTTTTGAGTCTTTAAAAAAAAAAAAAAAATCTGTCCTTTGGGTAACTGACATGCCAGTGTTGTAGTAGAGGTGTTAGTTGACTTAACCAATAGCAGACCACAGGTGGACTTATTCAACATTTCATGATTCCCGGTCATTCCAAAAGGTTCTATACTGGCAATATGTTTCTTATGTCATTGCTAACGTGGCCCGTCTTGTTACTTCATAGTTTCTTCATCTTTCTCTCACCATGGCCAGGCACATGATTAATTCATATCTCTTCCTATTTTCAAACCACAGCTCACCAACAACCCTGTGTTCATTTTCAACTGTTTGCTCAGCCCAGTCCCACTTCAGATTATCATTCTGTAAACTTCCATAAGTGATAAGGAAATTCACCCAATTATTTTTCCTTAAAAAAAGGACATGGGGACTGGGGTAATGACAGAAAGGGATTCAGCTAGTCACCTTGCACAACCAGATTCTTCTTAGCTCTGAAAAGCAGCACGACTTGCACTCAGATCTAGAAGAAATCAGGGCAGTCTTGCTGGGCAGTCAGTTTTTAAAAGAAATGAATGGACTTTCTTATAATGTCCAGGCAGGGACTCCATGCATCTGAATACCGCCTCTGTAGAGGCTTAGTCCAAACATCTGGAAATACTGAGTTAGAAAAGAGAATTTGTTGGATTGAATTAGAACCCGTATCTATAGTTTGGAATGTCTGCATGAAATCGTTTATAGATAAGCAATGACCCTTTAGCCAAGCGTGCTAATTAAATATAACATTTACACATGCCTGTGTTGTAGCATTTTCTGCAATGTCTCATCATTCATTCAGCCAGCCACTTATTTAATATGTGCCAGGCCCTGTTCTAGGCACAATGAACAAAACAGAACAAAAACATTAAAAAAATAAATAAAAATTTCTGTCTTCTTAGAACTTTTTTAGTGGAAGGAGATAGACAATAAACAGGTAATAGAAGGTAATAAGTAAAATTAGAAAACAGAGCAGCATAAAGGAAATTGGGACACTGAGAGTGGGCGGGAACAGTGGAGTTGAAATGCTTGAATTGTAGTGAGAGACAATGGCTGTCTAGAGGAAGAGCATTCCAGGCAGAGGGAACAGCCAATGTGAAATCCTTAAAAGAGGAATATGTCTAGTTTGTTCCAAGGATAGAGGGAGGCCAGTGTGGCTGGAGCTTTGTAAGCACAGAGGAGAGTCCCAGATGAGATTAAACAGGTATCAGGACTAGATCATATAGGGCCATATAATCATTGAAAGGACTTGAACTCTGAAAGACGAGGGTAGCGACTAGAGGTTTTGAACCAAGGAAACACATGATATAATCATATTTATATTTTTTAAGGAGTACCCTGGCTGTTATGTTGAGAATAGATGGGGTCGGTAGGTAGGGTACAGGGTAGAAACAGAAAGATGGGTTAGAAAGTTCTTGCAGTAGTCAAAGAGAGATGTGCTGGAGGCTTGTCCCCAGGTGGGAGCAGTGGAATTGGCAGTACACAGTCAAATTCTGGATATCTTTTGAGGGTAGAGCCATCATGATTAGTGGATGGGTTGAATATGGTGTATGAGAGAAAGAGAAGGGTCAAGGATGACTCCATGGTTTTGACCTGAGCAGCCAAAAGGATGCAGTCACCATCCACTCGCTTGAGACTTGTTCCTTATTTATCCATGTGACCACTAGTGTTTTAGGGTCAGAAGCTGTGTCTTTATATTTTTAGCTTCTGATATGAAGCCTTCACATGATATGAACTAAGTACATGATGGCTGAATTATTGAATAATTATTGAATAATAATTATTGCTCATGCTGCCTTCACTTACTGAGTACCTGCCATGTGCCTAATGGGGGGATGGAGTTATGATGGAAATATACGGAATCATTCCTTCTTTAAAGACTGTAAAATCTTACTTGGAATCAATTCTCAGTGGTTGCATCAGCTTTTCCTCACCCTAAATATGCAAATGAGTGGTACCTTTTAAAACAGTTAACAAAGTTCTTGAGGACCCTATCCAAATTATTTTTGGGGAATCCCACATTTCTCCTTCAACCACTGTGCACAATGGGTCAAGCACTCTTCTTCGTGGACTGGATTATAAATTAGAACCTGTGACTGCTGTGGCCTTACTACTTCCTAATTAAATCCAGCAGCATTGCATGCAGCCTCCTTTATTGGTTAATTTCCTGAGAGCCAAACACCATGTTGAGCTGTTCCTTTCTTCTCATCGAAAAGGAGAAGGATTCTCCACTATTATTCTCCTTCTTGGAAAAACAATCTCTTTCCAAGCAGTGGCCTCAGTTCAATTCAACTTCATCAACCAGGTCAGGTGCCTGAATTGGGGAGGGCCTTCTTATATCCTTTTATTTCTCGCTAGAGGTTTCTTAATCTCCTTGTAAAGAATGAAAGCAAAATTAAAGAAGATTTGTCATCTGGGACAGACAGTCTGAGGTAGTCATGGCTCTTTAATGGAATATTATGGGAAAGTTACCTGTTGGCCAAAGAACGTCTCTCTGGAAACAAATGAAAAGTCCAAGCAAAGATGGCGAGTCACAGTTCACTGAGCATGAAGGTCAAGACCTTAGAGCCTTTGAACCTTACAGTGGTTTCTTAACAAGTTAGGAGGAATATGATGTTGTCATCAAATCTGCCGGGTGTAAATGTTTACTCTTGGCTTGAAGGAAGGCGCAGCAAATGCTCTAAGAATATTTTAAAGCCCCCAGTTGAGTCTTGCTGGAGGCCAGTCCTAGCTGTTCGGTTGCTAAGCGATCATCTGTATACCTCACATTTTTTTTTCAAGGTCAGTCAAGCCATACTCTTTTCGCATGTGTTGGTGAAGGAGCAGTTTCCAGGAGAGAGGGCCTTTGTAGCAGCCCAGCTCTGATGGGTGAAATGGGGGGGAAACCAACCCAGGAAATTAGCTCCCTAATCGCATTAGTGGGAGGTTGGGCAGTAGACTGTTGTTTTCAGGAAACTATTTGTTTCACAAGGTACCGAAGCAGAAAGTCTCCATGTCAAAGGTCATCCTTTCAGCATAGACCCCTCCCTCCCGTTGGGTTGAAGCCAAGTTGCACCCAGTGCTACCATGTGCGTGTTTCTTTAGGAGAAAAAGGAGCCATTTCCATGGTGCTTATTTGTCTACAGGACACTTAGCCCTTGATTAATGGTGGCAGTGGGAAGACAGGAATCGATCCAGTTCAAGATAAAGCAGGAACTCCATTTCACCTGATGACTCCTATCTCCTTTCCTACTCACCGTCTAATGGGATAAGGAGCATGCAGTGAAGGGTGAAATGCCCCCGGGTCAGCATAAGCATGAGAGGAAGCCTGGAGACACTGGAAAGGAGCCCCAGAATTAACATAGGATAGATGATTGCTCTTTGAATACAGCCAGAACTGGATTATCGCTTAATTTACAGAACTGGCCTTGTGACATCTCATTTCCCCCCTTTTAGTGAAACGTCAGCTGAGTAGCTAGCATGCGACTTCACTTGAAAGAACTGGGTGATTTTTCTGGCAGCCCATCCTGCCACCGCCATGTAAGTGACCCACGTTAGGAGGCAGCCTCAGGAGGCCTGAGGTGCCACAGAAACAACCTCGCCTCCAACCAGTGACCCACTGAAACGCCTACATCTTGCATGGCCGGTGGGTCTCACGCTACAGGCGCTGCAGGGGAGATGAGGTTGTCAGAGGTTTACACTGACGGGGAAACAGTTATTTGGCTGGAAGCTGTGTGTTCTTGTCACGAATGTCAGGTTCCATCAATCACTTGTTCTTTCGACATCGTTGACTGAGCACCTACTATGGACTGGGATCTTTCTCAGGCTGAGAAAAGTGCCTTTTTAAATGTTGGCTTTACTTAAAGAGGCTCATGCAGTCTAGAACAAATATCTTAAATTTTTAAAAATCTCTAGCTTTTTAAATGTTGGCTTTACTTAAAGAGGCTCATGCAGTCTAGAACAAATATCTTAAATTTTTAAAAATCTCTAGCTAAACATATTTGCTTTCAATTTGTACATAAGATAACGCCTGAATTCATTCACTCATTTCGTGGATATGTGTTGACCTTCTTCTTAGAAAACTTTAGTGGTTAACAGGCTCTGGAGACACACTTCCACGATTAGAAGTCACCTGGCCTCAGAAAATATTATAATAATGTTTAAGTCATGCTTTTCTTATCCATGAATTAAGCAAGTATAAAAGTGTGATGAGGAGATAATGCATTTGAAGGCATTTTGACCCGCCAGCTACCAAATCCTATATGCACTATCCTGCTTCATGTTTGTAACAATTCTATAAGAAATCCATTATACAGAGGACGAAACTGAGGCTCAGAGAGGTTGAATAACTTACCCAAGGTCACATGAACAGAAAATGGGAAAAGAGTTAAAACCCTTATTGGTCTGACCTCAGACCCTGTACCCTTAACCACTTCACTTTACTACCTCCATATAGAAAAATGTGTAGCTGACCTGGGGATGAACATGACTGGGGTTGAGGCTTATTGGTGGGAGTGAATGGTGAGGTTGGAAGAATAGGTCATGATAAGATTTGCAAAGATACAGGAAGGTGATGCTAAGGAATTTGAGCTACGTTCTGTTGGTAGTAGAGGGACAATCAAAGGATTTTGGATCAAGAAGAAGAAGCCAAGATCCTGGATTGCCCATTTCAAAAGATTATCTTTTTAAAAGCTTTTGTTCCTGTGTCACCACTTTCTTCCCAACCATTTCCAACGAAGGCATCTTACTTTTACCTCAGGGCCAAGATGGGGCTTATAAGGTAGGAGTTCTGGTAGATGAAGCGCAGGTTTAGGGATCAGATTCGATGCAATTAATTCCTGACCCTGCGAAGAGCAGTCCTTGCATCAGTATAGCACCCAGCTGGGTGAACTCTGTGAGGTTCCCGTGTCCTGGAAAACAGGGACACTACTGCTACTGAGCCACAGGGAATATTCAGAGCTTCATTGAAGCCTTCATTAATTCCCACATAAGGGTATGATATCTACTTGCCCTAAATCCTCTCAACCTCTTCTACATATGCATTGCTTCTGGTCTACTTCTGGTGAAAGACAGTGCGTCACCTGCATCAGTGAAGGGCAGGTTAGGATCTGGCAGACGCCTAAGATAACTTGGCTCCCCCCCCATCCCACAACCAAGACAGATGTCATCAATGATGCTGAGACACGATGCTGTCAGGGAATCCTGTTCTGCGTAGTTTCTTGAACGGCTAGTACCAAATGATTGACATTCGTGTCTGGGAGGACACCTGTTTGCCAACCCGGGGTCCAATTTCCACATTCCTTTTATTCACCTAGATACATGGCCTGTGCATTTCAAGGGATCCCTCGCTGCCAAGATTTGCTAATCGTGCACAACTTACAGAAGGTTACTGGCCTCTTTCTAGTATTTTGTTCAGGGCTCAAATGTTTAATAGCTCTGCTTTCTTGAGTACCTGCTACATGTCAAGCTCAAAACATGGGAGAATTCATTATTCAAAGAGCAGTAGTACTGGAAAAAAAAAAAGGTACTTAAAATAAAACCAAACTTTTATAGTAAATACTAGGGGGAAGATATGATTGGGATATGATTTGATTTGATCATGATATGATTGGGATTTTATCTTGAGAAATTAATCAAAAAGTATAAAAATAAATTTTATTTTTTCTTATATCCAACAAAATTGTATTTTGATTTTAATCATGCCCACGTTTTTAGAATGGAGAATAAGCAATTAATAAATATTTTTCCCTAAGTTTTCCAGTCAAGTCATGTGATAGAGTGGTACATTCTTTGCTTAAAGTTTGAATTTGACAGTAAAATCTGAAAACGGGTCATTTTTTAAAAAGCTTCCTGAGGTTTTTATTCACTTTCCCAGTAGTCTCTCTTGACACTTGGATGAGTAAATTATTCCTTCCGAAGCAGCTGTCATCTCCTCTTCTTTGTCCATTTTTATTTCCTTTTCTTAAATGTCTAACTGGTCTAACTCTGTCATGTTCTTAGTTGGCCAGTGTTCTGGCACTTGACTCAAGCTGTTCTCTAACATTCCTTGTTCAGCTTCACTGATTGTTGCATCTTTTGCAAGATTCACAGTGGATTCATTCATTCTTCCCCCAAAAAACTATTTTTTGAGCATCTACCATGTGTTCTTTCAGAAGCTGAGATATAGCTGTGAATAAAGCAGTCCAAAAATCCTTGCTTACGTTCCTGTTTGGAGAGAGAGAGCATAAACAAAGTGATACGGAGAAAAATTAAGGTGGGAAATGGGATAGGAAGTATGGAATCTGTGATTCCAATGGGAGGGGCTTGCAGTTTTAAAAACAATGATCCAGGTAGGTTTTACCATGTAACAAATTACCTCAAGATCTAGTGGCTTACAACAACAAGTATATATAATATCCCAGTTTCTGTGTGTCAGGAATCTGGGAGCAGCATAGCTGGGTGTTTCAGGCTTAAGGTCTCTCCTGAAGTGGCTGTGAAGACTTCAGTTAGGGCTGTGATCCTGTCCGAAAGCTTGACTGGGGCTAGCAGATCCACTCACCAGATGCCTCACGTAGATGCTATTGGCAGTAGGCTTTGGTTCCTCACTGATTTTTGCAAGACGCCTCTCGATGAGGCTGCTTGAGTATCCTCACAACATGGCATCTGACTTCTCTCCTAAAGCCAGAGATTCAAGGAAGAGCAAGGTGGAGCCCTAATGCCTTTGACCTGGCCTTGGAAGTCACAGTATCCTAGTGATCACACCAGTGCTACTATTATTACATCAGTGCTACTCAGTGTGGTAGGGAACAACACAGGTGTGACTATCAAAAGGCAAGGATTGTTGGGGCCGTATTGGAGGCTGGCTACGTCAGTGGGCCTCACCAAGGAAGTGATATTTGAGCATCATATTGGCTGTGGATTTCTACATTTCAACATCTGTCTAAACAGAGAAAACTAACAAAGATTCAGTAGGTTCAGCTAATTCTCATATGAAGTAGAAAGGGTTATTTGTGTGGGAACCAATTTTGTAAGTGTTCATTTTATTAATATGCATTTTTAAATCATAAAACTTTTTTTCTTCTTTTAAATTGGGGTAATGTTGGTTTATAACATTAGATGTTTCACATGTACAGCATTTATATTTCTGCTTCTGTATATACTACAGCTTGCTCACCACAAAAAATTTAGTCTCCATCCATCACCATCCAGTTGATCTCCTTTACCCTTTTTGCCCCCCGCCCCGCCCCTTCTCCTCTGGTAACCACAGCTCATTGCTTCCATCTGTAATCCTGTGTTTGCGGGGCTTGTCTCAAAAACCCCAGGCTAATTAGCACACTTGTATTATATTTCTAATTTTCAAGGGCACCATGAAGGGGAGGTGTTTTATCTCCACTTTAGAGATAAAGAGATCAAGACCGAGAGGAGGAAAGTGATGTCCCAAGGCCACATAGTTGCCAGGTGGCAAAGTTCGGATTTGAGCCTGTGCGTGTCTGGCTGAACAGTCTACGTTCTTCACACTCTGGCTGTCTGCCTATCAAAGTATTATTTCAAGTGGCAGCAAATCAATGAATTCTCTTTTCTCATCTTTAGCTTTATCAAGCAGTAAAGGTGAATTCTTGCTAAATGGAGACTTTGTTGTCACAATGTCCAAAAGGGAAATCCGGGTTGGGAATGCCGTGATAGAGTACAGCGGGTCCGACAACATAGTGGAAAGAATCAACTCCACAGATCGCATTGAACAAGAACTTTTGCTTCAGGTAAACACTTGGCAATGAGCCCATGCCCATTTTCTAACTCCAAGAATCACCAGGCCCATGCACATCCTCTCCATTTTGTCTGCACGTCCCAGGTGTTGTCCGTGGGAAAGTTATACAACCCCGATGTGCGCTATTCTTTCAACATTCCAATTGAAGACAAACCCCAGCAGTTTTACTGGAACAGTCATGGACCCTGGCAAGCATGCAGCAAACCCTGCCAAGGTATCTACTTTTAGGTTGAGTTTGGGGGATTCAAGGTGTTTTTTATTTTTTTGGAAGCAGCCGAATACATGCAATCTATAAACCTTTCGATCTGCATGCATTTCCTAATCTTTCTCTGCATCTATCTCGTCACTTTGGGCTGGCAAGTTGAGCTGTTCAAGGGATTCAGAATATGCTAGGTTTCCTCGTTATGTGTGAAGCCAAGCAAAATCAGCTCTGCCAAGCTGATTTTTCCAGAGACATAGATTTAGTAGTCGTATTATGTGGTTGATCTTGTTTCCTTTTGTCTACAGTATGAGTTGTCAAACTACAGCCAGGGGGCTGAATCCAGCCCACTTCCTGCTTTTATAAATAAAGTTTTATTGAAACACAGACACACCCATTTTTTACATTTGTAAGCAGCTGCTTTTGCCCTATAACAAGAGTTTAGTAGCTGCGACAGAAGTCATGTGGCCCACGAAACCAAAAATATTGACTACCTAACCCTTTACAGAAGATGTTTGCCAGTCCCTGGTCTAAATAGTTTATGGAATAGGCTACTTTGTCTGAATAATTTTTTTCCTCCTTGCTTAGGGGAGCGGAAACGAAAACCTGTTTGTACCAGGGAATCTGATCAGCTTACAGTTTCTGATCAAAGATGTGATCGGCTGCCCCAGCCAGCACCCATTACTGAACCCTGCGGCACAGACTGTGACCTGAGGTGAGGCCAGTGTTTCCTCATGGTCTTTAGTACTGAGTTGTGAGGGTTTTGTAGGAGGTCTCTGCATGTGAGAAGCAGGTGTGGTTGTTAGTCTTTAGACCCCCTTCCTTGTGTTTCAGTGAAGTAAGCTTTAGCCCATTTTCCATCCCTCTGAAACTGATTAAGACACATACCTGCAGATTTCTGGTTCTTCTCCTGAGAATTAGAAACAACTACTAGAGTATGGCACTTGCCAAAAAACGTTCTCATTTGACCCTCACAACTCGCTGCATAGGTGTTATTATGAGGGCGTTACGTCAAATGCAGAAGTTTGTTTGGAAAGGCAACAGAAAAGAGGTAATCTCGTCCATCAAGGTACCCATAATGCTCTGTATCCACCCACAGTGTTTATCACCCAGTATGAGAACTTTTACGTATGTGAAAGTTGCAACGCACTAATGTAGAGTTACGGAGGGAACCAGAAGAAAATTTATATAGAGATATCTAGATATGCAAACAGTTCTATATTTAAGAAAAATCTGAAATCTGAGGCAAGAAATGGCGAGTGAATACAGAATTATCAAGCGTTTCCATTTCTCTTGGTGAAAAGGAATAACTCTGAGGAGTTTTCTGCTCCATGTCTGTTGCCCGCCCTACTTGCATTCCCTTAGATTTCACTTCCCCACTGACTGAATCCAGCTGGGGCCGGTAGAGTCTCAAAGGATCAGTGCAGATATTGTGGAACACCTGCCTGCAGCACTGAGCATGCTCTTATAATCCCAAGGAAGGCGGGTTTGTACAAAGAACCGCAAGTAATAGAACTTGACCATAAAAAAAAAAAGATTTTTGAAGAACCCTGTTTAAAGTTTATGCAAGGAGCACCAAGTTGAGGTGGAGATCATGTTTGAACTGTTTCTTCGAGAAACTAATATTTTTCACTTCAATCAGATTCTAAAATAAGCTGCCATTAGTTGGTGATGATGCTGGCGAATTGGATGTTCTCCAGAGTTTCTCCTGCATTGGAAGCTTTCTGACGGAGAACAAAAATTAAGCAAATTGTACAAAGTGAATGCATTGAAAGGTAGCCTTGGATCCATGATACTTTTATGTAGAATTATGAAGATATCAACTGGATTTCTTTTTACTTTGTATTAGTGGTTTACGTGGAGTTACATGCTACTCAGAACTTGGTTAGAGAATAAAATACCAAGGGTAATAATAATAGCAGCAGCTACTTTTTGTGAGTACTTGTCATGTGTGTTAAATGCTACACATGCCTTGTCTCATTTAATCCTCCTAGTAGCCCTATGAAATGGATCCTACTTGCCCCCATTTCACAGATAAGGAAACTGAGCCTCTGTGAGGTTAAGTGTCCTGCCTGGAGTCACTTAGCTAATAAGTGTTGAGCTTGTATTTGCACTTTCTGATTCTGATTTTTATTAAAACTCATTTCACAATAACTAGGTAAATAAAGTCAGGTCTTAAAGTCTTTGCATTTCATATAGTAGGTATATCAAAGGTACTATTCTAAATTCCCCATTTGGAGAAAGCCACCTGCTTTTTTTTATACTTAACATAAAAAAAGAAAAAAAAAAAACACCTTAAACTCTGCTGATACCAAAGGAGGACAGTAGCTCAGGGAACCAGCTTGGGTGATGATAGCACCTCTGGCTGATTAAAGAAAAGAAAGTGAAGGAATTTTAGCCATGCCTTTTGGTAGATGTGTCTATGGTAGAAGTGACAGACCTTGTGGGGGAGAATTTAGAAATAAAAAGAATAAAAGGGGAAGTTTAGGATTAGTTTTTAAAGCCTCATAACTAGACAGGTGCATGCTCATGTCTGAAATTAAGTAGATCTTACTGATTGATTGATTGCACTGCACAGCTTGTGGGATCTTAGTTCCCCAACCAGGGATTGAACCCTGGCCCTCGGCAGTGCGAGCACAGAGTCCTAACCCCTGGACCCCCAGGGAAGTCCCTAGAAGTTTGTGTTTATATGTCAGCATTCAAGCTCATATCTTACTGGCATTTACAGATTGTTGGAAGAATAAAGTTGTTTACTGAAAAAACAGGCAAAGGCAGAAACTGAGCCCAAAGAAGGCATTACTGTCTGTCTTCTCTCTGTCAATTTGACAGTGGCTGTTTTTATGATTTATACTAATAATTGCCAAGTATCTTTGTGCAAAACTGAACGATTGGAGAGAAGATTAATACCGGTTGCTCAAACTCTACAACAGTTTTTCCCAAAACATTTTTATGGAATGCTAGTTGAACAGGATGATCCATGGCAAACCAGTATGTGTGAGAAGTATTACTGACTGTCTTCTCCACTATGTGAAGATTTGTAATTCAGATTAACATTCTGAAGGCCCTGAGAAGTTCTGCAATAGAGGAACTTGCTTAAATCAGTAGTTCCCCAAATTATTTAATGCCACAATGCTCCACACACCCACTGGAGACATACATTCTTTTCTGTTTTCCACTTATTAACAGACACTTTGCTTTTCTGCAATATAGTAACACATTACAATTGTTACATGACATGAATGAATGAGTTCAGAACACTGAAGGTGAGATGACTTGCCAGTGTGATAATAAGTGAAGTTAAGTGATAGCATTTTGAGAACTTTCCTAAAGCAGTGCAGTGACCTTTTCACAGACTACGCCATGTTCTCTGCCTGGGTTCTGGGGATTGTGTGAATATCAGGAAAACTCTGGTACACTTTTCCAGCCCAAGCTGCTGGTGCGCTTGTAGGGGGCAGGATTCCTGGCTCCCTTATCCAGGATGGAAAATAACCCTTCCACGAGGAAATGATGAAGGCAAAGAGAAGGTAGCTGAGAATCAAAGGGCGGATGAAAGTTCCAGATGCCTCTGTTGAATTGGTCCACATTTTTTGCCTCACTTCCTTAGGGAAGTGAGAGTTTGCCCAGATTAAACTTTGACAGGATGAGATAAAGCACTGTTTTACAATCCCCATGTAACATGTTCCGGTTAGAAATAAATCCTCCAAATACTATGTCACTCCCATGGAAAATCTCAGTAGCCCACTTTACATGCCAAATGTAGGAATGGGTCAACTCTGACCTACTTTTGAGCATTTGTGAGAAATTCCAAGATAAGCTTGTGTCCAGTGCTCTTCTTCTCTTCCTGAGTGTAGAAGGGAGAACTTTTAGGACATTGGTATTTGGCAAGCCACGGAGTTTATGAGCAAGAGAGAATTAACGATCAAGGGCAAATTCAAATGAAGATTATAAAGAAATCATCCTTTTGGGATTGCTAAGTTTGATCAACGAAACACGTTTCAAGCTCATTTTTTAGACTATTCTATTCATTTTAAGCATTTTTTTTTTCTTTTTTAAGCTCTAGCTCCACTGCTGGAGCATTAAAAGAACCACTTGATTTATCAGTACATACTGAGCACCTACTGTGTGCCAAAAAAGTCTTATAGGTACTAGGGATATAAAGTTGACAAAAATTTGTTAGATTCGTATCTACTTTTAAAAGTGAATAAAAAAAGTGGGACCGGAAGGGATGGATAGGTGGAGCACAGAGGAGTTTTACGTCTGTGTGATACTGTAATGGTGGATATATATTCACTAAGCATGTGTCTAAACCCATAGAATATATAACATCAAGAGTGAACCCTAATGTAAACTATAGACTTTAGTTGATAATGATGTGACAACGTAGGTTCATCAGTTGTAACAGATGTCCCACTCTGGTGGGGAGTGCTGCCGATGGGGAGGCTCTGCATATGTGAGGGCAGGGGTATGTGGGAAATCTCTGTACCTTCCTCTCGGTTTTGTCGTGGACCTAAAACTGCTCTAAAAAAATTAGTCTTTAAAAAAAAAAATTGTGGGACTTCCCTGGTGGTCCAGTGGTTAAGAATCCAGCTTCTCATGCAGGGGACTTGGGTTCGATCCCTGGTCAGAGAACTAAGATCCCACATGCTGGGCTTCCCTGGTGGCGCACTGGTTGAGAGTCCGCCTGCCGTTGCAGGGGACACGGGTTCGTGCCCCGGTCTGGGAGGATCCCACATGCTGTGGAGCGGCTGGGCCCGTGAGCCATGGCCGCTGAGCGTGTGCGTCCGGAGCCTGTGCTCCGCGGCGGGAGAGGCCACAGCAGTGAGAGGCCCGCATACCGCAAAAAAAAAAAAAAAAAAAAAAAAAAGATCCCACATGCTGCTGGGCAACTAAGCCCATGTGCCGCAACTACTGAGCCCGCCCACTCTGAAGCCCACGTGCCACAATGAAAGATCCCGTGTGCCACAACAAAGATCCCACGTGCCACAACTAAGATGCTAAACAGCCAAAAAAAAAAAAATTGTAATTGAGTTATATAGACTGCGGTCTATGCCTTCAAGCAACTTATAGTCTTTATTCACAGATAATAATGTACACAGTTTAGCATACTTGAAATTCACAATTATAGTCCAAATTATCCATTCCTTTATTAATTCACAGGATGTTCACTGAGCATTTTCCAGCACAGGCCCACGTAAAGGAGGTTTCCTAGGGATTGTTTCCAACAGTGATTCCCTGTTAAAGCAGCCTCCTTGACAAATGAAAGACTGGGTCGCATGAACCTTTTAAATATAAAATTACTTTTTTTGCTCTGCTGAATTCCAATGTTTTTTTTTTTTTTTTTTGGTTACTTGAATTTCACATTGACTGTATCAGGGGAGAATCTTCACAAACACAGAACCACTGACTATCACTCTGTGACTTATGTGTACATTGGCAGCCATGAAAAATACATGGAAATGCTGGTTTTAAATTGGATTTCAGTAACTGACTGTGGCTTTGCGTTTCATGGTATTTGAGTTAAGGAAGAAAACAGAGCTCAACTCTTCCACCAGTCGAATCTCAATAAGACATATATATTTAATAGAAATGTTGGTTTCTCCCCGTTGTTTATGCATAGGTGGCATGTGGCTAGCAGGAGTGAATGTAGTGCCCAGTGTGGCTTGGGTTACCGCACATTAGACATCTACTGTGCCAGATACAGCAGGCTAGATGGGAAGACCGAGAAGGTTGATGACAGTTTTTGCAGCAGTCACCCCAAACCAAGCAACCGGGAAAAATGCTCAGGAGAATGTAACACTGGTGGCTGGCGCTATTCTGCTTGGACTGAAGTAAGTTGGTTCTCACTCAGAGAGTCTTCTTCTTGGAGTAAGTCTGATTAGCTGATGATGGCTCCTTGCAGAGCTGCATTGAGAAATCCCATTTAGAGTACCATGATTGATTTATAATGGCTGCCCCCATTAAAACTGCAGAAGAGTACCATGATTGATTTGTAATGTCTGATGTGAGCATGGCATGTGGAAAATTGGGAGTGGTGGGACAACTCAACAGAACACTTTTTTCATATCCCACAAACTATGTCCAGTTTTGTTTTCCTTTGCCAGTTTGCTAATATTGACCAGTATAAACCTGGTAAATAAATTGGTAACATGATCAACATGACTAAAATAACAACTAGAATTGACCAGGCTTTGTTGGTTGGTTGTTTCTTAAGGACTGGAAGAGACAAGCCAGCCTAGCCAGTATCTTGAGCATGCTTGATGAGAAACTCAGCAATAATTTTATTTCATTTGTTTTGTCCTTTCAGTGTTCTAAAAGCTGTGATGGTGGAAGCCAGAGGAGAAGGGCTATTTGTGTCAACACCCGTAATGACGTACTTGATGATAGCAAATGCACGCATCAAGAGAAAGTCACCATTCAGAAGTGCAACGAGTTCCCTTGTCCACAGTGGAAATCAGGAGACTGGTCAGAGGTGAGATGGAAAGGCTGTTATTTCCCCCAGCTCATCTCCGATACTCAATTCTGAGTCTCCCGCAGGTCAGTTCAAGGCTAGACCAGCTACACCTTTCTCCCACCTCCTCTTGAGGAAACAACTCCAGTCTCCCACCTGCCCCATGACTGTCTTCACTGGGCATGACTGGTCCACTGGCGACCTCAGAGTCACGGTGGGTTTATCTGGATTACCCACCGTAGTAGCTTCTGTTGGTGATTTTTTTCTCCTCTTTTTTTTTTTTTTTTTTTTTTGCGGTACACGGGCCTCTCACTGTTGTGGCCTCTCCCGTTGTGGAGCACAGGCTCTGGACACACAGGCTCAGCGGCCATGGCTCACGGGCCCAGCCGCTCTGCGGCATGTGGGATCTTCCCGCACCAGGGCACGAACCCGAGTCCCCTGCATCGGCAGGCGGATTCTCAACCACTAGCGCCACCAGGGAAGCCCTGTTAGTGATTTTTGAAGCTCCAGCTCCTCACCTTCCCTCCCCCTTGAGCCCTGGCTAAGTTGCTATAAAGGAAATCAGGGCTTTCTTTATTAATTATAAAGCTGCATTGGCTTCGATCTGAAGTCAAAAATAAGATTCCCTGATTTCTTACCTTTGAAATAAGAGAATTAGACCCCAGTGAGTGACCTATTTGATTACCCATCTAGTTGCTAGTGGAAAACTTGGGAAAAAGAGAAAGTAGCAGGCTGAGTATTCCAGATGTATGCTTTGCTTGTCCCTTACCCGATGAAGCATAAGGCTAACCCTCCATTGTGTAGCATAGGTGGCCCGAGGACAGCAACTTGCTTTTATAGACAGAGTCAGTATTTCCTGGTGAGCTTCTCACCGAGCAAGTGCCTCCCTCCACCTTTCTTCAGGGGAGCAAGTGGCAGGGGAACAGAAATTGCCTCATTTATGGGCCAAGTCAGGAATGTGGCAAAAGAGGTATTTCCCTGCTACAGCTTCTGCATCCATTCCCTTATCTCATCCGTGCAAGTGCAATATTAACTGTTTACTTTCAACATTAAATAAAATCTGAATCGTAAAAGAATACTATTAACGCCTCTGAAATGGCAGACAAGTAACAGTGCATGTGGTTAACAGTGTCTGACTCCTGGACAAATTAACAGCAAACCTAGTTCTTATGTTCTATGTTAACTACGTGGCCTTAGCTTCAATTCTAGTATTTAGTAAAAAAAAAAAAAGAAGAAAGAAGGTATTGGGTTTAAGTTCTACTTAGATAGCTAATACTAGGTTAAGTAACAGACCTTTGCAAAAATACTTAATGAAATGGAAGTGGGAGATATGAAAGTATATATTCAGTATGATCCAACATTCCATAGCTAAAAAGACTGGGAAGAAAACAGCAAAATTTTAATAATAATTATCCCTAGGTAGGTAGTGAGATTTGGGGATGATCATAGTTTTCTCTTTTATGTCTTTCTGTATTTCTCAAGTTTTCTACAATGAAAGTAGATAATAATGATGATGTTACTTATTTATTTAGATTATATTTAAGACTCATTGAATGAGCATGCGCTAAGTACTTCACTTGGATTTTTCTTATTTAGTTTTCACAATTCCTGGCAGTAGGCATTATTGTGTTCCCCATTGTACCGATGAGAAAATTGAAGTACAGGGAGATCACTTAGTATCCACAGCTGATTAAAAAACAGTATTAGGATTAAAAACTAGGTTAGTCTGACTCGTAAATTCCCCACCCTTAACTCTTATGCTACCAAACCATGAATGCTGTTTTTCAGGATTTCACAGCATGATGCTGTGTTAAGTTTATTCTGTGCTTGAAACTGTCCCAGAGCCTGGATAAATACAGAATGAATGAACGAATGAGTGAATGCGTGAAAAGCTTGAACCTTGATGTATTTACAAATTGCAACGACTGAGAGGAATTGCTGTGGGAAAAGAGAACACCTGGTCCTGTTAATCAATGACTAATCCCCGGGAACCACAGCACATTGTTCAGAAATGACCCTGACTGGCTGTACCTTTTATTACAGTGCTTGGTCACCTGCGGAAAAGGGCATAAGCACCGCCAGGTCTGGTGTCAGTTTGGCGAAGATCGATTAAACGATAGAATCTGTGACTCTGAGACCAAGCCAGCCTCCATGCAGACCTGTCAGCAGCCAGAATGTGCGTCCTGGCAGGCAGGTCCCTGGGGACAGGTATTTTGAATGATAAAGTTCTTAACTACATTCTTTCCTTCTTATCTGGAGCGGGCCTGCAGAGGGACGTTCCAGCGGCCGGGATTTAACCACCATGGCATGTGGCACGCACTGCACCTCCGTGGCGCCAAGTGATGGAAACTCTGCAACCATTTTGCCCCACTTCTGAGGGTTGCCGCTTGGCCTCCTGGAGCTGATTATTCCTTTTCCAGACCCACGTGCATGTCTTCGCCCTTGGGTTAAAACTGTAGCTTGAGCACACACGAATTTGAACAAATTCACAACAGATCTCGTGCCTGGCTGATGTTATCTACTAGCGTGCAGCTGTGGGTCTGTTACAGAATGTGATCCAGCGCCAGTGTCTTTGGCAGGAGGGTCTGGACTGGGATTTGGAAGGGATGTTTTGGCTGCCAGTGTCATGATTCCTACGTTCACCTCTCATAAATTATTCAGACTTTTCAAACAGAATTAATTAGATCAAAGGTTACAGGAATCATCTCTCTTTGAAAGAATCTTTTCCAAGCCCCCAGTGTAGGTTTCACAGTCATTTGAACTGTTCTTAAAGGAGAGAGTGAAAGTCTCCCTTGGGCTTGCATTTAAGAAGCCACTACTCTTGGAATTAAGTCTTTCCTAATATAGAAGCAAAAGCGTTCGGGTACTATTTAAGTAGCACTCCACGTTCCCAAGAGAAGCAAAGCAGCTGCTTGCTGTCACTTGTGTAATCTCTTTAAGAATGACTCTCCCTCCGCCCTGTCCAGCCACAGCCTCTTCCCTAGCTTACGTCTTCATTTCCAACATACGTGCAGTAAGTGAGAGCAGCGTTATTACTACACCCTTACAATTTCTACCGTTTACATTGGCACTCTTCCTCTCCATTACACAGCGTCCTTGGTCAGAATGGTTGATCATGTTTGATCACACTTATTAAAGAGGGGGAGTCCACTCATGCCCCAGATCTTGCCTCCTTTTTGTCCATATCTGCTAGCTCTTGTAAATAATAGCAGAAGGAGAGCACAGCTCAGGGCCACTGTTAAGATTTGAATATAACAGCTTTTAGAACTAAAAGGCCTATTTTTTTTATGTGTGTTTATACCAGGTCAGTCCTAGCCAGAAATTTGTCCCTCCTTTGACTGAACATGCAATTCAGGGCAACAGACTTTCTTAAAATATTGAAGAATAACGCATGTTCATAAGAGAAGTTTTGCAAAAAGTAATTTAGCAAAAAGAAGAAAACCACACTCCTAGCTCTACACTGCAGAGTTAATACATTTATGATTGTCTCCTTATGTTTTAAAAACTAAAAATAGGATTGTATTTCATCAATTTTTTGTTAATTGAAGTAAAACTCACGAAACAAAATTAACCATTTTAAAGTGAACAAATCAGTGGCATTTAGTACATTCAGAATGTTGTACAACCACCACCTCTATCTAGTTCCAAAACATTTTTGTCACCCCAAAATACTCATTAAGCAGTTACTCCCCATTTCCCCTTCACCCCTGCAGCCAACAATCTGCTTTCCACCTCCACGGATTTACTTATTCTAAGTATTTCGTACAAATGGGATCATACAATATGTGACTGTTTGTGTCTCCAGCTTCTTTCACATAGCATGGTGTTTTTAAGGTTCATCCATGTTGTAGCACACATATGTACCTCATTCCTTTTTGTGGCTGCATAATATTCCATGTATGGATATACCGTAATTTGTTCATCCATTTATCCCTGTACAGACATTTGGGTTGTTTGCACCTTTTGGCTATTGTGCATAGTACTTAATTCTTCTATAAATGTTTGGTAGAATTCACCAGTGAAGCCATCTGGTCCTGGACTTTTCTTTATTAAGAAGTCTTTGATTACTGAGTCAATATTTTTACTTCTTATAGGTCTGTTCAAACTTTCTGTTTCTTTTTAAGTCACGTTTTGTGATTTTTTTGTGTTTCTGGATAATTAGTATGTGTTTGGAAATTTGTGTGTTTCATCTAGATTGTCTAACATGTTGGCATATAATTGTTCACCGTACTTTCATTATCCTTTTTTATTGCTGTAGAGTCAGCAGCCGTGCCCTTGCTTTCACTTCTGATTTTAGTTGTTTGCGTCTTCTCTCGTTCTAGTCAGTCTAGGTAAAGATTTATAAATTTTGTTGGTCTTTTTATAGAGCCAACTTCTAGTTTTGTTGATTCTGTTGTTTTTCTATTCTAGTCTTTTTTTTTTTTTCCTTCTGCTAGTTTTGAGTTTAGTTTGTTCTTTTTCTAGTTCCTTAAGGGGTAAGGTTAGGTTATTGATTTGAGATCTTTTTTTTTAATAATATACGTGTTTACAGACAAATTTCCCTCTGAGCACTGCTTTTGCTGCATCTTTATATTTATTAAAGCGTAAATTTTATGTTTTATTTTTGATTACATTCATCTGAAAGTACTTTCTAATTTCCTTTGTGATTTCCTCTTTGATCCACTGGTTATTTAAGCCTCTGTTGTTTTATTTGCACATATGTGTGAATCTTTCAGTTTTCCTCCTGTTATTTCTTTCTACTTGTGGCCAGAGATGATACTTTGTGGGATTTCAGGGTTTTAAAATTTATTAAGACTTGTTTTGTGGCCTAATATATGGTCTGTACTGGAGAATGTTCCATGTGCATTTGAGAGGAACGTGTAATATGGCAGGGGGGCAATAAGCAAAACTATCTCAACACTTTCCTACTGAAATTTGTCAGTAAGCACTCACCTAGTTGCTTTAAGTGTTTGATTAGCTTCCAGAGTTAAAAAAAAAAAAAAAAGATTCTGCCATTTTTTGCCAGCTTAACCGTTGCTTCAGTGGAGGGATCAAGTCTTGGGGCTTCCTGAACTGCCATTTCCATGACATCACTCCCTCTACTTATTGTTTCTTAGATGCTTTTTAAGTCTAACAGTTAGGCTCAGTGGCTACATTTTCCTTATGATCTGTTTGCCATGGTGCATTTAATTGACTTTTGGTTCTTGCCTAGTTAAGTGGTTTCTAATATTTTGCCTTTTATAAATAATATTGCAAAGACCATTCTTATACAGAAATATTCATGTAACTCTGATAATTGCTTTAGGAAAATTTTCCAGAAGTCAAATAACTATATAAAGTACCTACTTTAGCCACAGCATTCTGCTAGGTAGAGTGTGAAAGATGTAAAAATGATTGAAATGTACTCCCCTCCTTCCAGGGGTTCACAGTCAAGGAACTGAACTCCTACAAACATAATTCCAATGGGAGGCAGAAATAATTCCATGTAATATCTTGATAATCGATTAGTATAATTTGTACAGAGTAGGATTACCTGCTTTTACATAATATCTTTGAGTGCCAGCCCTCTGGCCCACTATGATGGACATATTTTTTCTCTTGTAGAATGTTATAGGTAAAGTTAGGGAAAGAGAACATTGGCTAGATTGTATATCCTTTCTGTTTTATTTCTTTCCCCCAGTGCAGTGTCACTTGTGGACAGGGATACCAGCTAAGAGCAGTGAAATGCATCATTGGGACATACATGTCAGTGGTGGATGACAATGACTGCAATGCAGCAACTAGACCAACTGATACCCAGGTAAATTTCCTTTGCCAAAATCAGTTATTGGCTTTGGGCACTGATGCCAAAACTTCCCAGGAGCTCAGTCAAAACTGAAGTCCTTTCATAGTTAAGTATGTAGGTAGAGGAAACAGTAGACTAAATTGTTCTGGATTTACTTATTTGTTGCATTCTGGATCTAATATTTTGATGTACCAGTTTTGTTCTCTGCTTATTGGAATGGTATGTAGGCTTCATTCTGATTCTTATTGGGTGGCAGAGTTTGACTCTTTGGGCTGGTTTTCTTGAACTCAGATTTTTTTAATGATTTCAATGTAGGGTTTGGCAAATAGTATCATATGTTCAGGCTGCATGTGCTGGAGCTGGCTTGTTCTAGCTCACAAGCGATGGTTGGTAAATATTCAGAAATTTTGCAAGCTGGTTGTTAAATTCAGTCATTATTAAAAATTGAAAATAAAAACCTATAAATAAATAGATGATATTAAAAATTAAGTTGAGAAATACTCACTTTTCCCTTTCTAATTATTTTCCTGTAGTTCACTCTCATTTACATTACATTTGTACATATTTGCATGGTGGAAATACTGTGCAGTGGTGAGCACATCCCTTTTTAACTCTGTGTTCATTGATACCAAGTTGGTAGCTTGAAATTGGCCATGGTGAGAGTACTTACACCACAGAAATCAGTAGATGCTGTAATTCAGAGTTTAATTGATCGTTGTATTGATTGTTTAGACTCAAAAAAATGAGGGAACAAATGTTAATAATGCGACTAAACTTTTAAAAGTCTTGTGTCTGCAGCTGTTGTGTTGTAAACAGCATAAAAAATAAGGAAATATTTTTCTGGTACTTGAAAATTATTTGCTGGTTCAGCACAGAAATTGTTCATGTCATTGGGTGAGTGAGCGAAGTTCTGACATACATCTTCATTGTTTCTCTTTCACGATACTCTTAAATGTAAACAAAATATCAACTGACATTCATGTCAGAACTACACTTGTCCAGCAACGACAACCATCGCTCAGGCACAGATTCAAGAGTTCAGCAAAAACAACAAACGTGTTCTGTAAGAATCAATGGCTCTATGAAATTTAAATTAAAGAATTGTATATTTTATTGTTATTTGTAAATTTTATGCTACACATTCTCTATATCAGAAAAACTTATAATAAACAAGCATATATATACATGCACAGGTGCATGTAATATGTGTGTATGTATATATGTATATACACATACATATCTGTACACACGCATACGCACGCCTTGTTTCTCGAGAGAGCTAGTTGGTAATCATTCACCAGCACACTATTCCATGTAGACCTTGATTTTGGCATCATTTGTGTGAGGAGAATATGTAAAGAGAAGACTGGGGTTTGCAGATCAGCTTTGCTAATTGCAGAAGACAGGATTTGAACCCAGACTACACCCAGAAGTTATGCTCTGAGGCCCCATCTGGCCACTGTACTGCCTCGGCTCTGAGTGCCCTCAGTCTGCTACTTGGCAACATGTGTTGTTGATGGATGCAGAGTCTCAAGAAAGGAAATGAATATGGCAGTGTTGTTCATGCTGTCATTGCTGATCAGTTAACGAAACACCGCTTGTGACTTGTGTCATCTTTATTTTTTTTATTGAAATGTTCCAACCCACTGCATGATAAATGCCTGGGAAGTAGCTGTGACATCTAAACACGCAGAAAGTAAGGTCTTAGCGACTCCCTTAGAGATTCACAACATACGTTTCTAAGTTATTCAGTAATATCCATGGACTGACTATAGGGCAGCTCTTGCAGCTGCAGTATGTGAATAAATTTTTCACTGTGCGACAAGTTCCCTGTGCCATTCTTTGGACCCAGGCAGAGGAATAGGCAAGGTCTGAACCAAATAACAGAATTTCCTGTTCAGTTGGTAAACTTCCTAAAGTCACTTCAGCACTGAGCCTCCAGCACTTTGCACTGTGCCTGGGCATCCTAGGCATTTAATGGGTATATATTTAATCCAAGAACATTTGATAACCACTGAGGCTGGGAATGATTGTGAACAGGTGTGTACTTCCGATTTCCCATTTGGAAATCTGGGAATATTACCTACGCATGGATAACCTCCGTCCATCATAGGAATTGCCTCTGAGTGATTGAGGGGTGTGATATAAATTCTAGGCTTTGTGATATTGAATACACCTCTTGTATCTAGAGTTGACCTTCTTCGGGGCCTCAGGAACTATCTGCGGGTACACTCAGAAAGCAAGTTCATGGTTAGCAAAATCTGATTAAGAAGTGAATTGAAATGTAGAAGCAGAAATTGGCCTGCAGAATGTTTCAAAACATTAACAGTTAATCATGTTAAAAGGGTATGCTGCTCTTTGCTAAATTGTGTGTCATTTTACAATATCTTCTTCACACAAACAGGTAAATAAATGTGGTTTTGTATTAAGGCACCTACAAAGGGACTCAGATTATATCCCATTTCACAGCTGAATTTGTAGTTGGGGCTGAGAGGTGTCACGTGACTTGCCCCACATCACCCAGAAGTCTGAGATCTTAGAATTCTTTGTCCTTATATTTGTATACGCCATGACTGAAAGGTAACTTTGGCTTTTTCTTCCCGTCCGCGTCTAGGACTGTGAATTACCATCTTGTCACCCTCCCCCCGCTGCCCCGGAAGCAAGGAGAAGCACACACAGTGCTCCAAGGACCCAGTGGCGATTTGGGTCTTGGACGCCAGTAAGAACGGAAGAAGTAGAGAGGGTGGGAGGGAAGGCAGACGTTCTCTGACACGACTTGAGAAAGTAGGTTTCTATCCAGTGAGTGACTGTTTCAGATAACATTTCTGCATTGTTTTATTCCAACACCCAGTGCTCAGCCACTTGTGGAAAAGGTACCCGGATGAGATATGTCAGCTGTCGGGACGAGGATGGCTCTGTGGCTGACGAGAGTGCCTGTGCAACCCTCCCTAGACCAGTGGCAAAGGAGGAATGTTCTGTGACCCCCTGTGGGCGGTGGAAAGCTCTGGACTGGAACCCGGTAAGCAAGTGAATTCTTTGGAATTGGGAGAGGACTGGGGGAGCTGTAAGGAGGATGACTAGTCGTGGGTCCCCAAGGTCAGCGGGCACTGTTTTAGAATTGGACTTGGTTGTGAGATATTCTTCTCCGCGTATGTGCAGCTGGTATGAATCTTAGCCAGATGTGCAAGAAATGCACATTTTTTAAAAATGTGTAAATCAACTTACAACCCCTTAAGCCCACATCCTGTTGGGCTGGTTGGAAAATGCAGTCTTAACTGAGCCAAGTCACATTAGAATGTAGTAGGCTTGTGGAGTACCAGAAGTAGCAGGGAGAAGTCGGGGGAGTAAGGGCAGGGCCTCAACTTGCATCTGGGTGCCTCCTGCATCCCGTGGTCCCTTCAAGTCCTGTGCCTCTGGCTTCCCTGCCGAGAGAGAGAAGTAGGAACCCTCAGGCGATGCTGGGGACCCAGCCTCCTGTGCACACAAGGAACCACCTGTGGACTTTTATAAAAGTAGAAAAAAAAAAAAAAAAGTAGAAAAACCTTTGTGTTCAGGTAACTCCTGCTTTCTGCCTTGCAAAAGCTCCCAAGTCCAGGAAATACAGAGCTTAGGACAGGTGAAGAGAATGGAGATGAATATCTCAATAAATACCATAATACATATATGAAATGTGAGAGCTGGATTCAGAGAGAGCTGTGTAAAAATCCAGACATTGACATTAACTGGCTGCATGACCTTGAGCAGTCTGGTGTTAGTCCTTGAACCTCAGTTTCTTCTGCTCTTAAAATAGGCCAAAAAGAATATCTACCTTATAAGGCTGTTGTAAGGATTATTTGAGATTCTATCTGTTAAACGCTTAGAACAAAGAAGGTGCTCAGTAAATGGTAGATAATCTCACTCTCACGCCCTGAGCTTCCAAACGTACACAGGTACATCTATCAGATCCATCTGTCTACTCACCAGGTATTTAGAAAGAGCAGTGACTGACAAATAAGAAAGTCCTTGCCTTTATGAAGATCATTCCAATGGCAATTCCAGTCAATGAGCAAATAAAGGTATAAATATACGATATAGCACCAGATACTGATACATACCAGAAAAAAGGTCAAACACAGTAATGGCAGAGAGAAAGGGGTGATGTGCTTTTAGACAAGGTGGTCAGAAAAGGCCTCACATTGCATTGAGCAGGGCTTGCATGGAGTGAAGCAGTGAACCACATGGATATCCGTGTTGTACAGCAGAAAGTAGAGCAGCTGCAAAGACCCTCAGATGGGGGTGTTCTTGGCCTGCTCAGAAAGCATCCATAAGGCCCGTGGGGCTGGAGTGCAGTGTGGAGAGTGATAAGAGATGTGTCAAAAAGGTAGCCAGGGCTTCCCTGGTGGCGCAGTGGTTGAGAGTCCGCCTGCCGATGCAGGGGACGCGGGTTCGTGCCCCAGTCCGGGAAGATCCCACATGCCGCAGAGCGGCTGAGTCCATGAGCCATGGCCGCTGAGCCTGCGCATCTGGAGCCTGTGCTCCGCAACGGGAGAGGCCACAACAGTGAGAGGCCCGCGTACTGCAAAAAAAAAAAAAAAAAAAAAAAAAGTAGCCAGTGGCCACATCATGAAGGGCCTACTAGGTCAAGGTAAGGACTGTGGACATTATTCACAGTGAATTGGGAAGTCACTAGGTGAATGACATGATCTGACTATAGTTTGCAAGGGTCATGGTTTATGATATGTGGATAACAGGCTTGGGTTGGGAGGAAGGTGTCAAGATTACAAACAAGAGCCCAGCTGAAAGGCCACTGCAGTAGTCCTGGCAAGGGAAGGCAGTGGCCTGGACTAGGGAGGTGATGGCAGAGGTGGTGGGAAGTGGCTGATGGGGATGTATTTGGCATACTGGGCCGACAGGGCTTCTCCATGAAAATGACCATGAGGTGGGAAGAAAAGAGACGGGGAGATGCCAGGGTTCTGGGCCTGAGTGACTGGCTGAACCACCCTTTCTCTTTCTGAACGTCCAATGTAGTGCTCCGTGACGTGTGGGCAAGGGAGGACCACCCGGCAAGTGGTCTGTGTCAACTACAGTGACCACGTGATCGATCAAATCGAGTGTGACCCGGATTATATCCCAGAAACCGACCAGGACTGTGCCATGTCACCATGCCCTCAGCGGACCCCAGACAGTGGCCTCGCTCAGCACCCTTTCCAAAATGAGGGTTATCGCCCCAGGAGCGTCAGCCCTAGCCGCACCCACGTGCTCGGAGGAAACCAGTGGAGGACTGGCCCCTGGGGAGCAGTGAGTATTCCCTGAAGCCTTTGCGAATTTGCTTTCTTCTCTTTCATTTGATGTAGTGCTTGGAGGGAAACAAACTAGAAACACCTCTGGAGCATATTAATGTCAGAAGGGATTGACACTGTGCATTTTCATTGGTTGAGGTTAATTGCAGTCCCAGAAGAGGTGTCACTTGAGACAGTCTGCCCGCACCTCTAAGCTACCTTAACTGGGTGGAGGGGAGGGGGTGTCACTGCTGGATGATTTGATCAGACAGCTTCCTGGAAGGTAATGTGAAGATGCGATGATTGATCCTGGAGATGGCAGGCAGCTGTTACCTGAAGGAAAATTAAAAGGGCAGAAGAACTTTTCTGAAAGGGAGTTTTTAATGAAAGTCATTTTCCTTCTTGCTGTCTTCCAGATGAGTGTAGTCTTGAAGTGTCACACTTGCTATGCCATTTGTAGTAGTAGGTCATTGTCTTGGATTAGGAGAGAAGGAGTGGGCCGGGTAAAATCTGTGCTTAGAGGGAAAATTCCATACCTGAATGGTTATCAGCACAGGCTTTAAGGAAAGATGCCTCTGTCGGATCCAAGGACTTGTACTTTCAGATTTTGGTGTCTTTGGCAGGTCCCCTCTCCTCTTTGAGCCTGTTTCCTCATCTGTAAAACAAAGTTAACAGTAACTCCAACTTTCTTGGCTTGTCGTAAGAATTAAATACAACGATGCAAATAAAGTGTTTTTCACTCTGCCCACCATCGTGACAATTTAATAAATGTCGACGATTATTTTTATTGTTACCGTTATCTTTGTCCTTCAAATTAGGAAGACCTTGACAAATAATATTTAGCTAGCATTCAAAGGAAAAATATGCTCTCGAAAGTTTCAGAATTTTTATTGAATAATTTTCCAAAAAATAATTTTATTGTGGAATACTGGACATGTCTAAAGGAACTTCAGGAGGGGTAAGGTAGCAAGAGACCCTGGGGAGGTATGGGGAGTTTGGTGTTTATTAATCACTCACGAAGTCTTTTTAATTGTTTACTATTCATTTCCTTCTAGTACTGCTAATTGTGTTTAATTATTTCTGGACTAAAAAGCATTAGAAGGAACCTGTCGGTTTCCCACCATGGTTATGTTTCAATAAATTAGGTTTACTTTCCTGTGAATGCAGATAGCCACTGAGTGTTTTCACACACTGCACCTGTTGGTTGTAAGCAGAACATCTGCCTGGGACCTTCACCACCTCATTCTCCTCCCTTACTTCCCACTTTGAGGCTTCCTTTGCCTGGGTTAGAAGAAATTTGGGTTCTGAGAAATTAAAGGGTGATCAAGAGAGGTCATCACTGAGTGTCCCATGATTTTTCCAGTGGAAAAAATTCACAACTCAAACATGTCTCTTCTAATGATAACACTAGAACTTAAAAAAAAAAAAAAAGGGCACTGAAAGCTATTCTTGTTTAGGACTACATTTGTGGATAATGCATTCCTTTAAGATTGAATGATTCTGCCCTTGGGCAGAGTTCCCAATTAGGGAGGATTAGGTAACCTTTTTGCAGCAGTGGGCAATACCATTCTTCTCATTGTGCCTGTTTTTTGTTTGGGGATTTTTTTTTTTTTCTAAGTTAAGTGAGGCTGAAGGTGGACAATGTGATTTTTCAGCTGTAGGCTGACGTGCCTGACTTACTTCCAGGAGAGTGTGGCATGTGTATACATCTCTGTGTGGTTCGGGATGCATGGTTCTTCCTGCCTGCCAGAGCAGGAAAGGCAGCAAAGCATCACGAACACTGGAGAAGGGGAATCTAACGTTTCCAGTAGTTTCTGGAATCAGAACCTCATTTTACAGTATGTTTTTGCGTAAACCTGAACCTTCTGTAAGTTTTTTGGTGTGTTACCAACTAGGGGTCTCTGGTTGCAAGCAAAAGAAAAGGAATTGATTCCTTCAAGGGAAAGCAAAACAAACAATACTGTTCATTTAGCCCCAGTAGAGACTGGGACCAGAACATCTTCAGGGATCTAGCTAGGGGTTGGCAAATTTTTTCTGCAAAGGGCCAAGTAATAAATATTTTCAGCTATGTGGACCATGCAGTCTCTGTTGCAGCTAACCAGCTCTGCTGTCTTAGCACAAAAGCGGGCATAGACAATATGTAAACACATGGAAATGGCTGTGTTTCCATAACACTTTAGTTATAAAAACAGCTTGCAGGCCAGATTTGGCCCCCAGGCCAAATGCCAATCTCTGATCTCTAGATGCAACAGTATCTACAGTATAATTTCCTTTTTTTTTTTTTTTTTTTTTGCGGTACGCGGGCCTCTCACTGTCGCGGCCACAGGCTCCGGACGCGCAGGCTCAGAGGCCATGGCTCACGGGCCCAGCCGCTCCGCGGCATGTGGGATCTTCCCGGACCGGGGCACGAACCCGTGTCCCCTGCATCAGCAGGCGGACTCTCAACCACTGCACCACCAGGGAAGCCCCAGTATAATACATTTCTTTAAGGAGTTTCTGTCTTAATGAACCCTTTTCAACTCTGAACCACCCTTGAGTTGCTCTGCTCATGATTCAAATTCCCAGGAAAGGCTGATTGGCAGCCCGTTCCTCTTACTCCTTGATCAGGGAAATGTAGAGCATCTTAAAACACAGTGCCACTAAGATGACATCCATTGGCGGAGAAATGATTCCTTAAAGGAAAATTGGGCTGCCAGGTGTTAAGGGGAAGTATAGTAGGCAGATAAAAATACCAGATGTCCATCATCTCTTGCTTCCCTAGTGGCCATTCTCTCTTGTTCAGTGTGGATGATAGGTACAGGGTTTACCTGGGAAAATATGTCATCTAAAGAGGACAGGAAAATTGTTAACAAAATAAGTCCAGAGTGAAATTCTGCAACATGAGAATGGAACTAAGAATCCCTGTTAATCAAAAAATGGCAAAATTGGACCTGGAGAAAGATGATGTACAATACTTCACCTGTGTATAGGAGTATAAAGACCCAGGCCGATGCTGGGTTCAGAACTGTGCAAGCACAAGTTCTAGACTATATGGCGCAATTGCTTGGCCCCCAGCTGAGCGCTCTATCTGTTTGGTCAGATTCTCAATAGGAAGCATCTGACTGGTCACTGGGCAGCCAGTAGATTAGTTGACCTTGGATTTGTTGTCCTTCCTTGCTCCACTCAGCCATATTGAAGGGAGGGTAGCATGTGGTTTATGGAACTTTGCTTCTAGAAACTCTAATTGGATCAGGCAGTAGATCCTGTGACTAGCACTATAGGATCTAATAGGGATACAAGTATGACATTGATCCCCTCTGAAGGAGCTTACCATTTTATTGGGACAATAACACAGGTGACATAATAAACAATACAAGATTTTATTATCAAAGGAAAAATTCAAGGGCCAAAATATATATATTCCAAATCTGTTAACAATATGGAAGGTCCTTCCTAATGTTTTAAATTCTGGTCCCCAAACAAAGCTGATTAAAATAATAGTTCTCTGTGTTTCTCACATAATAAGCTGTTTAAAAGTAGAAAACAAATATTTTTAAGTTTCAAGTGAGTATATCAGAACCCTCAGAGAATAGAGGTAGGATTTTTGTAAATCAAACATTACCGGGCTTCTCTGGTGGCGCAGTGGTTGAGAGTCCGCCTGCCTATGCAGGGGACACGGGTTCGTGCCCCGGTCCGGGAACATCCCACATGCCGCGGAGCGGCTGGGCCCGTGAGCTGTGGCCGCTGAGCCTGCGCGTCCGGAGCCTGTGCTCCGCAACGGGAGAGGCCACAACAGTGAGAGGCCTGCGTACCGCAAAAAAAAAAAAAAAAAAAACACCTAAATATTTGCTCAGACAGAATTCATAAATCTATTTTCCTGCTCTACATTTAAAAATTAAACTCAGTATTTTTGAAAATCATTTATAATTTGTCCAGCATAGGCAGGGAAATTGAACTGAAGTCCAGTACAATAAGCAAAAAATAAACATTTTCACATCTTTATATGGAAGAAGCCAACCAGCAAGGAGCAGTATTTATGGGTATTTTGAAATAACACTGGTTTGAGCTGGGGTTTGATAGCACAAATCAGCCATTGGAACCCGGAACTCAAAACAATGTTGCAGATGCAGTGGGAGACTTGATAATTCCTGAGAATTGGATTGCTTGGAGGAATAGATGGTTGTTTTACAAGCAAACAGATTGTACAAGTTAAGGGTCAGAGTGAAGGAGACTAGCAAACACATCGGGTTTCAAAAGATAAGGAAATTATGGAAAGAAAAAAACACTCAAGATGTAGATAAGTAAGAGAGCTATGAGAAGCTTGTGTGGGAAATTAGCTGAAGGGTGAACATAATTCTATGACAACCGTGAAAGGGAGTAAGCAGTAGGCTCGTGCACCTGAAGAGAGGTCTGTCAATATGGAATTCAGGTTCACTGGGGAATAAAAATAAAGAAGGAAAACAAATCTTGCTACCATTAGCCTCTGAAGTAGAGGCTTTTGCCAAGGGAGAGACAGAAACATTACCTGCAAGGAAATGATATGTAAGTGACATTCCGTGATGCTTTCCTTGAGTAATTGAAGGAGTTAGTACAGAAGCTTAATTTCAACAACTGGCAATTCCTGAATCATGTGATTTGACCCCAGTGTTGAAAGGGAAGTTAAATGTTGTTTCTAAATAAGCGCTTGCAGTTTTGCAAAGAAGAGAATTTCCCAGTAGACTGTGGTGTCAGTCAGCACGTCTGTACCTCTCAAAGATGCAAAGGACAGCTTTGGAAATCCCAAGACATGATCACTTATTAGGCATTGATGAAACACCTGCTGAGACCTAACCTGCTCAAGGGGGAAGCCGTTTTTCTGCCCTCCAGGTGTTGCTAAGACGTGAACTTTAAACAGCCCCACGGAAGGGAGGTTCTCAGGATTGCTTTCTGTCCATTGTGGATGACTTGAGAATGGTTTCTGCCACATTTGTCTCTGACCCTTCAACCAGCTGCTTTTTGTGTCCCTGAGATGGAGATCGAGGTAGGGATTAACCTGTTGACTGATGTCTGCTGTGTTCAGTGTTCCAGTACCTGTGCTGGTGGGTCCCAGCGGCGTGTTGTTGTGTGTCAGGATGAAAATGGATACACCGCCAACGACTGCGTGGAAAGAATCAAACCCGATGAGCAGAGATCCTGCGAATCTGGCCCTTGCCCTCAGTGGGCTTATGGCAGCTGGGGAGAGGTGAGAGCAAACTCCACTTATACATCCTTTGGGAAAAAACAAACACCAAACAGCGTTATTGTTCATAGTTTATTTGAAGAAAAGAACTAGCTCTAGTTAAAGCTTCTTGATTTCAGGTTAACTAGGAGAACAGTCTTAATTCTGGACCATTTTAAAAGTGCATTTATTACCAAGTAGAGACAGCTTGACTACATAGGAGAGAAAAGTTAGGAAAGAATGCAGATTAATGCTACTTTAAATTGTTAACCTCTGCTGATTAAAACATGGGTGCTTTTAAAGTGATTGAAAATGTGTGTTAAATCAGTGATTGGAAACTTTGCCATCTTCTTCATAGTCTTGGGGTGTTTGTGATGCACCCTTGTTCCCATGGCATCGTGTCTCCTAATATTTCAAATCCCTGATGAACCAGAATGAATAGGAGCTGTTATTCCTATCAAAGGTGATGCATTTTAATTGTAGAAATGAATAATTAGCTGTGTAGTCTCAAATAATAAAATTCTTCAGCTGTTACCTTTTAAGAATTGCCTGCTATGACCGATGAAAGGCAATAGAATATTTGGAGCAGACAAAACTGGGTCCCATTCCCAGGCCTGGCTCTTACAAGCTTTGTGGCTTTAACAGATAATACAACTTTGCCAAATGTCTGTATTCTCGTCTGTAAATGGGAATAATAATGGCACTCACTTGACAGTGTTCACATCTATTATATGAGATAGTGCGTGTCAAAAGCCTAGCCCATAGCCTTCAATCACAGTTAACTGCTTTTATAATAATGATAATCAGTATTATTACTCCCAATAATACTGCTTATCATTAGCATTACTATTATTATCGAATGGGGTTTTGAGCCACTATCATGTGTAGGACTTAGATGCTTATTGTTTTGTATTTAATTAACAAAGAATATATCTCTCTACTCTTGAATCCACAGGGAGAACCCATATTTAGAGTTTGTTGAGTTGTTCTGTCTTGACTGTAAAATTTATAAAATAACACACGAGGATTAACATCGTGGAGACTCCCCCCACCCCGCCAAGAGGGGAACAAAGACACATGAGATGGACGGGCATGTTTGTCCACACCCCTGGCTAAACGAAATCACGTGTCCACATCTCATGCTTTCATCCACGTAACCTAGTAGTCATAGGCACTCATAACGGAGAGTTTGTTAACTTTCGGTGATAATACGTCATTCTGGAGGGCTTTGCTGAAAGGCCGGAAGGGGAAGTCAGGTTTGGAGACGTGTGTATTGTGGGTTTCCCAAAACTCCTCGTAAAGTTCTGTCCCGTGGGGCCTGTGCTTAAGCTTCTGTAATTGGATAGAAGCCAGGAGAGTACACGCATTTGCTGGGATGCTGGCTGTCAGCACGGACCAGATCATTCCAAATTCTGTGGGAGATCTGGCCTTGACACAGCAGGGGAACAGTCAGTGTTCCTGGATGTGAGCACAGCGGTACTGTCCAAGAAATACAACTTGTTCCTGCCTCAGAAGTGTGGGTCTAGCCAACAGTCAGAACCTTATCCAATGTTCCCACCACACTGTTTACTCATCCTAGGGGAAAGCCATCATTATCCTCAGATTCAGAGATAACATAAAATATTTGAACGTCAGAAAGGTCTATGGAGACTAGAGTCACAGAATAGACAAAGGTTGGTGACAACTTCTTAGAGGTTGCCCGAAAATAAAACCAGCTAAGTCATTATTTCCTTTATTTGGTCCTGAGTAGTTTTTAGATTTTTGTTTCTTTGATTTTGGGTTTTGAATACCTCAAAAAAAGGCTGTAGTCTTATCCTAGACACCTGCTGTTGAATTGACTTTGATCAAGTGAAACTCTCTTAAGCTCAGTTGCCCCATATATAAAATGCGGCAAATAATTACACTCTCCTCTTGATGAGATAATATATATAAAAGCACTTAGTGCAGATGAAGAGCTAATGCTCAATAAACAATACCTACCATGAAAGTAGAGGGCTCCGGTCTGCTGCGTATATTACTTTTGGTAACTCAGCTTCATTCTGCCTACAGACTTACCTTGCCTGATGCTGTAATAGAGTCTGGCTAAGACGTTTCTCTTACAGGAGAAGAAAATTTGCCACTGGCTCTTCAGGCAAAATAACTGCAGCCTTCCTTTTTCTTCTTCCAGTGTACTAAGCTGTGCGGTGGAGGCTTGCGGACAAGACTGGTGGTCTGTCAGCGGCCCAGCGGGGAACGGTTTCTAGATCTGAGCTGTGAAATTCTTGACAAGCCGCCAGATCGAGAGCAATGTAACACACATGCTTGTCCTCAAGACGCTGCATGGAGTACTGGCCCTTGGAGTTCGGTACGGCCCTAACTATTCATGTTTGTTAAGCAAAATATGTAACTAACATGCCCAATTCCAGGGTGTTCTGGGTCACTCCTTTGGGACAGATAATTATCCTCCTCACAAGGGCATCCCTGAAACTGTGCTATATACAGTCTGCTATTTTCTTCATATTGACATACAACAGAATTAATTAATTTTTTTTATGAGATTGCCAAAGTGACTTTACAGGTGACTTGTACCTCAAACAGGCCTTTGCCAATGCCCAGAAGTAGCATCCTTTCCTATAACTAGACTATATATATTTGTGTGTGTGTGTGTGTGTGTGTTTTAAGAAACTAAATAACTCCGTGCCGTTATTAAGCTCCAAAGTGATTTAACCAGACAACTCAAAAGCAGATATTCTTTCCTTTACTAAGCTGGTACTTTTGACTTTGGTGGGAAGATACCTGCTTATTGAGGCCAAAGCAATTTTTGATTCAGAGACTCTACCTTGCCTCTCTGTGACTCGGGTACAGCTCTCAACACAATCACCAAAAAGCTTGTGCCCACAAAATTGACTGAAACCATTTGGAAAATTCAAAAGACCAAAAGTGGACTCAGTGACCTGATGCCATTCAAGGCATCTGAAATGTTCTCTCTTCTATCAAGACAGAAAGCCTGTTTGAGACCATTTTTTTCTTTGGTCCTAGGCTTCCTTTGTGATCTACTTTTAAATGACATTGTGAGACAGATTCGCCATTGTAAATACTATGCAAACTTCTGGGGCAGCTCTTGGCAAACAGAAGGATAGGCTATGTCGAAACGAGACTGTGGCTAAATTGTGCCATAGGTTATGGAGTCATTAGGGCTGTTTCATGTAAATAGAGTAAACATTCCTGTGAATACATTCATTGCACTGAAGCTGAATTAATATTATATTAAGTCATATCCAAAAGCCTTTTTTATTCCATAGGGTTCTGAGGAAAAGTCTTAACCATTCCTAAGACCAACTAAAGAGCAGATGAACTGACCTGACATGGCTAATACCTGTTGACACTTCTAAGAGTCAAGGGTTTCAGTGTCGGAGATTGTGTCTGCAGGTAGAACTCTAGCTGTATAACTACTGTACTTTGTATTAAGTAGAAATCTAGAAGAATTTAGAGCGTTATCTCAACTGGTACTATTCAGCTGGGCTCTAAGGATTTTGTTCAAGGGCATTTCAGATGTATTGTTCACCCAGAGTATTTTGTCGGTAATACTGGCACTCTCCCAAAATGAACATTTTGAAAAAGATCAGAAATAACCTTAAAATGTCAAGAACATCTTCTGACATTCCAGCTTCCCTAAGTCACCTATTACATATTATTTTTCATGAAATTTTCCCTCTTGAGCCCATTATATTTTCACCCCTTTTCACTCAGCCAACACTAATACCACACTGGAGTATATTTCAAAAACTCTAGTAGCTCTCTAAAAAGTTGTGTTTCTTTAATATTGACCAAAAAACATCTCCTAACCCTCAGAGGGTATGTGTGTGTGTATCTATAATATAATAATATAATATTATATACTATATATTGTATATAATATATATACAATATATAGTATATAGTATATATGCATTAATTTCCACAGCATTCTCTTTCTTGAACACTTTCTAAACACAGCTTAATTCCTTTTTACACCGGATCCCCACTCTCTCCCACAGATATTTTAAGAGCTTAAGTGCTTAAATTTTAAAATACGATCTGCTCATTAACTGAAGGCTTTAAGTTTTTCTTATTGTAGTTGTTGTTCTTGGGCCTGCACATAGTTTTCTGAAACACACAGAGAAGAAGAGAGAGAGAGCTTCTAAATGCTCTGTAATGCACAGGAGCAAATACACAGATTTTGAAAATATTTTTGCTGCCTATGCGATTTTAATGCTTCCTTTGTAAAGTGATCATTATTCAAATATATATTCAAATGCCTCTGCAGCCTGGGAGCAAGGCCACTTCTACAAGGCTTTTTATTGTGATTTTTACAACAACTAAATCAAAAGCGTTTTATTTAAATGATTCATTTGTAATATATTACTTAAATTATGTGTGTGAGGGCAGCCTTTTAGATTCTTAATGTAGGATTTGGATTTTACTTTTATGTTGACTTCTATTGATGCTTTGGTACAATTTCTTAGTAATTCTACATTGAAGCATACCTCAGTGAATTGTGTTAACAGCCATAAAGCCACTTCTATGGTGCTTCATCATTGTAACTGAGAGTGACATTAACAACAACAAAAACTGTATTCAAGGTGCTAACATGTTGCTTTCAAGAGAAAGTGAACTCGATTTATTAGAGGCCAAGGGTAGCCTTTAGTCCCCCTCCGGCCTTGTTGCTTTCTTTCCCCAAGTACTCCCAAGCTGGAGATAGTGTCGAGAAGCAGCTATTGCTGTGTGAGTCTTTTCCAAGGTCAAAACGAAGATAGGCTAGTTCAACAGTTGTTACCAAGGAGCAGTATTTAGGAGAGAAACTGCAAATGGCTGCTAGCGTGGTGTCCAGGCTCTCTAACATGAAGCTTTTGTGAATGTAGGCTTCAGGTACTCATTTTAAGACCCTTAATTCTGGCTCAAGTCACTAGAGATTTAGAATCGTGATTGTGGAAAACACCTTCCCCAGATTTCGTCTTTTCTGTCCTCTCTTGAACGTGTCCTTGCACTCTGACTTGGTAATGTTTTATTTTTGAAATAAGGTTCTTACCACTGATTTGCCTATTGCACGCACACATCCCGTGACTAGAGGGATAAAGAGGAAAGAGAGCTGTCCAACTAGTGGGAAGTGGGTTCAAAAATCTGTAGCATTCTAGAGTGAGCTGCTTCCAGATGAAATCGAAAAGGTTGCTGGGCGATGTCACCCAGCCAAGATGGTCCTCCAGCCTTCCCTTTTGCATCGCCCCGTGTATCTGCTGGCTGATTGCCTTGGAGACCATGGTTCTCCTTAGGAGAAATTGCTTGTGTGAGTTTTTCATGCCAAAACCTAAATGTGTTCTCTGAGCCTTGCTTTAGGTGCTTTGGAATAATGCCTGTCGACCCGAATAATGAGAATTTATGAGCTCACGAAGGAACTGTGCTTTTGTTTCTGCCTGGCCAACTTATGAGTTTGTGTCTACCTCATTTTCATATTAAAGTTTGCAGCTTCTGTAGGTAGGAAGAGAAAACGTCTGACATCAGTATTTTATCACCTCACCACATCTATCTCTAGCAAAAATAAAGATTGTAAATATCACTACCATACTTTCCGAATACATTTTAAGCAGCCAAGCCTAGTATTATCTGAATATTTTGAGCAGTACAGATTTCTATGTGTTTATATAATAAAGCATATTTATTTTTTCCATGTTATTTAATTTTACGTACTATGTTTAAAAATCAGTGTTTATCAGCAGACTGTAAAGGCAAATAGGCTGTGTGCTTAGAAATGCATGTGTATGTTTCTTTTGGTTTTAAAGACACGTTTTAATTTTGTAAATCCCCTCCAACCTGTACCATCCTCTCCCAAATCTGAGTTAGCCAAGTGGCAAGCTTTATGTAATTGGATAGTGCAAAATGTGTATTTTAGGGCTTCCCTGGTGGCGCAGTGGTTGAGAGTCCGCCTGCCGATGCAGGGGACACGGGTTCGTGCCCCGGCCCGGGAAGATCCCACATGCCGCAGAGCGGCTAGGCCCGTGAGCCATGGCTGCTGAGCCTGCGCGTCCGGAGCCTGTGCTCCGCAACGGGAGAGGCCGCGACAGTGAGAGGCCCGCGTACTGCAAAAAAAAAAAAAAAAAAATGTGTATTTTAAAGGGATACTTTAAAAAATATTTCTGGATTGGAAATGATGCTTAGTGATATAAACAAAAACATACGAGGCCTAATATTTTGTTGTTTTTTTTTTCTTCTCTAATACTGTTGTCCTGATTCATTGAGTCTCACCTATGAAATATGAATACTCCATTTATTGAATTTGTAGATAATGCTAAGGCATAACCAGAAGACAAAACCAGTGATTAGGAGAAATGGTTCTGAATACGTCAGAGGAGCCAGGTACAGGAAAAAGCTCACCTAATGTGCATCAATTTGATCATACCTTATTCTTTGTGTTCAGATAACTATAAAAGACTTACAACATTTGTCAGTTTTGTTATTTGTTCACCTGAAATACATTTCAGAAGCATTTCTTATTAAAGAAAACATAACAGTAACTTGAAAGTTTTAAGAGAACCTGCACTTTTCAAAAAATGATAAATCATAAAGATGACCTCAGATCTTTGCTGGTTCCACTCCCCTGCTGAGCCTCCATTTTGCACTGTAGTTTGTTATGGTAACTGGGGGGGGAAAGGACCAAAATAAGGGAGTCCCTATATGCATTTGAGGGTTTTCTTATGAGGTGCTGAATAAGATAACTTCTCCAAAGCAGGTGATCGTAGCTAACGTTTACTGAGTATTTACTGTGTACCAAGCCAAGTTAAGCAAATCTGTGTCACATTTAGCCCCCGTGTTACCCTGTTGAGAGAGATGTTTTTATGAATCCATTTGACTGTGTGATAATCTACTTTAGCGATACAACTTCAATGTCAGTATACCTTTTTTTGTTTTTCTCCCCTGGGAGAAAGAAGGATTTATAACTTGTAGCCAGTAAGGAGAACACCAAGGATCTTTTCCAAAGCAGTGTCTCCCAGTGTCCTGTTTGTTTTGGTAGAAAGAAACAGCTCATGTTCAGAATGAATTTTTTAAACTCCTGCTTATATTCAATAAAAGGATATGCCTAAAACTCACACTCCATCTAGACTCAACATTATTTAGCTAATACTGGCATTGCCCCTTTGACTCCAGCAATAGAAAATCTAAATTTATAACTTTTAGTGGTAAATTCCCATAACCGGCAGCTATGAACACTTCAAACAACTGATTATGTTTAGGGAATGGCAAAACAGCTCTCTTTTTTATTTTAAAAATATCATAATAGCCAGATTCGGAGGATGATATAAAGATTTGGGCTATAAGGAATATCACATCAAATGTGTATGCATTTTTATATAAATATAAGATATTTTTTTCTTTACTAATGAAGACAGATCTTAAACATACTTCTAGTGTCTTTTAAGAAAGAAATAAGAAACACATTATTTGCCTCTATCAATATGGAGTATAAAAAATAAGATAGGTTTTTTTTTTTAATGAAAACATTATGACATATGAAATTACAAAGTTTATTTGAACTCAGGGTAGATTAAGACTCTATAAACCACTCATCTCACATGTGCTCCAAAAAAGCAAAACACTGGCCTGCATCTGTTTCGTTGGAGATAAAACTTAGCTGGACTTTTTTTTTTTTCCCTCCGTATTTACAGTGATTGTACGCCTATCAGAGATTCTGTTCCTGCTTTCTGACAGCTGATATTTCTTGATAGCTTGACAGATTTCTGTTTTTACAGTCTTAAAAAGTCCAAAGGTGGGGATGGGGGAAGGGTAGGAGAGACGTTAGACCCTGAGAAGGAGTGAAGGTCCTCCCCCCGACTCAGGTCAGCGAGTTGCCCTTTTGGAATGGACAGGAATGGAAACTTTGGAATGTGGAGTGGGAGGTAGAGGCTGAGTCCAAGTCTAATTGGCTGGGAGGGAATCCTGATTATTAAAGGCAGTTGAGGAAGATTTATGAGGAGGGCGTAAAAGACTGTGGGTCATTCCTTTTTAAAAAAAAAATCATTCATTTTTCAGCGAATACTTGTTATGGGCCTACGGGGGGGCTAGTCTGTTCTGCATGCTAAGGATACAGCAGTGAACAGTCAGAGCTATTCATCCTAGTGGGGAAACAGAAAATTTGAACACATATAGAACTGACAATTTTTTCCTGGAAGCCTCACTACAACCATAAAAATACAAATTGCTATTAGAATATATATATATATCTTCATGTTGCTAATGATCTTTGTTCAACCGATATAAATTATTGATCTCGTCTTTCCTTTTAAATGTGCAGTTGCTCAATAATTTTCAGTGATAAATGCCCTCTCGCTGATGGCATGGAACCTTTCAAAACCTCCTGTCAGGAAATACGCTTCTGTTCACCTTTACGTAAGAACCCAAACATGAGTTCAGGGGTCTGAGAGCCAGGGTAAGTGGAAGGCCTGGCTTTCTGCCTCTCCCCTCTGGGGTCCTCAGCCTCCACACCAGCGTGGGAAGTTGTGGCTGAGAGTACATTTCCCCCTTTGTGATTTAATAGGTGCCAATAAAAAGATCTGGAAGGTGTGGATTGCCACATCACCATCTTTGTTCTTGCTGTTGTTCATTTTCATGGATTGTTTTAATCACTGCAACATCCCTTTCCAGAAATTTATAAAATAGGAACTTGGCAGCCAAAAGAGTGTACAGGAAGTAGTATGGAAAAGAATCAATGGAGGCTGAACCTACAAAGCCACCATTCTTAGCCAGGCCTGCATCCCCTTTCTCTTATTAGAATGAGGTTATGCCTTGGCCAGAGCAGTCCAATAACTTTCCACAATGTTGGAAATGTTCTCTATCTTTCCTTTCCAATATGGAAGCCACTAGCCACATGTGGCTAATATTAAGCACTTATTATGTGGCCAAGTACAACAGGATTTTGCATTTTAAATTGTACTTAACTTAATTACTCTAAATATAAACAGCCACCTGTGCCTGGTGGCTACCGTATTAGACAGGGCAACCTCAGGCAATTAGCAATTAATATTCAACTAGCCAAGGGATCCGTAAACTTATAAAAATAAATTGGGGAGAAAAGCCCTATGTCAGCATGTAATGGGCCCCTATGTAGGATGCCCTTGCATCTAATATGTACCATCCTCTTGTCATTCTGTTTTGCACCCTTGTTTAGGAACACTTTAGTGGGTGTTCCCTGACAGCTGGGCATTGAAAAAGTAGCACAGGGAGATCAGCTCGGTGCTTTGTGACCACCTAGAGGGGTGGGATAAGGAGGGTGTGAGGGAGACGCAAGAGGGAGGGGATATGGAGATATATGTAAACGTATAGCTGATTCACTTTGTTATACAGCAGAAACTAACACAACAATGTAAAGCAATTATACTCCAATAAAGATGTTAAAAAAAAGAAAAATACAATGGTCAAACCTAAAAAAAAAAAAAAAAAAAAGAGGCTTTTAGAACCAGCTGTCTTTAGAGTAGTAACTCCAGGGCCTCCACATAAAAGCAGCTGTTAAAACAAACTCTCCTCTTTTGCATCTCAGAGTTCAAGTTCATCATGGCAGTAAGTTCAGTTAAGGAGAAAGAATGTTTATGTGTTCTGTGGGTCGAAAGGGCAAGGTGTAATGATGCTTTTTAGGAGAGGGCAAAAATGGACAACGCCAGGTGGCCACCTTGTAGAAGCTTGAATTCCAAGAGACCATTCCCTCTTTGAAGGAGAAGTTTCAAGAAGGCAACTTTCATATTCCCTGAGCCCTGTAGGTAAAGGTTGAGTAGATTAGGTTTATGGAGCTGTCTCAAAGACACTTCAGAAGAATCAGAGTTGAGACTGTGTCTCCTCCATCACTAAAATTGCCGTCATTTAACTTTGCCTCCCCAGTGTTAAGAAAACCGTTACGGATTGTTTCGGGTTCATACCCTGTACTGATGCACTCAGAAATTAAAATGTATGTAACGACATTGGCTGCAAATTGGCTGATGATGTCATCAGTTCTCTTTTCTAGCGACCAGACAGAGTTGTGGGGTTTTTTTGCCCCTTTAGGGTGACATCTGAATTAAACTATAAACCGTTCAGGTGGTCTGTTTTTAGAAGCCCTTTTTCGTTTATTATCCTCACTCTTAGGTTGCCTATGTACTAAAATAGGAAATAAGTCAAATAAGTCTCTCTAAGCCACCTTCTTCTGAAGTATCTCAGAAAGTAGATGAATGGATTGCTTCAGTTATCTGCAGAAGAGCTGTTTCCCCTCAGTTTTATACAGTGCATTTCATCCCATAATTATTGTGACAGCTTTGAGTTTTTATTATAACGATCACTTACATTTTGGAACATTTATTTTCTGCTAGAAGTTATGTAAAGCAATTCACTCACATTATCAAATTTAATCTCTTCTACTTGATGAGCTTAGCGCCGTCAGATAAATTAGCTAGTTGGTTCTAGGTCAGACTGTGGCTGAACCAGGTTCTGAGCTTGGTAACCAAGATATGATCTCCTCATCTTGCTGTTTAGTTGGTGAAGTGGTGAAAAGCTGTGGAAAGAGGATGTATACAATTTAAGACTTTCTGTTTTTCCAGATTGTAAGTGCTTGAAACATTCTGGAATTATTGAGCCATTTACAGATTTTTCTCAGAGCTCTAAAGGGATGAATATGAGAAAATTGTTTTTCTTAAAATTAAACCAGGTAAAGAGCAAGATTGGGGCTTTCTAGAAGACTTGGGGGGGGGAACGCATGAAGTATTTATTAAGCACACATTAAGTGATATTTCTGACATTTTAATATACAAAGAGAAATAGAATAACTGGAGGTAATAAATGTAAGTGTTTTCTTTGTTCAGTAGATATATAGGTAATCAGCATGAGAAATTAGATTTTGGTCAAGCCAGTTAGGGGATTTGTAGATGTTTGTACGATTAGGTTTATTGTAGAATGTGATATGCTGTCGCACTACAAGTGAGTTATGAAAAATGATGAAATTAAAATTTATTAAAAAGTGATCTCACACTAATAACTGTCTGCTTGAAATAAAACACATTAAATGCATTGAGGTATCTTCCATACTCTTTCTTGAGCTAAAACTAAGCTACAGGAGTTGAACTCTTCAGGCAATGCTAAGGCTTATTCCTTCCCATTGGTGGGACAGTCAACCACTGTGAGTTCTGCCCTTCATTCACCTCGTTCTTTGCCCCTCGTTCGCCCAAATACTGATGTATTCCTCCATCCATGTGGCAAGTGCATGTTAAGATGTGGTTATGGTTTGGGAGGTGTGTAAGATGAAGTGAGGGAAGAGATGACATTAAAAAAAACGAAACAAAACGTGGTTTTGCTCCCTTTTTCTAACTAGAACAAAGGAAGAAATGTAGACATAGCCACCACGTTTCAAGTGAAAATCCTTTTAAGCGAATCATTTACTGAATTGCCCCAAACTTGAATTTCCTTTGGGCTGTAGACGCCCACTGCCCAAGCTTGGTGCCGTACACACAGTAGGCATACTGTCAACAATATTGAAATGAATGAATGAATGAGTGAATGAATGAATGAATGAACTGCTCAGAAGCTGATATCCTTATTGCACTGGCCTAAACTATGGAAATAAAGAGCTAACTTGCAGGAGGGAATCATAAAAAGAAACACACAGGTTTGGATGCTGGTGGTGTATCAGTAGTGATTTCCTGACTTGGAGAGTTGCATGGTAGTTATGTGGGAAAGTGTCCTTGATGTGGGGAAGTTAGAGTTTGAGAGATGATGGGACATTATGTCCGCAAGTTTTTCAGGAAAAGGAAAAATAATAATGGCATATATGTGTATATTTAGGGAGGATGAAGGAGGGAGCAAATGTGGTGAAATGTTGACGGTTAGGGAATCTGAATAAGGGGCAGAGGGAGTTCTTTGTGATGTTCTTACGATTTTTCTTTAAGTTTGAAATTTTTCAAAATAAGTTATTTCTTTTTTAATGCTTAAAGAAACGTAAATATGTTCAGAGTGTGTATTTTACTTCACAAGGAAGCAGAGAGTAGGTCTGGATTTATTTCAGGGCTTTAAAAATTCTGACACATTTTAGGAAGCTGTTTTTAATCTCAGATTTGCATTGTAACATCATAATAAAAGTGGGTGCTCTAGTCCGAGCTCAGCGTAAACAGCATCTTTCCTAGTTTTTCATTGGCTTTTTTCTCATGAACTTCTTCTTCCTCCTCCCCCCCTACCTCCCTCTGCCCCTCCCACCCAGGCAGCTAAAATGCAAGGGTCTCTGGGAATGGTGTGGTTTTTTGCTCCCCTTTTCCCAGGGAAATCCAGACTTTCATTGCCGGTCTTGCTAGTAAATACTTGGCCAAATGCAGACTCCCCTTTTTTAATCCATTGCTCCCCAGTCAAAGCCCAGAATCCTTTGAGAGCTAAAGAACTTTTCCACAAATATGTGCTGTTTGTTTTCCTTGTGTTCCTAAAAAGCCCTCACCCAACCAACTCACCTATTCCTGCATTGCGGTTGGCACTTTCTTAGTGAAATCATGATTTCCTCCTTGGTTGTCTCTTAATCAGCTGTGAAGCATCTGGGAACTGCTTAGCAGTGACAGGTCACAACTGTGATGTCAGGGAGGAAGTGCTGTCCAGAAGAGCCTGTTTGTTTCATTGTAGTTGCGATCTTCATTGCTGTGCCTGGGAATTGATTTTACGTTGTACACGTCACGTTCTCTAAGACCAGGGATTCCCAACCCTTTTAGCCTAGGATTTTCACCCTGTGAATGTTCAGTGGGCCCTTTACCACCTCCCATCCAAAAGAAAGCTCTGTGTGCCCTGCCCCCCACCAAATGAATTAAAATCAATTCAGTTTTGAGAGCTTGTTGAAGGACTTTCTGAAAACCTTGGGATTATTCAGGGTTCTCAATATGGACATTGGGTAATGTCTGGAGACATCATTGGTTGTCATAAATGGGTTTGGGGGGGAGGGGCGGGTATTACTGGCATCTGATGAAGAGATGCCAGGGATGTTACCAAGCATCCTATAGTGCACAGCATGGTCCCCATAGGAGAGAGAGGACTCATGATCAGAAGTCAAGGCTGAAGTCACAGTTGCAAGCCCTGTGGAATGACCGTGGTTAGCTATCAGAAAACACTTCTTTCTGGAGAGTCAGATTTTCCATCAAGTAGTATGTGGAATCCTAGGAAGCCAGCAAGGTGAAAGATTTTCAAGAATGAACTGAAAATAGGAGGTTTCAAAGTTGTCTCACCAGACTATGAATTTGCAAACCAACGAGCAGTATCATTCAATCTTTTCTGGAGCCAGGAGGGGAAGTTGTTGATGTGTACAGATGTGCGCAGTGTGGTCCATAGACATTCCACATGGCAACCTTGGCAGGGGTCACTAACTTTGGATAGAAAGGCATAAATGAGGATGGGAATTTCTATGAAAACAAGCGTTATTCCAACATGTTCATACTTTTGGATTGCATGAACTGATAGCACTGATAGTATAGAGATGATAGATAGATAGGTGGATATCAATAGATATCGATAGACAGCACTTACCTCATTCATGGTAGAATTTGCACATGTGTCATGCACTAACTATATCTAGGAATTGGTTTCAGAGTTGAATATTTAGGAGTTTTTGGGGGGGAGTACTTTTATAAAAGCATAATTAATCCCAGTGAGCATTTTTATCTGGGAAGTTAGGACACCAGTTTCTTACTAGAGACCGAGACAGTGGTACAGAAAGTGTTCCATGACTTGTGAATAGATCTGAAACAGGGTTTCCCAGCCTCGGCACTATTGACATTTGGGACCAGGTACTTCTTTGTTGTGGGGTGTTGTTCTGGGCATCCTCGGATGTTTGGCAGCATCCTTAGCTTCTACCCGCTAGAATGCCAGTAGCATATCCTCTTGGTTGTGATAACCAAAAATGTCTTCCGACATTGGCAAACGTCCTCTGGGGGCAATATCATCTCTCCCTCGTGGTTCAGTGAGTGTCTTACAGCAGAACTTTCCTTTCCATATTCTCATAGGCATTACGTAGGTATAGTCTACAGCATTTCCCAAATTTGTTTGATTCCAAATTCCTTTTTTTTTTTTTTTTTAAGTCAGAGAAGTCTTAGAGGTTTTAAAATTGTTCTCTTCCTCCTCTCAGGGAAGGTAAATCATTATGTTGTAGAGACCACCAGGTTTTCACAGTTATTTTCCCACCAGTTGTTTTTTTTTTAATCTAGCTGATCACCTTTTTCAGATATGTGGCTGGCTGGCCAGATACCTGGCTTTTCAATACATGAGCTTCCCAGGGAAGGAAGTTTCTGAAATTCTACCCCTTCATACCTCTCCTTTCCCACTTTTCAAATCTCTTCTGCTTTAGCAGATGGCAATTGCTATATATTTGCCAACCTCAGACCCCCCTGCCACACAGACACACGTATTTATGATCAGAATGGCAGGTGCAACTCCGAGATCCGTGGCACAGAGAACATTTTAGATGATCCATCTCCTGGCCCTAGAAGGAAAATCAATCTCAATTCTTCTTCTTCAAAAAGGTCACCAGTGATGACCATAAACTCTAATAGTGACTCCAAATCTTTGAGACTGGAGAAGAAATCTATTGGTAGAGGAAAGGCAAGCAAAATGAACCCAGACACTGTCATGAACCTCAGAAGTTTTATGGTAGGACCTAAACTCCAAAGAAATATTGGATTCTTCCCACAATGTTTAAACTTTATTGGATAAAAGACTGGAAATTCTTATAAAAAGAAAGACATACACGTTGGAGCTCAATGTAGAAAGAGACTTTGGTTTCCCATAAGACAAATGAGTGCTACCTTGCAGAAGTAATTGGAACCTTAAATTACCAATGGACTAACTATGTCAAAAGCTCTTTCAAATTAGAAATGGAGTTTTGCCTTTTACCTAATTATAACCTTACCAGTTATTCTGGGCTATGAGACGATACAGCCACTAATGAAATCTTACTTCTCTGAATGAATGTGTTTCTCCACATCCCAGTCACCAACTGATGACCAGTGGTCTTACATGTCTTGATGTGGCACATAAAAGTGCCTGTCTGGGGCTTCCCTGGTGGCGCAGTGATTGAGAGTCCACCTGCCGATGCAGGGGACATGGGTTCGTGTCCCAGTCCGGGAGGATCCCACATGCCGCGGAGCAGCTGGGCCCGTGAGTCATGGCCGCTGAGCCTGCACGTCCGGAGCCTGTGCTCCGCAACGGGAGAGGCCACAACAGTGAGAGGCCCACGTACTGCAAAAAAAAAAAAAAAAAAAAAGTGCCTGTCTGCAGTAGGCCAGATGGATTTGACCAGAAGTGGAGAAAGAATAACAAAAGGCCCACATTTACGGATCATCTTCTGTGAGCCAAGCTTTGGGCCTAGTGCCTTGTAAGCATTATTGCAAACCCTCATATAATCCTTACAAAATGGTCCCTATTGTGTCCATTTTGCAGGTAGGAAAAGTGAGCTCCACGCAGGCTAAGCAAGTGTCCCAGCATCCTACAATCAGTCATTTTTGGATCCAGACCCGACTGACTCTCAAGCTTCATGCTTTCCCACTCCCTCTCTGGAAGGGCTTTCAAAACTTCTAGAAATACTGATTTTGATTTGTGACACATCCAAAAATAGGCTCTTGCCCTGGTGGAAACCAGTTTAGCTCTCCTCTGCTTTTTAAAAGCCATTGAAACTGAGTCTTTGGGGTCTGAATTTTTGAATAGGCCCTTTTAACACTTCACTGGATTTTGAATGGTTTTCAAAGGAACTCAGAAATTGGACTTGGTCACCCAACACTCTCAGACCAGAGCTCTGAAAAGGGTTGGTTTTCCCCTGCACATTTATAGCATGCTAGAACAATGTGAATTAGCACATCTGTAACGAAAGATCTGCTGAACTAAGAAAACTAGATATATCTGAATGTGGCCTAATCCTATTATTTGGGTAATAACCACCTCACTTAGTAGGGAGGCTTGTGGTGGCCAGCTTGTAGAGAGTATACAGGAGATCAAATTCAATCTACGGTTACAAAGTCTCAGGCTTGATGTTGGTCTTGTAATCCTGAATACCCTATACTCTGAGAACATTTTTCTAAATGAAAGGGAACTTAAAAAAAATCAGACTCAAACTTAGACACATTATTTTGGAACAGATGGTATAAGTCTTTAGTTTGTTTTGTTTTGCTTTGCTTTGCTTTGCTTTTAGATGTTTCCAGCCAGAATGGAGATAGACAGTATCTGGCCTAGATAGAACCCATTCTGGTCTGTTACATTTCTTTGTAGTCTATTTTCAGTCTGTATATCTACATTTTTTCCATCTGGCGAAAGTGTCAATCTAAGGTGACATCTTTGGGAAGGAGAAACAACATTTTGTGACCCTAAGCGTATATGGTGGTCCCAGTGGCTGTTAGCCAAGCTTTCAGTGTTAGCCTTGCCTGTGCAGGACAGTGTGGTCTTCTGAGTTCCCAGCTTCCAACCCTTGCTGTCCATTATCTTACATCATATTCTCAGATAACGTTCCTCTTAGATGTCTCCTGTGCAGTATTCAGTTCTGTAACTATGAATTAAATATTAAACCACAAGAGTGCTTAGCCAGTTTTAGATTGAATAGACACAGGCGATAGGAGAGAGCACGAGTTATTTATTTGGACCCTACCAATGAACTGAGCATTGTGTAGAATGTTTGCTTCATCCTTCAAAATTCTTGTGAGGTAAGTGGCTCTAGGCTCTATTAGATACTATTCATTCACGCATGCGTTTGTGTGATCCCTAAGTATTCAAGTGTTTGCTATAAACTAGGCACTGCTCTGAGTACTGGGGAGATATAGCAGTGAACAAAACAGACAAAAATCCTTGAACTCATCAAGCTTACATTCTAGTGGGGGGGGGAGATAACCTATAAATCACAAATAAAACAGAAGTTGAAATATGTATTGTGAAAGGAAGTGAATGGTGCCATGGATAAAAATAAATTAAAGAAGAGAGAAAATAGCATGGAAGAGAAGGTGGGAACTGCAACTTTAAGGCCAGGCAAGTCTCCAATGAAAGGTGACATTTGAGCCGAGATCCGGGAAAATACAAAAGTAAGCTATGTGGATACCCAGGAGAAGAGTATTTCAGGTGAAGACCTGGAGATGGGAGTATGCCAGGCATATCTTGGCAGTCGCGAGGCCAAGGTGGCTGGAATAGAGGGGGTGTGGATGGTAGGGTATGAAATTAGAGATGAAATTGATGGAAGGGAACATGGAAGTTGATCGTGGGAGAGGGAGAGAAAAGGACCATTGGAGGGATTTTTGCTTACACTTAGTGAGGTAGGAAGCCATTGAGGGGGAGAGTTGAGTAGAAACGTGGATTTGTTTTAAAAGAATGAGTCTGGCTTCTGAATTTAGGGGAAGCTATAGGAGGAACAAAGATAGAAACAGGGAGAACATTAGAAGCCGTTGGAGTAACTCAGATGAGAGTGCTCAGTGGAAGTGGTGAGAAGTGGTAGGATTCTTTTTTTTTTTTGGATTCTTTTGGTTTTTAAAAATATTTATTTAGGCTGCGCCAAGTATTAGTGGCGGCTTCGTCGCAGCACATGAGCTCCTTAGTTGCGGCATGCGAGCTCTTAGTTGCGGCATGTGAACTCTTAGTTACGTCATGCATGTGAGATCTAGTTCCCTGACCAGGGATCGAACCCAGGCCCCCTGCATTGGGAGTGCGGAGTCCAACCACTGGATCACCAGGGAAGTCCCAAGAAGTGGTAGGATTCTGACATATTTTTAAGATAATGCCAAAGGATTCACTCCAAGTTTAGATATGGGATACAAGAGAAAGGAGTTGGAATGACTCCAAATTTTGTGCAGTGGACAAGTGGATGGATAGTTTCCATTGATTGAAATGAAGATAATAGGAAGATCAGGACGTCCGTTTTAGACATGTTAGGTTTAAGATGCTTACTCACCATCATCTCATACCTGGTTAAGCATCTTGCATAAGATCACAAAGGAATAGATAGCAGTGGTCACAGCAGGTCTGATTGATTCCAAAACTGAATTCATAACTACCACGTGCTTGTGCCTCAACCCTTGGATTTTCATTAGAATAAATCTCAAGAGTAGTGCAGGAATCATTTAAATTTCACAGAAAACCATCAACCATGATGTTAGCCACTTGTATGCCCAGTCTTCCATGTTGTGAGCCACTTACATTTTAGCTGGGTTTTATTTCTTCTCATCTCATCCTTTCATAGCGGTACTTTTGAGCCTTTTCTTTAGCAAAAGGTAAGCAGGAGGAGGAGACAAGGAAAGCCACAAAGGACTTGACTAGCGCATATTGATAGTAACTTGGTCTTATCTGAAGTACCAGTAGAGCATTGCAAAGTTGGAGGAGGAACATCTCATTCAATAACGGTTAAGATGACCTTTTTCCCTCTCACCGAGGTATATTTCTCTGATTACAGACTCAGATAGGTATGCATATTTCCATTCTGGGGTGGCATTAATATCTACCCAAAAGCAAATTCATTGCATGAACTACTTTCCCCCAATAGTTGTAAATTTTTCAGTGTAAGACACTTAACATACTGGCAGATAAAGATGTTCCTTTCACACGAAACTGATGCAGGAATGGCCAGACAGGCAGAGAAAGCAAGACTGGAAGAGGCAATTAAATGAACCCTGCCCTAGTGTCTTTTAAATGACTGAAAGCTCTTTGGAAGGAGGAAGAAACTCAAGGACTGGACATTGGTTGGGTGCATGAAAGTCCAGAGACAGCCTGCCTGCATTGCTTTTTTACAGAAACATTCCCAAAGGTGACTTTAGCTTCCCAGGTCTGTCCCTGGCTGTCTGGGACAGTAGCTCAAGTCATGAGTGGGTCTACCTAAGGGCTGTCATCTTCTAGCAGAATGACATCTCCAGGTAGCCTTGAATCCTCCAGCCTGGGCCCTTACAGTCCACCTTCAGAGCACCAAGAAGCGTGGGGTTCTTGTTCCCACCAGCCATAACTTTTCCATCACTCACTCACTCAGACTCTTCTGCACCCACCTTTGAAACAGCTGAGAATAAAGGATGCTGGAACAAAAACCTCACCCATTACCCTTCCCATCTTCCAGTCTGCCTTCAGAAATACTTCTGTGGCTAGCACAGGGTGTGGGTCCCGGTACCATCTTCACCTCTTTCCTGAAAAATGCCAATATCGTGATTTGGCTGAAGTTGGGTTACACAGAATCATCACTTCTAACTTGAAAGGGAAAAGAAGCCTTACAAAACGCACTGTGCTTGGGAATGGGGAATCAGAGGGCATGTTAGTGGTAACAGAGCCTGATGACATAATATACCTCAAATCCCTGAGGGCACCATTGGATGTGTCCGCTCTAGAAATCACCACGTGTGGCTTCTGCGAATTTTCTTGGTTTTTGTTTCTATCTTGATGGGGAGAAAAACTAACATTTACACTCCTGCAGAATAAGAAGAACCCCAATTTGGGTTTCGCAAGTTCCATAGCTAATTTCATAGGCTACTGTATTTCATGTTAAAATGTATTTCCCACCTCTAATAAGAAGTTGTTATGTTATGAGGCCGCAGGCTGTATGGCTGGAGAGCCTGGTACCTCATAATTCTTGCGGGGTGATGGGAGGTGGCGGTCATGAGCATCTCTCACTGCCTCCCCTTCTGTTCGTGGCCCTGCCATCTCCCTTGCGAGGTATATGCAAGGCCGCCTACTTGGATATAGTATTGACAGGAGGCTTCAAGCGTGCTCCAAGAGTTGACGTGTGAACCTTAGTTCCCTTTCTCCCACAGTCTTAGACCTTTGTAGCACTGCAAAGGCTGGGCGTACTGGGGGGTAATGGGGCTGGAAGGATGGCCCGATGCCCCATCCAGCTGTGATGACCGTGATTCCTACATCCGCTTTCTTCCTTGGTGTTCCCTGCCAATCTCATGCTTTCTCAGCTCCTTTTCATGGTAATAAGTGCCGTGGTGGTCCTGGACACGAACGGCCATCAGGCAGGCCTGTCAACACTGGCTTAACGCCCTCAAGTCACAGCCCTTGTTTCCTGGCCAAGCTTTCTCTCCTTCCTCCTCGGTCCTTTTGGATCCCTGATGCCCCTGTTCAGAGCCATTCTTGTATTGTGAGAAGCCCTATAAAAATTTCCCTAAACGTGTTCACATCTCCAATGAGCAGATACACTTTCCGACAAAGGACTCTTAGCGCTGCCACAGCTGAGCTGAACCGAGCAGGGAAGTGAGTGAATGTGTGTTTGGTAATGGATATCACTGATGTGGACTGTATGCTTCAGGACATTGAAAGAAACAACATAACAAAAAAACAAACGGGAAACACAAGGAGTTTTTGAGATAATAAGCGTGAGCAGGAAGTGATGGAGTGAAAAAGAGATGTGGCTTTCAGATATGGTGCCTTTCTTTTTCTTGTCTGTCTGTCTTCTCTGGTTAGAAGAGACCATATTAATAAGTAATAGTCTATGAGAGTGAAAAGGGCGCTGCAGAAGAAGAGGAATCATCAACATTTATGTCTGCTCTGGGGATTTCTCTGTGACCTTTAGAAAGAAGAGCTCTTCACCCATTCATAAGAAGGGAGATTTTGCTAGACTGAGTTCCTCGTTCACCCAGCAGTGCCTGTATTAGAATGTTAATTTTAGACTCCATGAGTAAACATATATTTTTTAAAATACTCACCTTTTAAACTGCATGTTAGGAGATACTTTTAAAGAGTCCACTGAGTAGAAGTAGTAGTAGCAGGAACAGTGAACGTGTATTGATTTTTACACTGTCGGGCCAAAGCACCAAGAGCTCTGTAAGCATCATCTCATCTAATTGTAAGGCAGCCCTGTTGCGTACGCATAGTGCTGTTATCCCCATTTTACAGAGAACAGATCTGAGCTGAGAGTAACTTGCTCCAAATGGCACTGTGGTAAAATGGCAGATAGCACTGTAACGTTGGTCTGTCTGACTCCAAAACCTGTGCCTCGAAGGGCTACATTTTAGAGCAAGGTGAAGACACACACCCATGTGGTGAGCTGTGGAACCCCGTGCACAGCCACCCCGTGGAATTTGTTTTTAGTTGGTACCTTAGAAGAAGAGGTGGTGACACCCATGCTTGTTCATATTGGCGTTGGTAATTCCTCAAAGCCAGAGGCGCAGAATCTACACCTGCCTTGGCTGGCCCCAGCTCATCCTGCTAGCTCTATGTGATCATGACTGAGTTGGAGTGGAAGGAATCAGGATGCCTGGTTAGCTGTGGTTCCCAAGCAACACACAGAGCGCCAGAATCTGGTCACAAATCCCCAGCGCAAAGGGCACCAAATGGCGTTCCTTGCTAGGTACAGGAGCTCCTAGTCATAAGCCTACGTCTGTTCCTTCTTTACTGTGTGACAGTGAGCATGACGTGTCTCCTTTTCCGTAGCACTGAATTTGTAAACTAAATACATGGACTGAATAAAAATATATATAAAATATGCTGAGATGACCTATAGCTCAGAGATTTGAGAGCTTAATCCCTGGTGGATCGGCAGGCCAAAATTTACAACCTGTAACCTTCCATTCATGACCACGCAAAGCGCCGTTCACCAGTGAATAGAGATGATCGTTCACCATGTGGCATCAGGCTGAATGCCAAGGGTGAATCAACCTTGACAGATGGCCAAGAGAAAACCAGAGTGTGGCTTTGGGCAAAGAGAAATGTGGCTCTTTATTTATATTTATATTATTGTACATGATGGTGTATTTACTTTTCATAGCGTCTTTCTTCCCAGGGTGTTAAAGAGTTTGTGAAGAAAGTATTAAAGTCAGAAATAGGTTGGATAACCATCCTCTTCCTGAGAGACTGAGGAGTCACAGAGGTCTCTAAAGTAGTCTTAAGGGACATTTCTTTAAAGTCCTAGATTTCTGTTATCACCATGGGTAAGCAGGGGTGAGCAGCCTGTTTTCTTAACCAAGCCGTCTCTTCAGTATAACTTAGGGAAGAAAATGGCGGTTCTGGAAAAACACATGCTCTATGTGAAGGCTAACGCTGCTTGCTTCCTGGCTCTGTGACCCTGGGCAAGTGAGGTCACCTCTTTAATCCTCAGTCTCCTTATTTGTAAAGAGGAATCCTAATAGTGCCTGAGCCACAAGGTTGCTGTAGGGATTAAATAGGAGAAGCCAGTAGCCTTCAGCTTATGGTCCCACTCATAGTAAGCGCTCATGGTGTGATTTCTAATAGCTCTGCTCCAACTGAAAGAGTGCCTTTGGGGTGGCCTCTTTGAATTTGAATAACTGCCAAATCAGTTCAGCATTAGCACTGGGGGTCAGATTGCAGGTGGTTCTTTCTTGAAACCTTTAGGAAAACATGACATTTGGTTTATAGTACACTTCTATGATGGCTATAGCTTTCATGTATTCATTCATTCCCATAAATATTTGCTCAGTGCCTACAGTGTGGAAAGCAGTAATAAACATATGTGGATTGCAGCTACTATCTTTTTTCTATGTGACGAGCCCACATGGTTTTCCAGGTCTTGCACTGAGCAGATTTGAAACTTTGATCCCTAAGTCTATATCTCTGCACTCAACATTCTTCCCCCCGCCCCCGGTGGAACAGTGGGTACAGGCTGGAATCCCTCTGCCTTTTCTGATTGTGTGATGTTCATGCGATACTCGCTTCACTTGTCATTATAACTGGCAAAGGCAGTTCTGAACCATGGGCATGAGCATTGCCTCCTTTTTGATATCATACTTTCCAGATGAGGTCTGCCTTTATGTTTCTTAAACAAAGTCAAAATGAGAGTAGAATCAAGAGCTTGTTGAAAAGAAAAAGAAAAGAAAGAAGAGCTTGTTGTTATGAAAAGACACACTTCATTTTTTAGATGAAGTGATTTAGATGTTTTTTTCATATTTTATAGAATCACAGGGGAAAGGCCTTGAATAATAATTAGTACAGTCTCCTGTCTCACAACTGAACTCTGCCCACCAGTCTCAGAGTGATGGTTAAACCTGATTGTCAAAAATCTTTAGATTTTCAGAGTCTTGGCTTATCTTGGTAATGGATTCTAGTATATGACCTTTCTCTTGGCTTCTCAATTCTTACTCCTAACCTGCTGTCAACCAATCCTCTGGTTGGAAATGTGGACTAGTTGATCAACATCCTCCATAAGACATTTCATATAAACAGAATCTTATGTATAAAGATCACTTGGAAATAGGAATCACGCAGACACACTCAACTGTGCCCACTCTGCTGGGACTGTCCTCCTAGACCATCTATTAACCCTTACGTATAAGCATCTGCTACGACTCAGGCAGTCCTGGCCCACATCCCATCCACTCTGGTGCTTCCTCTGAGCCCCAGCATCATCTAGCCCCATCGAGAAGCTTCCTTCTAGCCAGATTCTGTGTGCATCCCTGACCTAAGCCCTCCCCTTCCTATTCCTTCTTGGTTCCTCATGGCGTCCTTACCAATTCCGTGTGGTCCTCCCATCTGTATTTGGATGTCCAGGTTCTCAGCAGCCTCGGCAATGCTGGAGATCTCATTCTTTCTAGGTCTTCACCCCTTCTCATCCAAGCAGACACACTGGGGTTGTTTGCTGGCTTCTTGGCAACAGAGACCCAGCCCCTCAGTATAAGTGAAAGAACCGATGCAGGACAACCCTAATGCCAGGGACAGCACACCAGGAACAGTGAGATACAAATCCACACCACATCCAGAGCTACCTCTAGAGAGGGAGCCAGTTCTGTTTCCACCAGATGTGTTGAAATGCAAGGATTTTAAACTCTTAGACCTTCGTCTAAAAAGTAAAGACAGCATCTGAACAAAGCTCCACATTAAACATTGCCTTTGAATGACCTCGCAGAAACAAAAGCCCAGGCATTTGAGATACTGACCTTGGTGTTTCTATGTAACAAGCAGAGATTACTTTGTTTGAGAGTGTTGCCCAAAGTTGGGGGGAAATCATTCTCTTAAACAAGTTGGATTGTTTCCCCAGAGGAAAAAGTCAGAGTCCTACTGGCAAACTAGGAGATTATTTTGGCTGTAAATATAAGGAATTAAATATTCCGCAGAGCAAGAACCCTCAGATATGTAGCCAATAAATAATATGTACTAGGTGACACTCTAAATTTAACTATTATAATCTGTGATGCACATTGATGCAAAAGTCACTGCCTGGGAAAGGACTGGAAAAAAATCAGATGGAAATTTCCCTCAGAATTGAAGAGCTGACACCTGTGTTGGATTATCAAGATGATAACTTCTTTATGAGATCATAATAGACCCACTAATAAACCTGTTAGATAGGAAAATTTCCACAAGCAGCTGCTTTTCTTCATTGGTAAGTTAGAAAGCATGAAATGAAAAGTGTTTGCTATCAGAGTAGATATCTTGTGAATTTCCTTATCGCTTTTCGATCTTAATTTGAGGCAAATAATATGTGTAGTATTGCATCCTGTTTTCCAAGTCAGTTCTATTGAAGTTCCCAAATGAGAAAACCACACGTAGGAATGGGTGGGATGCAGCTAATCCAGATATTGAAAAGATCTTTAAGGCTTCATATTTCGTATCAACTTCATCTGTCTTCATTTCATGGGCAATAGATGTTGGTGGCACCAGTGGTGCCCCTCGGATGAATTATTATCAGTGATGTTGTTGATAACTTAATTATTTTCATTGTGCTGTTATGTTCCCAACAGACATCTAGCCACTTGGATTGGAGTCATGTGGGAAGAGATATATACATACAAAGCATTTTGGTTATGCCATTTTGAAAACACCATGTCTCCAGTAATAGTATCTGTCTCTATGGTTATTGGAATGATTAAATGAGATAATGTATATAAAGTCTTAGAGCAGTGACTGGCACCCAATAAGTGGGAGAAAGCTGTGCCTTTTCTAATTCTGCCTCTGTAGATTGCTCCCTACTTTTCGGTTATCTCTTCCAGCGACCACTAAATGGGATTTGTTTCATTTGTGTATTCAACATTTACTGAGCACCTACTAAGTTCCAAGAATTATGCAAAGTGCTGGAGTATAGTGATGAACAAAACTTCCGTAATCCCTGCCCTCATGGAACTGACAGATCAATGGGTAGATTACTAAATCAGCATTTCCACCAATTCTCTTTCTCCCCTCCGTACTAAGGGACAGCTTGTCTGGACTGTTTGTATATTGAAATGATGATCCTTCAAGGTAGACTTGCTTTAAGTTGACCCATGTTCATCTGATTAATAAGACAACTATGTCTATTTCTTCACCATAATCAAGCACATTACCACCCATGAATCCATATCCTTTAAGTTCAGCTCATTTCCTACGAAGTAATATATTCTTGACTCCCAATGCAGTTTTTCCCATCTGTATTCATGTCATCACTGTCTATCCAGTTGCCCATACCAGAAACCCAGGAGACCTTCCCTCCTGGGAGGGGAGATCTGCCCTCTCCCCTACACCCCACAGCTGATCCATCAGGAATTATCATTTCTACTTCAAAAAATGCGTCTTCAATTCACCAACTTCCTTCACCCCTCCACTCTGCACCCTAATCTATGCCACCATCACCTCTTGCTTGGACAAATGCATTAGCTTCCTGAGCAGTTTTCTTGTTTCCACTTATGCTGTATTTCCACTCATTGCCTAGCCGGTAGTCAAAGTAGAATTTTTGAAAGAAAAATCAGACTGTGTCTTATCCCAACTTAAATCTCCTCAGTGATTTTCCCTCTCGTGGAGAATGAAATATATTATTATGACCTATGAGCTCTGCATGGTCTGGCCCCAGGGAATGCCTCAGGGAGCCCTCTTGCAACCACTCCAGCTTGTTTTCTTCAGAGTACTCATCTCAGTTAGCATGTATATATTTATTTTTGTCATCACTTGATTAATGCTGGCCTCCCTCACTGGTCCGTAAACTCCATGAGGGCTGGAATTATATCAGTTTTACTTATCACTGTACTCCCAGCACTTTGCGTAACGTATGAAACTTAGTAGGTGCTCAATAAATGTTTGCTGAATAAACAAGTGATCTCACCTCAGATTCTAACTGTGCCTTTATTTTTTGGTGGAAGTAACATTTTTAAATATTAAAATAGTCACTGGTAACAGGGATTATCTGTGTGTAAGTCATTAGACAATTGGTTTATAGGTATACTTCTTGGAGGTTCATTCTAAAAGCCTTCTCGAATTATAGCCCAAAGCCTTTATATATATCAAAACACTGTACGTTGAAGGATGGATATTTTTGTTTTGGTGTAGATATCTAAATTCAGCTCTTTCCTTCCACACTGTATACTCTATTAAGAGTGCCAGAATGACTACTCCAAATCATAATACTCACAAGATGAGAGCTCAAAACAACGTTTCCATCTCCTAAAGTTAAAAGTTATAGCCAAACATATTAATATACATATTTTAAATTTCTCTAGCAGCTGCTATTGGAATTTTTATAATGGTTTATGTTTACTAGAAAAACGCGTCTGACACATTTACGAATGGGAGCACTTTGAGCTTGCTTGGTAATAGTGTTTGGATTTATGTTAGGCTACATGTTTTACATGGTGCTATTTACCTATTAGGCATAAAAGGGTACTCTGGCCATTTAAGTTAACAAAATCACAGAGTTAGCAGGGGAATTAGAAACATTGAGTAGAAGGAAATGGCACTTGAAATCTATTTTTGTTGTGTTTTCACATTTTGCTCTTCATTGTTAAGCCCATTTCCCTCTGACATGTAAGGACATTATATTGGGAAATAATGTGTCTTGAAAACGGGAGCCAGTAAGCTTATGATCCAAGTGGTAATGACTTCTGTAATCGCTAATGAGGCAATGGACGTTGAATATCTCAGCAGACTCATGGGGGCCAGCCTCTTGCCTATTCCACAAGAAGCTGTCATATCAAATTTTTGTCCTGACGCCATGAGCCCTTTGATTCCTAAACCTTTCTGAGAAACCTACTCTGAAATCAAAGTCAAGTTTCTTAGATGTGGTCAGACAAGGTCACATTAAAACAGTTCAGTGAACCTGCAGATCAAAGTTGAAAGGTAATGCCTCCCTCCCAAACTTGGCACTGACCCACCTGCTAGCTTACCTTTCAGTTTCTAACATGCCTTTTTCACCTCCTTTCCAATGGACTGGGAAAATGAGAGCTTCTCCTCTGAAAAATGGTAGAAGAGTTTCCTTAAATCAGTTCACTAGGAAATGGGACACAGCTGAATTTGGAAACACACCTTTATCCAAAAGAGTGAATTGTGAGGTAGTTTGTTGAAGAAATGTCTTGATCAGCGATTGCATGAAGTGAGATGTCTGAAAGGAATCCTAACTAATTCATAGTAGGACTTCTGTAAATCAGAATTTCATGGTAATTTCAGGTTCGTGGGCTTCATTTTTGGCCTAAATTACCAGGATTTACCCTCGTTCTTGAGTGACCCAAGATACTAAACAGGATTCCTGCTGTCATGCTGTCCACATGGTTTTCTCCATTGCTGCCTTCCTTCCGTGTTGAGCCTTGAGGTGTTATCCAAAATGGCACTGCAAAAGGGGGGAGTGGTGACTCTCGTTAGGCATGATCGTAACATCTCACGACACAGGTTTTTATCAAATTCCTTGTGATTTAAAAAAAAAAACAACCTTGCCATTGCTTTATATTTCAGTGTTCTGTCTCTTGTGGTCGAGGGCATAAACAACGAAATGTTTACTGCATGGCAAAAGATGGAAGTCATTTAGAAAGTGATTACTGTAAACACCTTGCTAAGCCAAATGGGCACAGAAAGTGCCGAGGAGGAAGATGCCCCAAGTGGAAGGCTGGCGCGTGGAGTCAGGTGAGCAACGCTTCTCCTCTCGTGACTGCTTCCTTACCTTCGGCCACACGGCTGACACCCGTGTGCTGGCTTGTTTCCCTGCGCGGTTTTGGTTTTTCAGAGGGGAGCTTGGGGACAGGGAGGGAAACAGCTTTATGTCGCCAGCTGTGGGACCTTGGGCAAGGGGCTTCAGCCCTTGGCACTTTGGATACCATCTACAGTAGGACAGTTGTGAGGGTTGTGAGGATTAAGCGGTGGTAGATGTAGATGTCAGCCGTCTAGGACGGAGTAGCCCCTCAATCCTTCGCTGATGGCATTTTTATTACTGTTTACCACTTAAAAAACCACTAATTCAGATTCTAGTAAGGTTGACTCTGTTACCTGGCAGGAATTGAGTCTGAATTTACCTTTGAGGTTCTTAAAGGAAAGGCTGTCAATATAAAGTATTCGAGAATACTTCTCTGCCTGTTAGCTTGTATACAATAGAGGTGGGGGACAGATGGGGAAGTTCTCTGTCATTTCCTAGCTCTGCAACCTTGGGTGATTTGTTTGACCTTGCCGAGCTGACTTCATATAGCTCTTATGAGGATTTAAAGCAGTAATGAATGCCATGTACCTAGCTCTGGGGTCTTAAATGTAATAAGATCTCAGAAGTAATATTTTTTTTACTTGGATGAGTGTGATGTGTGTATATCCAATGGGGAAGGAGAGTAAGTACCCAAGAAACTGACTACAGTTAGACTCTACTAATTCTAAACCTTTGGTAACCTAGTCAGGAACTGGGTGGGAGAGTTTCCCTATTGAATTCAGGAGGGAATTTGAGAAGCTTCTGTTTACCTATAAACAATTGAGGGGTGAACAAAAGTCACTCATATCTGGCCCTTAAAGTAGATCTTGTCACTCCACACTTGTCCATTTCCTCAGCTTGGTTGAGGTGCTTACTTAAAAGTAATAAGACCCAATTTCTTTTCACATATTCTGTATTCAGTGTGGCCTTTCTCTCCATTAATTTGATTCAGGAAGGTTTTACTGAATTTGTAGCTCTCCTATGCAGTGGAGATGTATGAAGGTACTCCGGAGAATCAATAGAAAACTAGGTTCGAGGTTAGCAGCCTCTAGAATTGATGCTTTCAGGGCCTGGTTCTTGATTCCTGATACCCCAAAGAAGCTTTGCACAGGTGTGTTAGCATGAGGAGGAATTGAGAATCCTCCATTTGAACATGAGTAATAGAAAATTCTTCTAGAAACGTGAATTTTTCTTAAATGCCCTGAGCTGCCATCATCGTCTCCCATACCTCACAGTCTTATTCTCTTCACAGAGAAATAAAACATGGCCTGCATCACTCCCCAGCAGGGGAGCCTCATCCCTCAATGCTTTTATCATGATGATCATGTTTTGTTTTTATTTTTGTTTTAACCATCAAAGCATCTGTGCCCAGCCAGAGCTAACTCCTCCTCTGGCTTCCTTAAGGGACCAGATTTCTAGGCAGTATTTCATACTGGTCATCCTTAATGGTTCGTCTTAAGTGACTAGTGTCATCTGTAACTTCCAGCCCTTTTTATTTTGGGAGCTATTCAATGCATGTAAAAGCCTACAGCTAACCTTATTTAAGATACCACACTAATTAGCTTGTCCTCTTGCACACTTTCATGCTCTGTTACTTTTCTTTATGTCCCTTGGACATATCTACTATTTGCATCTTGTCCTGAATATTAAGTTGAGAGTATGTAAATGGTATTCATTATAAAGGCCAATTCATTCAATAAAAGGATGATTAAAAGAATCTTTCACTCTTTATTGGTAAACACAGAGTGAGTTTTACTCTAGTATCCTGTGATCTTGATGCAAAGTCTAAAATTGTTCACAAAGCTGCGATGATTAGGTTTGAACCCTTGGGGTTTTTTCAAACATAAGGTAATAGGATTATCGGAATCCCTCCCCAGAAAAGACCCGCACCTGTTCAAAAGGATTGCTTAGAAAAGTCTAGTTACCTTTGTGGAAAATGCAAGTAAACAGAGTTATGTAATGATCTGTGGCCAACTTTCTAATGCTCTGATTCAATTTATAGAAATGAATTATAAAAGCAGGCAAGACAAGATGCTGCATGGGTAAAATCCAATTTGTGCAATTTAGAAGCATACCTGAGAATAATCAGACCCAGAGTTTGATGGAGAAAGACAGTCTGCATGATTAAAGGTTATTGGTTTACTAATGATCCCATAGTAAACAGAAATATCCCTAAGGCAGTAACATAAAGCAAGAATAACGATTATTCATTTGCAACAATATTTAGCAAGTTTTATGTCTGGTGGTTCTGTTTTCTGCTGGTAGCTAGTCATCTCATCTTCAAGGTAGGGAGAATAATTATTCTAGTCATCTCATCTTCAAGGTAGGGAGAATAATTATTGCAATTTCTCATCATGTCAAAATGTGTGACGATAACAAGGCATATAGAATATTGGGATAGGAAACTAGTATAGCCTTGCTAATCTTCTTTGTCTCTCCCTCAGAATTGGTGTTTTGAGGTTTAAAGCGGAATGTTTCACTTTTACATCTTTTGAAAATCTGGAATGTGTCAAGGACATTTTTCCAAAAAAAGAATAGCTTTTATTGGAAAACATCCTCAATAAAGTTTGAAAGCATTTTTTTTCAAAAGGTCATGTTCAGTTTGTTTACATGATTTTGATCGAGAGCTGAGGGATGAAATTTTCAGACGCAATCAGCATCCATTTCTTGATTCAGCTTGATAAATGTGAAGGCTTTGTAGTCACATGATTCAAAAGCATTGGGGTTTCCGTGGTGGCGCAGTGGTTGAGAGTCCGCCTGCCGATGCAGGGGATACGGGTTCGTGCCCCAGTCCGCGAAGATCCCACGTGCCGCGGAGCGGCTGGGCCCGTGAGCCATGTCCGCTGAGCCTGCGCATCCGGAGCCTGTGCTCCGCAACGGGAGAGGCCGCAACAGTGAGAGGCCCGCGTACCGCAAAAAAAAAAAAAAAAAATAGAATTCCAGAATAAAAAATTTTTAATGTGTCCTGTTCCTATAGAAAGGCTTTTCAAACAAATGAAGATTAGGACTAAACAATAAATCATCAGAGTAGAATGAAAGTAACACTTTATCATCATTTATCAATCATGAATTCATTCAATCCTGAGATGCCTGTTTCTTTCATATTTTGAGATTTCTGTGGTCAGGATGGGCCTAACAACCAATGGAAGGCCGTGATTTAATTAGTTGCCCTTGTTTTCTTTCTGAGTGATACAAAATGTAATACTGTGTCTCGGTATCAGTGGTGTCTTAAATTCAGAGAAATACTTAATTTTTAAAAGCTCTTCAGTGCTCATGCCAAAATGGTAACTGGCAGATTGCATTATGAACCTACCAGCCATTTTTGGTTGGGATTTTTCTTGTAATTACAATGAGAGCAGCTTGGTTGTGGTGTCTGATTCTGAAGTATTCTGCAAGTGTCTAATGGAGAAACATGGCAAATATGTAGCGTGTGTCCTTTGAGAAGTCAGGGAAACCATATGCACATGGTCAGTGATGAGAACTAGAGTTGCCTTAGTGATTTGTGCTTTCTTGTTACTTTGTATTTGAACTGCAAGCATTGATGTTGAATTGTTTGAATACAGGCTTTTCACCCACACTCTTGCTAATGTACAAGAGCCTGCATAATATTAGCACCATATTTTAAAACTGGAAGCCAAATTGTAATCCACGGTAGCTTTGGTTTATTGCCTAGGATAGAATTTACTTGGACTATTTTCTGTTTTAGTTTTTGCTTGAGTTAGGGTGATTATCTCTGTTCTTTGCTTTATTTATTTGTGGAGTATCTACTTAAAAGGTTTACTAGGAAGTATGAAAGATATTTTATGCAAGATGCTTAGCATAGAACTAAGGTCTCAACTGGCAGTGATTTTGTATCTCTTGGGACGTTTGGCAGTGTCTAGAGACAGTTTTGGTTATCTCACTTTGGCAGAGGAGGGGAAATGCAGCTGACACGTACTAGGGTAGAGTCCAGGGATGCTCCTAAACTTTCTACAATGCACAGGACACCCCCCAACAAAAATGAATTATTAGGTTGAGAAACCCTAGAATAGAGCCTCGGCTAGTAAATGCTTACTAAGTTTGCTATTGTTGTTACCAGTTATTATTTATTAAAGTTGGTTCATATACTTATTTTTCAAACTAATCCCTCCTTTTAAATAATGTCACTGCCATGGTTGCAATAGTTGTACTGGAAAAAAGTATGTAAAATTCTTTCCAGGTTTTCAAGTGTATACTACAATTCCCTAAACATCAGAAGTTCCATAGAGATTTTTTTTATCTATGGAAATAAGCATCATTTCCCCTTTAAATCGGTGAGTTCTGCATACTAGCATTGCACAGTAGGGAGTACAGAGAGGTGAAACACAGCTCCCAGCTCAGTAGTTTGGAACTAAAAACATCTACTCTCAAACCGGCACAAATAGACTGCCATGCAGAAATGATAGATGGGACAGAGGAGGGGGGGCATGTTACTAGACACCGCTCAACCTCTTCCTTCTGCAGAATAACTTAAAGGTGGACTAAATAAAACAAGAAGAATTAAGCACGCACACGTGCACACACCACCACCATCAGCACCTCCAGGGTCATGCAGAGGTCTTTTTGATGCTGTTTTATTCATGGGGCTTCCGCACAAATCTCTCAGAATTCACCAAGCAAGCCTGGCTGTCTCTGTATGCAAAATGTTGCCTCCCCTGAGACAGCACAGGAAGAAAAGTTAAACACGGAGAAGTAACTCTGATGCAGTATACTTCATTTTGAACAAAGATTACCATGGATGCTGTATTCACAGAGGCAGGGCTTACACCTTACTGTGCATATAAGTCCTGTCGAAACTTTTGAATGTGTTAATTCAGGGCTAGCTTTGACACTATGAAAATCGGAAGCCACAGTGACATACTGTGTCACTGAAACTCCCTTTATCTTTTGAAAAAATATCGAACATTGTAGAAATAATTTTTAAAATACAGGTTGCTTATGGCTCTTAATACCTTGCCTTTGCTGAACTGTAAGTAATAATTTACTCAGTAACAAACAATAGCATCAAAAAGAAGTTTCATTTACTTAGAGCCTGAATAGTATACACCCTGAAAGCCTTTAACATTTTTTTCCTTTTTCTTTACCTTATTAAAGCCTTATGAGATTTTGAATATGTATTAGCTCTATGACAAACTCAAATTTGTTTACTTAATTGTTCTTATTTTTTCCTTGTGTTTCCATTTGAATACATTGTTCCGGAAGGGTACTGTTTTATTTTTTTAAGACCACAAATTCAAATAGCCAAAGGGTATTTTGGTTGTTGTTTATTGTCAGTGGTTGCTGATGATTTCTGTCATTCATGTGCTAACTCTCCTATGTTGCAGTTCATCCATTTCCTGTGTAATCAATGGGAAATATACACGTAGCTCCCATAAGTATTAAATGGCCATCCTCTGTACACAAGGCAATCAGGCACCCTCTCATTCCACCAAGAACATAATGACGTTAAAAGTCTGGTTCCTTGTGGGTCACAAACTCATTCAATCCAATTAATACAATTAAACCCAAACAATAGTAGCTATGTTGCTCCAAAATATTTCCTTCTCTTCAGCTAGCTTTGATGTGAACATTTAAGCTCCTGCCTGGCGTAGACTCATCTGAAATGATATTATTTCCCAAGACGCCTTCTAAACACTACCACCTATTTTCTTAGAATCTGAAACGGAAATAATATTATTATGCAGCAGAATTCATTAGCGTGTGCTTCTTGTTAGTAAATTCCCATTAGCCTCAGAGAACGATGACTCCTGCTGCAGGTTAATTGGACAAGAATTTTTGTCTAATTTAAAAGCGTGATTCTATTCTTTACCAAGACATCCTCTTAGGAATATGGCTTTAGTGTATGTTAAGCTTGTTTTCTCAATTAGACAAATGAATGGCAGCTGAGCTATCACAAAAACTTAGAAACAGTTTTTAATAGCTAAGTGAAGTAATAGGCTGTTCTTTCCAGTCAGATGTTGCCTTTAGTTTCTGAATGTCAAAAGCTTAATAAAGACAGTAATTCTTGGCCTGACCATAAGTGCGATTATGAAACCCAGCAATGAGGAAACCATTAAAAAAATTAATTTAGAGGAAAGTTAATTACAGATTAATAGGGTGTTGTGCAGCTTGGTCAACAAAATGTTTCAGCCTGATTAACAGTATTTTTCACGGACTGAAAACACAACACCCGAGGAAATTTTTTTTTTTTTGTCAGCTTTTATTTTTTGTATATTCATCCGAGGTTGTAAACAGATACAAATACTTTAACGAATTCCATAGTTAAAAAAGAAAAAAGATTTCCCTATCTTCAGGAATAGGAGCAAGAAGAAGAAGAGAGGGAAGAAACTAATTCTATTTTTAAGGCCCTAAAAGCTTTAGTGATTTACTCTCCTTGAGTTATATTTTCCATCTGCCAAGAAATTCTCTTCTACAGAACTGTATCTCCAATTTTCAAGACCCTTCAACCTTCCAGGATAGAAATCATTTGGGATTTTCATTTCACATGGCAGCACTACTTCTAGGTTGTACTGAATGTCTCAGAATGATCTCCCCTAGCCTATTCCACTGTCCAAGAGTTTTGTTAACCTGAAAGATTTCCCCCTAACTTGAGTCTCTTCCTCACTCAACCGCCTCTGATAGGCAGTGAGTTTGCAGATTTAAGACATTCTCTTGGGTCCCTTTCACAGGAAATTAGAAAGCCTTGTGATAGCTGTGAGGGTCATTGGATTAGGAATGCGGTCCCCAGATCTGTGACCCTCTCCACCCCGATGATCACTCCCTCCCCCAAATGACCCGAAGCTCCCACTTACGCACTCTTGTCCTTTTAGTGCTCAGTGTCCTGTGGCCAAGGCGTGCGGCGGAGAAATGTGGGCTGTCAGCTGGGAACACACAAAATAGCCGGAGAGACCGAGTGCAACCCATACACTAGACCGGAGTCAGAGCGCGCCTGCCAAGCCCCGCTGTGTCCACTCTACGCTTGGAGGGCAGATGAATGGCAAGAAGTAAGTAGAGCCAGGAAGTGGGCACCTGCCAGTGTTTCGCTCAACCCCTTTGCTATCATCACATCCGTTCCCCCATGAAGCCCTCCAGCATGGTGACAAGGCTGGCTCTTTCCCAAAAGGTTTGCTGTCAGACGGCCAACAGTTCACTCCAGCAATGGTGGGAGAGCTCCTCCTTTTTCTGCCGTTCCGACGTCTGCGTTCTTGAGTGTTCCAAATCTGGCTACCTCCAGAAAAAGTTGAACAGGCCTTGAGCCAAATGCATAAAGATAACTTTCCCAGAAGGAGGGGGAGATGGAAGAAATATTTTAAATATGTATATTCAGACGTGGTCATTCTGGATGAGTTCAGACAGCCACTAGGGGCAGACTCTAGGTAGGACCTACTCTGGGTTTTTTCCTCCTTCCACAGCTTTGGCCATCAGCTAGAAGACAGGCACTCATTTGAAACCCTGATTAATGAGCGAAGGGTTTCCAGCATTTGAAAACCTGAGGGCATCTGAAGAACTGCTCCATTGATGCAGAAATAGACTTGTTTTTCTCCTGCCCCAGGTTAATGTATAGTTAAAGAAAACACTAAGTGTCCCTGGGGAATGGCCTGGCCAGCAAGGATAGGACATTAGTAGGAGGGAACCTCTGTTTCCAGTACAGAAGATTGATTTGTAGAAAAGGGGGGAAAGGATATTAAAAAGCAAAACCCTATCTACTGACATTGGAATGAAACAAAGTACAAGTTGTAAAAGATTCAGAGACAGGCATAGTAAGACAGGAGTTTCCCACTGGGAATGGTTTTCAGGACAGGCGTGACAGTGCCCGGCACTGGGCTAAGTGCTTTACATTCATCACCTCACTTAATCTTTTTAACCACTAAGTGGTTTAAAAAGACGAAGTGGGTATTATTATTATCCCATTTTGCAATCAAGGAAACTGAGGTTTGGAGGGCCAATGTCATTTGTCCAAATGTTACACACCTAGCAGGTGGAAGAAACAAGGCTTGATCCTAAGTTAATTCTCTTAAACCATTATGAGATATTGCAGCTGCTTTCTTTTTCCTTTTTTTTATGCAAATGCTAACGGCATTGCCACTTTTCCCCCTGTTTTTATTGAGATATAATTGACATATAATGTTGTATTAACTTTAAGTGAAAACCTGGTGATTTGACATATGTGTATATTACAAAATGATTACTACAGTAAGTGTACTTAGTATTAACAGCTATGTCACAGTTACCTTTGATCACCTCACAGAGTTACAATTTTTTTTTCTTGTGGTGAGAACTTTTAAGATCTACTGTCTTCGCAACTTCCAAGTTTAATGTACAGTATTGTTAACTGTAGTCACCATGCTGTACATTACATCCCTAGGATTTATTTCTCTTACTACTGGAAGTTTGTACCTTTTGACCACCTTTACCTTTACCTTCACGTACTCTGTGCCTTCCCCCCACCTCTGGCAGCCAGCAATCTTTCTGAGTTTGTTTTGTTTTCAGATTATTCCACATATAAATGAGACCTACAGTATTTGTCTATTTATGTCACTTAGCATAATGCCCTCAGGGTTCATCCGTGTTGTCACAGATGGCAGGATTTCCTTCTTTTTAATGGCTGAATTATATTCATATTTTTTTTTCTTTCTATCCCATTTTCTTTATCCATTCATCCATCATTGGACACTTAGGATGTTTCCGTATTGTGGCTATTGTAAATAATGCTGCGTGAACATGGGGGTGAGTATATCTTTTCGAGTTAGTGATTTTATTTCCTTCAGGTAAACAACCAGAAGTGGAATTGCTAGATCGTATGGTAGCTCTATTTTTAAGTTTTTGGAGGAACCTCCGGACTGTTTTCCAGAGTGGCTGCACCAACTTATATCCCCACCAACAGTACATAAGTGTTCTGTTAGCAAGGATCTTGCTAACATTTGTTGTTTCTTGTCTTTTTGGTAATAGTCATTCCAACAGGTGTGAGGTGATATCTCGTTGTGGTTTTGATTTACATTCCCCTGATGATTAGTGATGTTGAGCACCTTTTCATATATCTGTTGGCCATGTGTATGGTTTTTTTTTTGAGAAATGGCTCTTCAGGTCCTTTGCCCATTTTTAGTTTGATGTAGTCCGACTTGTTTATTTTCGATTTTGCTGCCTTTGGTTTGGTGTCAGATCCAAAAACTCATTGCCAAGACTGATGTCAAGGAGCTTGCCCCTGTGTATAGGACTTTTGTGGTCAGGTTTTACGTTCCAGTCTTTAATCCATTTTGAGTTAATTTGGGGTATGGTGTAAGGTTGGAGTCCAGTTTCATTCTTCTGCATGTGGTGCTTTGGGTAGTATGGGCCTTGTGTGTGTGTGTGTGTGTGTGTGTGTGTGTGTGTGTGTGTGTGTGTTTCCCCCCCCCTTAAAAAAAGTAAATTAGGACTCTAATTACATAGGTTAAAGCTACATATGAAAGAGAATGCAATTTTTTTTTCTTTTTTCCTTTCTTTTTTTAACATCTTTATTGGAGTATAATAGCCTTACAATGGTGTGTTAGTTTCTGCTTTATAAGAAAATGAATTAGTAATACATATACATATATCCCCATATCTCCTCCCTCTTGTGTCTCCCTCCTTCCCATACTCCCTATCCCACCCCTCTAAGTGGTCACAAAGCACCGGGCTGACCTGCCTGTGCTTTGCAGCTGCTTCCCAGTAGCTATCTATTTTACATTTGGTAGTGTATATCTGTCCATGCCACTCTCTCACTTCATCCCAGCTTACCCTTCCCCCTCCCTGTACCCTCAAGTCCATTCTCTACGTCTGCGTCCTTATTCCTGTCCTGCCCCTTGGTTCCTCAGAACCATTTTTTTTTTTTTTTTTAGATTCCATATGTATGTGTTAGCACACGGTATTTGTTTTTCTCTTCCTGACTTACTTCTCTCTGTATGACAGACTCTCGGTCCATCCACCTCACTACAAATAACTCAGTTTCGTTTCTTTTTTTTTGCGGTACGTGGGCCTCTCACTGTTGTGGCCTCTCCTGTTGTGGAGCACAGGCTCCAGATGTGCAGGCTCAGCGGCCATGGCTCATGGGCCCAGCCACTCTGCGGCATATGGGATCTTTCCGGACCGGGGCACGAACCCGTGTCCCCTGCATCAGCAGGCAGACTGTCAACCACTGCACCACCAGGGAAGCCCTCGTTTCTTTTTATGGCTGAGTAATATTCCATTGTATGTATGTGCCACATCTTGTTTATCCATTCATCAGTCGATGGACACTTAGGTTGCTTCCTTGTCTTGGCTATTGTAAATAGAGCTGCAGTGAACATTGTGGTACATGACTCTTTTAGAATTATGGTTTTCTCAGGTTATATGCCCAGTAGTGGGATTGCTGGGTTGTATGGTAGTTCTATTTTTAGTTTTTTAAGGAACCTCCATACTGTTCTCCATAGTGGCTGTATCAATTTACATTCCCATCAACAGTGCAGGAGGGTTCCCTTTTCTCCACACCCTCTCCAGCATTTATTCTTTGTAGATTTTTTGATGATGGCCATTCTGGCTGGTGTGAGGTGATACCTCATTGTGGTTTTGATTTGTGTTTCTCTAATGATTAGTGATGTTGAGCATTCTCTCATGTGTTTGTTGGCAATCCATGTATCTTCTTTGGAGAAATGTCTGTTTAGATCTTCTGCCCATTTTTGGATTGTTTGTTTGTTTGTTTGATATTGAACTGCATGAGCTGCTTGTAAATTTTGGAGATTAATCCTTTGTCAGTTGCTTCATTTGCAAATATTTTCTCCCATTCTGAGGGGTGTCTTTTCGTCTTGTTTATGGTTTCCTTTGCTGTGCAAAAGCATTTAAGTTCCATTAGGTCCCATTTGTTTATTTTTGTTTTTATTTCCATTTCTCTAGGAGGTGGGTCAAAAAGGGTCTTGCTGTGATTTGTGTCATAGAGCGTTCTGCCTATGTTTTCCTCTGAGAGTTTTATAGTGTCTGGCCTTACTTTTAGGTCTTTAATCCATTTTGAGTTTATTTTTGTGTATGGTGTTAGTGAGTGTCCTAATTTCATTCTTTCACATGTAGCTGTCCACTTCTCCCAGCACCACATTGAAGAGGCTGTCTTTTCTCCATTGTATATCCTTGCCTCCTTTATCAAAAGTAAGGTGACCATATGTGCGTGGGTTTCTCTCTCGGCTTTCTATCCTGTTGTTCCATTGATCTATATTTCTGTTTTTGTGCCAGTACCATACTTTCTTGATTACTGTAGCATTGTAGTATAGTCTGAAGTCAAGGAGCCTGATTCCTCCAGCTCCGTTTTTCTTTCTCAAGATTGCTTTGGCTATTCGGGGTCTTTTGTGTTTCCATACAAATTGTGATATTTTTCGTTCTAGTTCTGTGAAGAATGCCATTGGTAGTTTGATAGGGATTACATTGAATCTGTAAATTGCTTTGGGAAGTATAGTCATTTTCACAATGTTGATTCTTCCAATCCCAGAACATCGTATATATCTCCGTCTGTTTGTATCATCTTTAATTTCTTTCATCAGTGTCTTGTAGTTTTCTGCATACAGGTCTTTTCTCTCCTTAGGTAGGTTTATTCCTAGGTATTTTATTCTTTTTGGTGCAGTGGTAAATGGGAGAGTTTCCTTAATTTCTCTTTCAGATCTTTCATCATTAGTATATAGGAAGAGATTTCTGTGCATTAATTTTATATCCTGCTACTTTACCACATTCACTGATTAGCTGTAGTAGTTTTCTGGTAGCATCTTTAGGATTCTCTATGTATAGTATCATGTCATCTGCCAACAGTGACAGCTTTACTTCTTTTCCAATTTGGATTCCTTTTATTTCTTTTTCTTCTCTGATTGCTGTGGCTAAAAATTCCAAAACTATGTTGAATAATAGTGGTGAGAATGGACAACCTTGTCTTGCTCCTGATCGTAAAGGAAATGGTTTCAGTTTTTTCACCATTGAGAATGATGTTGGCTGTGGGTTTGTCATATATGGCCTTTATTTGTTGAGGTAAGTTCCCTCTATGCCTGCTTTCTGGAAGGTTTTTATCATAAATGGGTTTGAATTTTGTCAAAAGCTTTCTCTGCATCTATTGAGATGATCATATGGTTTTTCTCCTTCAGTTTGTTAATATGGTTTATCACATTGATTGATTTGTGTATACTGAAGAATCCTTGCATTCCTGGGGTAAACCCCACTTGATCATGGTGTATGATCCTTTTAATGTGCTGTTGGATTCTGTTTGCTAGAATTTTGTTGAAGATTTTTGCGTCTCTGTTCATCAGTGATATTGACCTGTAGTTTTCTTTCTTTGTGACATCTTTGTCTGGTTTTGGAATCAGGGTGATGGTGGCCTCGTAGTATGAGTTTGGGAGTGTTCCTCCCTCTGCTATATTTTGGAAGACTTTGAGAAGGATAGGTATTAGCTTTTCTCTAAATGTTTGATAGAATTCACCTGTGAAGCCATCTGGTCCTGGGCTTTTGTTTGTTGGAAGATTTCTTTTTTTTTTTTTTTTTTGCGGTACGCGGGCCTCTCATTGTTGTGGCCTCTCTCTTGGCGGAGCACAGGCTCAGGACGCGCAGGCTCTGGACGCGCAGGCTCAGTAGCCATGGCTCACGGGCCTAGCCGCTCCACAGCCTGTGGGATCTTCCCGGACCAGGGCACGAACCTGTGTCCCCTGCATTGGCAGGCGGACTCTCAACCATTGCGCCACCAGGGGTGCCCTGTTGGAAGATTTTTAATCACAGTCTCAATTTCAGTGCTTCTGTTTGGTATGCTTATATTTTCTATTTCTTCCTGGTTCTGTCTCGGAAGGTTGTGCTTTTCTAATAATTTGTCCATTTCTTCGTGGCTGTCCATTTTATCGGCATATAGTTACTTGTAGTAACCTCTCATGATCCTTTGTATTTCTGCAGTGTCTGTTGTTACTTCTCCTTTTTAATTTCTAATTCTATTGATATGAGTCTTCTCCCGTTTTTTCTTGGTGAGTCTGGCTAATGGTTTATCAATTTTGTTTACCTTCTCAAAGACCAGCTTTTAGTTTTATTGATCTTTGCTATTGTTTCCTTCATTTCTTTTTCATTTATTTCTGATCTGATATTTATGATTTCTTTCCTTCTACTAACTTTGGGGTGGTTTTGTTCTTCTTTCTCTAATTGCTTTAGGTGTAAGGGTAGGTTGTTTATTTGAGATGTTTCTTGTTTCCTGAGGTAGGATTGTGTTGCTATAAACTTCCCTCTTAGAACTGCTTTTGCTGCATCCCATAGGTTTCAGGTTGTCGTGTTTTCCTTGTTATTTGTTTCTAGGTATTTTTTGATTTCCTCTTTGATTTTTTCAGTGATCTCTTGGTTATTAAGTAGTGTATTGTTTGGCCTCCATGTGTTTGTATTTTTTACAGATCTTTTCCTGTAGTTGATATCTAGTCTCATAGCGTTGTGGTCAGAAAAGATACTTGATACAATTTCAGTTTTCTTAAGATATGATCTATCCTGGAGAATTTTCCATTAGCACTTGAGAAGAAAGTGTATTCTGTTGTTTTTGGATGGGATGTCCTGTAAATATCAATTAAGTGCATCTTGTTTAATGTATCATTTAAAGCTTGTGTTTCCTTATTTATTTTCATTTTGGATGATCTGTCCATTGGTGAAAGTGGGGTGTTAACATCCCTCCTGTGATTGTGTTACTGTCGATTTCCCCTTATGGCTATTAGCCTTTGCCTTATGTATTGAGGTGCTCCTATGTTGGGTCCATAAATATTTACAATTGTTATATCTTCTTCTTGGATCAATCCCTTGATCATTATGTAGTGTCCTTTTTTGTCTCTTCTAATAGTCTTTATTTTAAAGTCTATTTTGTCTGATATGAGAATTGCTACTCCAGCTTTCCTGTGATTTCCACTTGCATGGAATATCGTTTTCCATCCCCTCACTTTCAGTCTATATGTGTCCCTAGGTCTGAAGTGGGCCTCTTGTAGACAGCATGTATACGGGTCTTGTTTTTGTATCCATTTAGCCAGTCTGTGTCTTTTAGTGGGAGCGTTTAATCCATTTTCATTTAAGGTAGTTATCAGTATGTATTTTCCTATTACCATTTTCTTAATTGTTTTGAGTTTGTTATTGTAGGTCTTTTCCTTCTCTTGTGCTTCCTGTCTAGAAAAGTTCCTTTAGCATTTGTTGTAAAGCTGGTTTGGTGGTGCCGAATTCTCTTAGCTTTTGCTTGTCTGTAAAGGTTTTAATTTCTGCGTTGAATCTGGATGAGATCCTTGCTGGGTAGAGTAATCTTGGTTGTAGGTTTTTCCCTTTTATCCCTTTAAATATGTCCTGCCACTCCCTTCTGGCTTGCAGAGTTTCTTCTGAAAGATCAACTGTTAACCTTATGGGGATTCCGTTCTATGTTATTTTTTGTTTTTCCCTAGCTGCTTTTAATATTTTTTCTTTGTATTTAATTTTTGATAGTTTGATTAATATGTGTCTTGGCGTGTTTCTCCTTGGATTTATCCTGTATGGGACTCTCTGCACTTCCTGGTCTTGATTAACTATTTCCTTTCCCATATTAGGGAAGTTTTCAACTATAATCTCTTCAAATATTTTCTCAGTCCCTTTCTTTTTCTCTTCTTCTTCTGGGACCCCTATAATTTGAATGTTGGTGTGTTTAATGTTGTCCCAGAGGTCTCTGAGGCTGTCCTCAATTCTCTTCGTTCTTTTTTCTTTATTCTGCTCTGTGGTAGTTATTTACACTATTTTATCTTCCAGTTCACTTATCTGTCTCAGTTATTCTGCCATTGATTCCTTCTAGAGAATTTTTAATTTCATTTATTGTGTTGTTCATCATTGTTTGTTTGCTCTTTAGTTCTTCTAGGTCCTTGTTAAACGTTTCTTGTATTTTCTCCATTCTATTTCCAAAATTTTGGATCGTCTTTACTGTCATTACTCTGAATTCTTTTTCAGGTAGACTGCCTATTTCCTCCTCATTTGTTTGGTCTGGTGGGTTTTTACCTTGCTCCTTCATCTGCTGTGTGTTTCTCTGTCTTCTCATTTTGCTTAACTTACTGTGTTTGGGGGTCTCCTTTTTTCAGGCTGCAAGTTTGTAGTTCCCGTTGTTTTTGTTGTCTGCCCCCAGTGGGTAACTTTGGTTTAGTGGGTTGTGTAGGCTTCCTGGAGGAGGGGACTGATGCCTGTGTTCTGGTGGATGAGGCTGGATCTTGTGTTTCTGGTGGGCAGGACTGTGTCCAGTGGTGTGTTTTGGGGTGTCTGTGAGCTTATTATGATTTTAGGCAGCCTCTCTGCTAATGGTGGGGTTGTGTTCCTGTCTTGCTAGTTGTTTGGCATAGGGTGCCCAGCACTGTAGCTTGCTGGTCGCTGAGTGGAGCTGGATCTTAGCGTTGAGATGGAGATCTCTGGGAGAGCTTTCACCATTTGATATTACGTGGATCCAAGAGGTCTCTGGTGGACCAGTGTCCTGAACTCAGCTCTCCCACCTCAGAGGCACAGGCCTGACACCTGGCCGGAGCACGAAGACCCTGTCAGCCACATTGCTCAGAAGAAAAGGGAGAAATTAATTAAAGTTATTAAAATTAAAAAAATATTAAAAATAAAAGTTTTAAAGTAATGAAACAGAGGAAAAAGAAAGAAAGGAAAAGAAAGGAAAGAAAAAAGAAAGGAAGGAAGGAAAGGGCAACCAAACCAAAAAACAAATCCACCAATGATAACAAGCGCTAAAAAGTATACCAAAAAAAATACCAGACAGACAGAAACCTAGGACAAATGGTAAAAGCAAAGCTATACAGGCAAAATCACACAAAGAAGCATACACATACACACTCAAAAAAAGAGAAAAAGGAAAAAAACATATATATATATATATATATATATATATACACACACACACACATATATAAAGGAAGAGAGCAAACAAATCAATAAAGAAATCTACCAGTGATAACAAGCTCTAAATACTAAACTAAGATAACATAAAACCAGAAACAAATTAGATGCAGAAAGAAAACCCCAAGTCTACAGTTGCTCCCAAAATCCGCTGCCTCAATTTTGGGATGATTCGTTGTCTATTCAGGTATTCCACAGATGCAGGGTACAGCAAGTTGATTTTGGAGATTTAATCCGCTGCTTCTGAGGCTGCTGGGAGAGATTTCCCTTTCTCTTCTTTGTTCGCACAGCTCCTGGGGTTCAGCTTTGGATTTGGCCCCGCCTCTGCGTGTAGGTCGCCTGAGGGCGTCTGTTCTTCGCTCAGACAGGACAGGGTTAAAGGAGCCGCTGATTAGGGGGCTCTGTCTCACTCAGGCTGGGGGGAAGGAGGGGCACGGAGTGCGGGGCGAGCCTGCGGCGGCAGAGGCCAGCATGACGTTGCACCAGCCTGAGGCACGCTGTGCGTTCTCCCGGGGTAGTTGTCCCTGGATCCCGGGACCCTGGCTGTGGCGGGCTGCACAGGCTCCCTGGAAGGGGGGTGTGGACAGTGACCTGTGCTCGCACACAGGCTTCTTGGTGGCGGCAGCAGCAGCCTTAGCATCTCATGCCCATCTCTGGAGTCCGTGCTGGTAGCCGCGGATCGCGCGTGTCTCTGGAGCTCGATTAGGCGGTGCTCTGAACCCCCTCTCCTCACGCGCCCTGGTCTCTTGTCTCTTAGGCAGGTCCAGACTTTTCCCTGGGCTCCCTCCCAGCTAGCTGTGGTGCACTAGCCCCCTGCAGGCTGTGTTCACGCAGCCAACCCCAGTGCTCTCCCTGGGATCTGACCTCCAAAGCCGGAGACTCAGTATGGACCTTTTAACAATATTAATTCTTCCAGTCTATGAGCACAGAAGATCTTTCCATTTATTTCAGTCTTCTTCAGTTTCTTTTATCAGTGTCTTGTAGTTTTCGATGTACAGATCTCTCACCTCCTTGGTTAAATTTATTCCTAGGTATTTTATTCTTTCTGATGCAGTTTTAAATGGGGTTTGTTTTCTTACAACTGCATTCTTAACCCTTGTAGGTATTCAGCCTTCCAGCTCTGTTCTTCCCTCTCCTTCACCCTCCTGATGGATTAGTTCCATTGTTTTCAGTCATCTCTTTTCTTTAGGACTCTCACCCTCTCTGTCTACTCAATTTTTTTTTTTTTTTTTTTTTTGCTCATTTTCCTTCTAAAGTTTGGTGGGGTTTTTTTTGTTTTTACTTCCACCAGACTGTGGCAGGGAGGAATCGCTAAAGCAGTTACATTTCAGATTAATTGTACTTGAGCCACACAAGTTACTGGGAACCCCCAGAGGCTGTAGAATTTTACAGACGTGGTTCATGTACCAGCAGTGCCACATTTCAGCTGTGAGACTTAGAACAAGGATGCTGTATTTTCTGAACTGTGAGTTTGCCATTGGTCAAGTGGGAATAATAAGTGTGCAAAGCTGTTCTGAGAAAATTAGAAATAATCGAGTGGTTTGGGGATTGACAGAGTCAGATAGAGAAGGAAGAAGAGGTGTCTTCATCCCTCTCTGCCCGTGTGTTACCACTTGATTCTCTTTGTAATTCTTGCTTCAGACCTACCACTGCCTGCTCCCTCCCCCTCCCTCTCCATCTTCATGTCGTGCCAAACTCAACCCTGTGTGACTGCTCCAAGGAGCACAAAGTAAGAGAGTGTTCAGAAGTGAATCTCAGCTGACAGCTCATGCTTTAGCCAACTTCTAAAAATGCTAGTGCCATTTGGGAAAATGCAAGCTCCATTGACAATTCCTTCTGAATCCCAAGAACTAGAAACCTTGCCAGATATGCACTGAGGAAATCCTCCTCTCTGATCATCTGAAATGTGCCTAGAAATTTACATCTTTGTCTGTGCCATGCAGATCGATCTTTCTAAATCCTTCCTCACATATTGCTCTCAAGCTCTATATAAGAACAGGAGACCTACTAAGATAGCCTGACCTGTGGCTAAATTTAGAAGTTGACCAGAGGGGAGCAGCAAGAAAAGTGGATCAGATAGTTGCCCTCCTGCCAACATGCTTTCTCATCTGCCTGAACCCGAAGTGGAGAGTTTGAGGCCAGTGGACCTGGGTGGTGAGGGAGGTTGGAGGACTGTGGGAGGCCCTCACGTGACACTGCATTGGCCAGAGGGAGGTGCAGGGCAGCTGGATGGCGGAGGGAGAAGCCCCATTAGAACCCATTGTTCCTCATTTGCAAAGCGTGCTGGTAGTCCTCTCTTCAAACGTCCCCACATCCACAAGGCTTCGAGGGAATGTTGCTAGCAACTGGGCAACCATCTTCAGATTTGCCCCTGGTCCTGTTTGCCTACAGCAGTCCTGGTTTATGCATGGAGTAGGCCTAGTGTAATTATCAGTTGCCCCTACTTCCATGATCAAAAGCGTCCTTGTTAAACAGTACATTGGGTGGTCACTTGATAGTACAGCCCCCTTCAGGCTCCCCTTAATCAGCCTTCACCTCCATTCTGGCTCTCACCTCCCCTGTACCCACTCAACTCTGCTACCATTTCACCTGATATGCACTTTGTGCATGCACATGTCTTGACTTTCTTCCCCTCATTGAGCTGACGCCAGTAGGATGCCAGGGCGGTCTCAGAGCCCAGTGAATCGGATGCTGGAGACTCCCACCCCACCCCATTATGGGAGGTTTTCTTCTTCTTAGCCATTCTTTACAACTAACTCAGAACTGTTGCTTGCTTTTTGAGTGTGCATTTCTCCCTTTTGCTTCCCCCTTGGACACTATTAAAAACCCACCTGTTTGTTGGCAAGATGTATTTCACACCAGGCACATAGCACATGGCACCCTCCTCTTCATGAGAAATAATCCAAGTGTCCACGTTGAGAAGCACGACTTCCGCATACCCACAGTAGCATGATCATCAGGGATGTCATACACAGTCACACAGGTTGTACACTGCACAACCCCAGGGGTACCATTCCCATAGGCTACAGTGTGAGGGGCATCCTCTAGAGTTATACAGTGCAGTGGCCCTGATACTATGATAATAAAAAGAATACATCTCATTGTTTATTAAGCTATGGATCAAGCACTATGTTGAATATTTTTATATGGAGGACCTCATTTAACCTTTCCATAACTCTCTGATGTCGTAATTAAATTTTTATCCTCATTTAAAGTTGAGGTAGCTTGAGGCTTAGCTAGGTTAATTCACCCAGGTTCACAGAATCACTAGGTAATAAGGCTGGGATTTGAAGCCCAGCAGCCTGACCTCTGCAACACACGCTCTGAACCTTTATATTCCACTGCTTCCCATGTCGACATGCACCTAAGGTGCATTCTTCTATTTTTATTGGCTTGGCCAGACTGTTTCAGCAGAGTTGGCGTCAAAGTATAATTCTCTGTACTGGTGACTACCTCCACCCACTTCCGAAGATGAAATTCTTGGTCTAGTTGGTTGACGATCAGACCTTAAGCCATGAGGTTGGTGGGGAGTCTTGGTGGAGTACTACAGAGGACCTTTTTTGTTCATTGAGGGGCCTGTTGACTGTGCAGGGGAAGGAGCATCAGTGTTCATTCATGATATCATAAGATAGAGCCTGGACTTTCAGACGCAGAGAAAAATTATTAGACAAGCGGGAGATGCTCTTTCCAGACATTCATGTCCCATTTGTTTATGCCCTAAAAGCAGAGTGTTGTAAACAAAAGACCATTCAGTGTGTGGCTCTGGCAAATTGACCTCAAATCTCTGGGCTCCAGTTAGCTTATCTGCAAAATGGGAATTGTATGGCAGACTTTGCTGAATGTCATAGTGAGGGTTAAGTGAGATTAAGTGAGGGATGCAGTGCAGTGCCTAGTATATTTTAGGCCTTCCACAAATGGTAGTTCTCTTTGGTACAGTGGACCCCTGATGGAGGATTCAGATGATGACCAGCACTTCAGCTTATCCACGTATCACAATGTTGGGCTTTTAAGATCACCCGCCAACTTTGGGCTAGTTATTTAGCTTTTCACTGCTCAGTTTTACTCACTTTAGAATTATTATGCTCATGAGACTGAGTTTAAAAAAATACATGACCTTTTAATTCTTTCGAAAACGACTATCATAAAAAACTTATTGATAGTATTATAATCTGACTATGAATTTACTTATAGCCGCAGAGGTTTTTCCATCCAACTTGAATTGTGAGTATGTACGTTATGCATCTCTTTGTTTTAAGGAGTAAGTCTCCCAGTTCTTGCAAATACTCTTTTTTTACCTTTACCCAGAATACTCTCTTTCCTCCCTGGTACCTCTGTGTCACAAAGTGGCTGCCCTGAACCTTCCCTCACATCAGTGACTCTTGCTCATCCTTCAGGCCTGAATCAAGATGTCACATCCTTTCAGAAGCCCTTGAAAAATCACACGTCCCCTCACATGACTGAGTCAGATGGCCCTCCCCTCAGCTCTGTCACCCTGAAAATATTCTGCTTCAGCAGCCAGCACTCTGAATTGTTGTAGCCTGCTTTTCTTGTCTAGGTTATCAGCTGTTGGAGGTCAGAAAGCTTGTTCACCAGAGTTTTCCCCAGCATTTAGCACAGTACCTACAGCATTGAAGACCCTTGGTGAATGAATGAATTTATGAACGAATGGAGGGACAAAATAATGGGTGGAGAGAGGGAAGGAAGGAAGGAAGGAGAGAGGGAGGGAGGGAGGGAAGGAAAAAGCAAGGCATTACAGAACAAAGCCTGCTAATTGATGGTCTTTCTTCTTTAACTATTTAGAATCACAGCACTCTACAATGTCTTTTAGAACAAACTGTTTTTCCAGTACGAACAGCTGTTTCACTTTATTGTCACATTGCCGTGGACAAGCTGTGGCCTTTGTAGAACTGCCCGCCCCATGGCTCTTTGACCCAGTGCAGGGACTTGGACCCCTCTAATACGTATTTGGATTCTAAAAACTTTTATTGAGATCAGCTGTAGAATGATTCCCAAGTTCATCTTCTTAGCACAGAAAAATTAGTAATGAGCTTCAGGTCAATTGGTTACAAAGATTTTATGAAGTTTACAGTAGGGAGTGATTGGGTTTTGATGTGTGAACAAGGGCCAGCTATTAACTCTTTATCACTCATTCCCTCATTAATTTATTCAACAAATCTTTGTCGAGCACCTGCAAAGTGCCAGACACTAGGCATTAGGGATGCAATAGAAAATGTGCAATTGCTGTGGTGGGATTGATGATCAAGTGAGAGAGACAGAAGACAAGCAAACGCATGTGTTATATGGAATTGCCAATTGTGAAAAGTGCTGTGATGGAAAACAACAACAAGGTGCTGAGATAGAGACAGAGCATGATAGGCTAGTCCCACCTTCTCTAGGGTGCTTGGTGATAAAGGGCAAAAGGAAGTGATTCTAGGTAGAAGGGAGAGGGAGGACAGAGCCCAGCATGTTTGTGGACAAAAGCACAGCACGTTGGGAGCAGAGTCAGCAAAAGGACCGGAAGGCTGAAATGAGGTTGGACTTGCCGGAGCACCCAGGTTGTGACGTGTTCTGTAAGCCAGGGCAAGAGTTTGGATTTTCTCCTAAGCAGCGTGAGACGTTTACAAGGCCCTCTGTGACCTGGCCTCTGCCCACCTTCTGAAATCCCCATCTCAAACCGAAGGCTCTGAGGACCCCCAACTGCTGTCATCATTTCCCTGCCCCACCTCCCCGTGACATCCACCTCCAGCCACGCATGCTGAGCCCCCCCGAGAGTGCCCCCCATCTCCCGTGTGCCAAGTTACCTCGGCTTCTCCTTTTCCACCGCTGCCCGCGCACCGCTTTCAGCGTTGTGGGGATTCCCACCCCCGGTCCTTCCTCTTTTCTCGCTGTCACAGCTGCAGATACCCTGATGGCTTCCACCTCCATTACACTCTCTGTTATGAAGCTCATACCTGCTCACAACAGCCATACAAGGCGGCCCTGAGTGCTAAACCCCAGGGGTCACCAGTTAGCCGACTGTCTTGACACATGAACCCCCAGCTGGGAGGAACAGCCACCCCGGGTGTCGTAAGAGAGAGAGAGAGAAGGTGAGTAGGAAGATGTCAGGGCTGTAACCCCATGCCCAGCATAGAACTTGGCCCATTGCAACTAGGCAGACCTCGTTTTATTGTACTTCACTTTATTGCACTTTGCAGGTACTGTGGGTTTTGTTTTGTTTTGTTTACAATTTGAAGGTTTGTGGCAACTCTGCGTTGAGCAAGTCTGTTGCTGCCATTTTTTCCAACAACATTTCCTCACTTTGTGTCACATTTTGGTAATTCTCGCAATATTTCCGTTTTTCTCTACTATATTTGTTATGGTGACCTGTGATCAGTGATCTTTGACGTCACTGCTAGGACTTGCTGAAGGCTAAGGTGATGGTTAGCTTTTTTTAGCAAGAAAGTATTTTTAAATTATGTACATTTTTTTTAGACATGCTATTGCATAGTTAGTAGATTATAGTGTAAATATAATTTTTATATGCCTTGGAAAACCAAGCGATTCACGTGACTCGCTTTATTGCGATATTCCCTTTATTGCGGTGGTCTGGAACCAAACCCACGGTGTCTCTGAGGTGTGCTTGTATTGGTTGAATGAGTGAATGACTTTAAAGTTACAAAGTGTCTCCACAGTATTATTTCTGCCTTTTTCCCTTGCAAGTATACTATTTTGGGGCAAAGATGTCCAAACTCCACATACCTGTCTTTTAAAATGAACCCATTGGTAATCTGAAGGTTGCTTTTTCTTTTTTTAATTTAAAGCAATGTTAGATAAATTGATTTGCACTTCCTGTTCCTTTTAGCCAAGGACTCTGTGTAGCACTTCCAGAACGCTATGCTGTCAGGCTCCCCATTTGTTCTTTGACTTGGCTGTCCACACACTCTCCGACAATGGTAGCCTGGCCCTAGTAAGGACGCAGCACATTCTTTCATCCATGGAGAAAATCAGCAACCTTAAATGTTGAGCAGGTGAATATGAAGAATGATTTTCTTCCCTCCATGGTTAGTGCATCTCACCAAAAAAATGTAAAGCAACTTGGTTGCAGTCTTTAAGGAAAGACAGTTTCTACCCATTGCATTAAGTGACCCTTTTTAGACCGTTACCCTGTGGCCAACCAACCTAGCTAAATAAAATATTTTATTTTAGATCTTCCTCACCCTCAAATTTAAAAAGTTATTTTCCCCTGTTAGTTTTAGCACATTTACAGGCACATGTAGCCTGTGGGACAATGGGTAAGTTACCCAAGTTAACCCAGGGCTGTGATATTTGCTTTCTGAATTACAGGTGTGCTGAATTTCAGAGATGCTGGTGGTGTGACTTCCATACTTGGTATAGTTTTTTTCTAAAATCTGTAATGAAATTGGAGAAAAATCTTTTGTAAATTAAAAGAAGCTTAGTTGAGCTTCTCCAGCTGTTTTTCAGAACACTCCAGATCATATTCCAGGATGGAGGAAGGAGCCGTAAATCCTAGGTGGGTGGGAGAAGTGATATTACTGAAAGCTGATAAAATCCTATAGTATGGGCTGGATTTGCTTTGTGATTACCCAGTCCCTGTGCTCTGGTTAGGATTTAAAACTCCAGGAGAAAAGCCATGCTAAGTGATTTTCAAAGCTGCTATTGACTCATTCCAAACCACTGGGCAAGTCACTTATTTACTTAGTTTAATTTTTCTAAAAGTTATATTCAAAGTAAGGCTTCCCAACGCCCTTTGCCACCACTGGCAAAATAGTTTTTATGGTAGTTAACCATTATTTAAGACCAAGGGAAAAACACCTAACAAGCAGAAAGTATTTAGTAATCCTTGCTTTCTGCTCTAAACTGTTACTTATTGCTGCAGATTAAAGCCCTAAGGATTAGTGAAAATGAAAGAGGCCACTGGAAGGTTTAGTCCAGGTAGGCTGCTCAGTAATCATGATCTTCTCTGAGTCACCTAAGTCCTGATTTTCTAAGGAATTACTTTTTCTATGGGGAGTTAAGTATGTCTTCTGCATAGATCTACACATCACAGATTAACCATTGTTTTGTTTTGTAACATTCAGGGCCTCATTTGGCTTTTTTTAATAAAGAAACAAAAACATTATTCCTTCACGATGGTTCCCAGCATCCTCCAGGGGAAGAGAAACCCCCAGAACTGCTGAGTCAGAGCTGAGCTAGGCACTGAGCTCAGCCAGCCTCCTGCACTGGTGGGAAGGGATCTGCTCCTCTGTGCTCATCATCTCACACTGTTTTCTGTTCATATTTGTGCCCCACAAAAATTATAAATGGTTCCATACTCTAGATGTAGAGATTTGCTTCCAAGCAGCAGAAGTTTTGAATTAAGTTTGCAAACGATAAGGATACAACCACAGGTTTACAATACCAGGACACAACCACATACATATCCCTACTACTTTCTGAAAGAACAAAGCATCTCACAAAAGACATGGTTATACCAGATGACCCAGCATTTCCACTCCTAAGGATATACCCGAAAGAATTGAAATCAGATGTTCAAATTTGCATATGAACGTGCATAGCAGCGCTCTTCATAATAGCCAAAAGATGGCAACAAACCCAAATGTCCATTAACATTTGAATAAACAAAATGTGGTACATTCATACAATGGAGTGTTCAGCCATGAAAAGGAGTGAAGTACTGATCCAATGTGGCAAGACCTTGAAAGCATTATGCTAAATGAAAGAACCCAGACACCAAAGGCCACAGACTGGATGATTCCATTTCTATGAAATACCCAGAACAAGCAAATCCAGAGACAGAAAGCAGATGGGTGGTTGCCACAGACTGGGAGGAAGGGGAGATGGGGAGTGACTGCTTCATGGGTACAGCGCTCCCTTTTGGGGTGATGAAAATATTCTGGAACTAGATAGTGATGACGATTGCACAACATGACCAGTGACTACACTCCGCTGAATTGTACACTTCAAAATGGTTAAAATGGTGAATTTTATGTTATGTGTATTTTGCTACCAAAAAAAAAAAAAGGAAAGAAAAGAAAGAAAGAAAAAGAAAGGCAAGAAGTATATCAGGAAAGACATTTCTGAGTCAAGCTGGTTTCCAAAGTCAAATGCCTTTGGGATGCTTTGGGTAATAAAAGAGAAGGAGGCTTGTGAGAGACAAAAAAGAGGTGGGGTCTGAGGCCCTCCCTAAAAAGACTAGAAGGAAAACGTTTAAGAGACATTATGTGAACAACAATGACAGCTCACAGGAGTTGGATAAGGCCCAGGGGCAACAGAGTTTGTAATCCCTGGTTAAAGGAAACCTAAGCTGTCCTTGACACAGGTTGGTTACAGTGACTTTCCTCTGTAATCTGGAGTCTTGAAATGTTGGGTGACGCAGGTGCTTCAGATAGGACAGGCTTTGGGAGAACTTTAACAACACAGGTAACTAAGGTAAAACCTCTACAGTGGGGTTTTCTGTTGGTGAAAGCAAAAAAGATAAGAAATTTGTGGTCAGCACAGAGATCATCCTAGAATGAAACATACCACTTGCTCTATTTTCTCCACTTGGTTTATGGGAATAAAAAATATCTATGCCATTCACCTGACAAAGAGATGGATAACCAGGAATCAGTTCTTTAGGCTAAGTCCCAGTTTATTCATCTGAAAAGTAGAAATTATAGTAATGGCTAACTCTTGCTGCCTAACTGTCTACATCTTTAACGTCTGTCTTTGCTACTAAAACACAGCTCCTCTCTGAGGGCAGGGCTTGTGCTATTTGTGTCTGCTCCTGTTCATCCAGACCCATCACAGGGCCTGACACGTCTTAGGAACTTGGTGAATATTGGCCAGATGATCAAGGGGTGAGAGCAGTTCCCCCTGGAGAAGAAAAGCCTATAGGGGCCACAGGAAATCGCTCCTCAAGTCCCTGAAGGGGGTTACTTGTGAGAAACAAAATTTGTTCTGTATGCTCCCTTGGAATCGACAAGTCGGACAACAGGCTGGATTTGGCTAAGAGACAGGCTTAGTTCCATGTTATAAGATGAAATGGGCCACCTGGACAGGGAATAACTTCCCTGACTCTAGAGGTATTTTGACACCCTTTGGCCATAAGTTTTAAAGAGATTCAGCGTTTGTTTGAATGGGTGAAGTAGTCAGGCCTTAAGGTCCTTTCCAAACCTGAAATTCATTCATTCACACTTTCACTGCTTCATTCAGACAGCCACTTACTGAATGCTGATGCTATGACAGGAACAGTGTTGTTGTTACCGAGTTCAAGTTCATGCTGCTCACTGCATGACAGGCCACTTAATCGAGAGACAAGGTGTTGGGGCAAGGAATAGCAATTTTATTCAGAAAGCCAGCAGCAGACGGAGAAGTTGGTGGACTAGTGTCCCAAAGAACCATCTTACCAGAGTTAGAATTCAGGCTTCTTTTATACTTATACTTTAAAGGCCAGAGCCTTGAGAATAGGCTGTCCTGTACATTTCAGGCTGTAGGCAACATTCTTTTACAGAAGGTACAGAGCCAGCACGACTAAGCACAGGCAACAGAAAACAAGGGTTAGAGCTAAAGGAATAAATCCAATATGTAGTCAGCCTTGTTCTTCTATGTTACACTGTTAAGTAATGGGGGTAAAATAATGAGTTCTCTAGTAATGTGTACCCTCAGAGATCTCACAGTCTTAAAGAGTATATAGAAAGGAAAATACATCATTATGGTAACAGGATGTAAGAAATCATCTGTTATCTTTCCATGTCACCACCTGTTTTGTCTGTCTTTAACAGTGCACCAAGACTTGTGGGAAAGGCTCCAGGTACCGCAAGGTGGTGTGTGTGGGTGAGGACAAAGGTGACGAGGTTCACGGCATGCACTGTGACATGAGCACACGGCCTGTGGATCGCGAGAGCTGTGGCCTGCAGCCCTGCGAGTATGTCTGGATCACAGGAGAATGGTCAGAGGTACAGTCCTGGGGATTCTGGATCTGCCTTCAGGTCAGCGATGGCCTGAGGGCAACAGAGTGATGAGGGCAGGAATGTGGGAGACTCACACCCACCTGCCAGTTCTATCCCTGAGAACTGGGAGCCCTCAAACAAGTCCCTCAGCCCTCCTGGGCCAGAGTCCTACAGGTGCAGAGTGGGGGGGGGGGTGCATAAGATGGTATCCACGCTCCTCTCAACTCTACGTCCTGTGATTCCCTTTAATGTCCTAATAGTATGATTAGAAATGAATTCTTACAGACACTGCAAATTCATATGTTTCCTGTAGGTGCCTGAAGAAAGTTAAGTATGACACAAAAAATGTCTTAGCATCAGGGAGGCAATAGGGAATGGTGGGGACTGTGACTAACTAGCACATGATGTGTAAGGGGAACAGGTTCTTTTCCACTCCAACAGAGGCCATGCAGAAATGTGGGTCCATTGTAACCAAACCTGATGTTTCAAGGGAGGACAAAACTTCGGACTTTTCTGTGCTATCTCCTAATCTTAAAAGGTGGACTCAGATTATTTATTCAAAACACTGTGTGGGTCGAACCAAACACTTTTGTGGGCCAGACATTGGTTGCCCATTTAACAACCTCTGATCCAGAGGAATGAAATCGTTTTCCATAATATCCAAGGAATCTCAAGTGTCTATTTTTCCTTATCTCCTCCCGTACACAATGCCTACCTAGATGCTTTTTATTATTCATAAACCAATAGTAACAGTCACATGATTATATTTTCAAACCTCATGATACTTTCAAATACTGAAAGACCTGTAACATCAACACTAGTTGTCATTTGCCCCAGAGAATTTAGAGATGTGAAAGGGACGTATCTGGGCTGATAGCAAAGGTGCTTTGCTATTGCTGGCGTCTCGTTAGAGTTCAACAGGGCAGCAATTTCATGTTTTAATGGGATGAATATTTGCATTTAGATGATGTGTTTGTTGGGTGTTGAATTGTTTCTGCACTAAAACTGTTCCTAAAGCCTTGTCTAACTATGTCTCCCCATCCTTCACTCTACCCCAGTGAATTTGCCTTCCCCTCCCCACCTCCTGCGGGACATTTGGCGCTGTCTGGAGACATTTTTGGTTGTCACAGCCGGGGGAGGTAGGCTGCTACTGGCATCTGGTGGGTAGAGACCAGGGGTGCTGCTAAACCTCCTACAGTGTACGGGACAGCACCACAGCAGAGAGCTATTGAGCCCAAATGTCAGGGGTGCTGAGGGTGAGGAGCTCTGCTCTATGCCAGCCCTACCTGTTCTTGGTATGTTCTCAAAGAAAGGAGGGGAGATGTGGTCTCGATCATTAGAAATAGATTTACTCTTGCCCATCCAGGAACATGGGAAGTCCAGATGAGTGTTCAAAATAGTTCTTGACTTTGGGTTTGAGGCACAGGTTCCAACCCATTCAGATACCAAGGCGGGTGGAGGGAGGTGTGTCCAGGGGGCTCCTCTCTTCTGTTCAGTTCACCCCTCCCAGTGCCTTGAAAGGCATGGTCCCTAACTTCTGGTTCTCTGGGTTGCTGCACAAGGCCACCCCCCGACTCTCAGGAAGGGAGAGCCTTCCTTTCTGGCCTCTCTCCCTCCTCAGGCCTCTGTCCCTGAGACCATTCACCTGTCTGCCTCCTGGGGGCCTCTTCTTCCTGGTTTCTGGCTTGGTTCTCGGTCACTCGTCTTGCTGGAGTTCGTGTGCCTGTCACACTGCCGAGGTTGACATGCTCATCTTAGCTGGATTGGGTGTGTTGTCATTACACTGAAAGAGTTTTGGTCTCTTTCTGAGACTTGCATAATGTTCCTCCTGTGGCTTTACCATAACCTTAATATTAGCCCCCGAAAGAAGAGATAGGGAGAAAATTTTTTTAAAAAGCCTTCCAGACATCTGCAAATTTTCAGGTGTACCATGAGTTGAAAAATCTGCAAGCTATAGGCAAAGGTTAGAGGGATGGAGACAGGACTTTGTACAGATACCAGGATCATGGGAAGGGACTCTGCAAGGGGGAGTGATGCCCAAGGAACTGGACCAGAATTCCCTCTAGAAAAGCTTTTAGTAAAATGCCAAAGCCACAGCAGGATTTGCCTTCTGTCTGGGGCCTCCATCACCTGCAGAGTTCTGTGTGCTCCCTATTGGAGGAGAAGACTCCATCAGCCCTGGCCCATGTGTGCATTTCCCTGGTTGGGCCCGACGTGTATCGCTAGCGCAAGAAGCCCACATTCTTATTGTTTCATTTTGCTTTATGGTTATTTTCAAGCTAGAAAAGTAATCTGCACTCATCGTGAAACATGCACATGGCCCCAAGGCATGGAGAGTCAACCATAAGACCTTCCCCTCCTCTCTCCCCTCCCCAGCGATGAGAGCCTCTTACACTCAACAGCTCTGGCCTGAAATGGATTAAGGAAGCCAGAGGCACTCAACATTTTCAGGATGCTCTTAACAGCTACTGAAGGGTTCTTTTCAGAGCTCTGGAGACCTCTGAATAAAACCTGACCATATTTGGGGCTCATTTCCATCTGTCAACACCTGTCTCCCACTGCATCCCCCACATAAATGGGCACTGGGCTGCTTTTGCTTGTGGCTGGTAAGGGGAAAGGGTCTTAGCACTTGCCTTCTCAGAAGTACAGCCTTGTTTAAATTAGTCCACACTGAGGTCAGGGCGTGCAAGCACTGAGTTAGATACTCTAAGATACCCACAGCTTGGACAGACAGCATTTATTAGCCATCTATCCATGCGTGAAACACCTCAGACTAGCCCTGCGCTCCCCTGGCCTGGCATCAACTGCATCTTTGGGCATTTGAACAGCGGCAGCCAGAGAAGGAAGAAACGTACGCAGAGTATTTGCATGTCTTAAGCCAGCTGGAAAGCAAAGCCCAAGGATGCTCTGCATGCCTGTGGCTGGGCCAGTTCCCTGCTCACTCTAGGACCGCCTCAAGGGGAGCCTTCCCCCTGCAAAAGTTACAAGGGCGGCAAGCCACGTGGCTTAAAGCGACAGCGTAGGAGACACCAGGAAAAAGAGACACTGGTTTTAATAGCAAGTGAGAACGTGCAGAAGCTATGGTCCCTCACCCCAGAAAAAGCAAAACACACCACATGCTGCACACTGTTTCCAGGGTTCATCTGCCCCCGCCCAAAGAACCTTTGATCTTGAGAATCCTGAAACTCTGCCTTAATTTTATGTTGCATTTTCACAGGGGTGGCCAGTTATTTGGTGACTTGGCCCAAAAATATCATCAAAATAATTTGTTGGTTAATTCAGTTTTCTTTTAAAAGTATTATGTAAAATACTTAGCTGAGGAGGCCGAACGTAATCTAAAATCTTATTAATAACCAGTTAGATGTCCCATCACAGAAGGAGCTGGGACACCAGTAAAATACCTTTTTCTTTCTCCTTTTCTGTATCATCTGGGTATTTTTAAATGCCGTATAATTACGGCAGAAGGTCTAAATGACTGCATGATTTAGAGAGAGCCGGGCTGGGGGGAGGGAAGCAGAAAGGTAACATTTAAGTCACGGTATATAGCCAGGGAGAGACAAGAAAGAAGGAAATTAAGTGGAGGGCGGATGGGAAAGCAGACCATCAAGTAGGGAAGGAAGGTTGTCCCAGAGTCCCGGGAGAGCCTGGATTTCACACACAGGTGGTCTCTGGCGCTCTCTCCAGCCCACTTGGTCGCTTCTCTGATGCGGTCATTGTAGGTTTGGAAAGGCGTGATTTGGCCGCCAGTACGTAGGGCTCTGGACACTGTAAGTGGACCCGGTGACAGCTGGAGCACCTCCCCCAGCCCCGTCTCCCCGTGAAATCCAGAGCGGGGGCTTGAGGCACCCCCCGCCCGCAGCGGGGCCCAAAGGTGTAGTGGCAGCCCTGGATCCCAGAAGGCTCCTGTAGGGCTGCAGGTCCCCCGCGGCCCGTAAGAAGCTAATAAAGTGAGAGCTCTCTGCCCCATTGTCCCGAGGTCAGTGTTCACCGTGGAGGTCAGGGGCCTATTGTGGCTGCCCCCAGGCCCCGCTCCAACCTCTGCTCTCTACCCGCTCTCTTCCCAGTGCTCAGTGACCTGTGGAAAGGGCTACAAACAAAGGCTTGTCTCCTGTAGCGAGATTTACACCGGGAAGGAGAATTATGAGTACAGCTATCAAACCACCATCAACTGCCCGGGCGCACAGCCACCCAGCGTCCAGCCCTGCTACCTGCGGGAGTGCCCTGTCTCTGCCACCTGGAGAGTTGGCAACTGGGGGAGCGTAAGTAGACGATTGAGTGATGAAATCGGAAAGCTTTTGGATCTCAAACCCCGACTTAAACATGTCCTGCCTGAGCCGTCCTTCCAGGAGAGCCCCGGGTGAGAAACAGGAGTTAGTATCTTGAAATGGGCTGACGGGGGAAGGGGGCTTCTCTGCTTGTTGGGCCGTTTGGCCTGGTGCTTAGAGGGGGACAGGGGCGGGGAGCCCAGACAGCCTCCGTCTGATTCCTGGTTCTGCTGTTCCCAACTGAATGACCTGCGATAAGGGGCCAAGCGTTCATGTCTGTTCCCTCCCCTGCAGAATGGGGTGTTTGTGAAGCTGAAATGCGTTCATGCGTTAAAAAGCACGTGGGCTATAATGGCAACTTTTTAAGTTCCATATGTTTTACCACAGTTTAAAATTAAACAGCACCCAGCACTCTTGTCTGTCACTGAAAAAGGGTTACAGAGTTGTTCGTTGTGGGTTCTGTGGCTAAGAATTCTGTAAGCACTCGTGCTTCTGCATCGGGAATTCCTGGTTGCATCGGGGTTACAGCGAGTAAGAATATCTGATACTGGGAATGGCCTTGAAAACTGCCCCAGCCCCCTGGCTCCTGACTGTGAGGCTTTCACTGATGCAAAGTGATGATCGGGCAGAAGTGTGGGACCAGTTGAAAGGGGTTAAGGTTTAAATTCTGGCTCCACCATGACCGTGAACAAATTTCCTAACATTTGAGCCTCAATCTCCCCTCTGTAAAAATAGAAAAATGCCAGTACTATCTCATAGGGTTGTTGTGAGGCTCAGATGAGGAAATTATATTATATATATATGTTTCATATGTATGACCACATATGTAGGTATGGATGTACGTACGTATAGACATGTATATATAAGACTTAGCAGGGCTTCCCTGGTGGCTCCGTGGTTAGGAATATGCCTGCCAGTGCAGGGGACACGGGGGATCCCACATGCTGTGGAGCAACTAAGCCTGTGAGCCACAGCTACTGAGCCTGCGTTCTAGAGCCTGTGAGCCACAACTACCGAGCCCGTGAGCCGCAACTACTGAGCCCACGAGCCACACCTACTGAAGTCCGTGCGCCTAGAGCCCGTGCTCCGCAACAAGAGAAGCCACCGCAATGAGAAGTCCGTGCACCGCAACGAAGAGTAGCCTCCGCTTGCCACAACTAGGGAAAGCCCCTGCACAGCAACAGAGACCCAACACAGCCAAAAATAAATAAGTAAAATAAATAAATTTATTAAAAAAAAAAAATCTTAGCACAGAGACTGGCCCATAGGAAGTGCCCTACATGTGTCAGATATTTGTTTCCAGCAACACGGGGTTCCTGTGCAAGCCTCCAGGCTCTGAGTTCCACACCACGAGAAGCCCATATCTCCAGGTTCCGCAGCCACAGCTCTGACCCTGCTCTGCCTTATAGTGTTCCGTGTCCTGTGGCGTCGGAGTGATGCAGAGATCTGTGCAGTGTCTCACCAACGAGGACCAGCCCAGCCACTTATGCCCTAATGAGCTGAAGCCGGAAGAAAGAAAAACCTGCCACAATATCTATAACTGTAAGTTGGCCCACTGAAGCCGTCCTTCTGGAGCTTGAAGAACAGGTTTCATTGTTGTTGTGCTTGCCTGCCTTTTTCAGAAATATAGAATTTATTGTTAAGAAATTGGCCCCCTTGCAGACAGACATGAGCATGCATAACGTAACTCCTTCCGTCGGCGGCCACTGCACATCCTGGAGAATCACAGCCCGTTTTCGCGGTCTGTGTTTTCCAGGCGAGTTGCCCCAGAACTGCAAGGAAGTAAAAAGGCTGAAAGGTGCCGGTGAAGATGGGGAATATTTCCTGATCGTCACGGGAAAGCTCCTGAAGGTACGCGTCGGAGCTCACTCGTTATTTCTAGCCTGGTTTCAGAGCCAGCGGCCCTGGCCCTCATGGTCCCGTTTCTGAGCCACCCCTTGCAGGTTATTTCTGGTCTGTCTTTCAGGTCTTCTGTGCAGGGATGCACTCTGACCGCCCCAAGGAGTACATGACACTGGTCCACGGTGACTCCGAGAATTTTTCTGAGGTTTACGGGCACAGGTAGGAGAGCTCAGGCTCAGAAGATCCCGGATGCCTGGAGATCCCTGGAAGGACCTCCCCATCCTTACTGGGATGTTCTCTCTGTAATGTAGGTTGCACAACCCAACCGAATGTCCCTACAACGGGAGCCGACGTGATGACTGTCAGTGTCGGAAAGACTACACGGCGGCTGGGTTTTCCAGCTTCCAGAAGATCAGAATAGACCTGGCCACCATGCAGATCATCAGTAAGTTCCATAGGACGTCCTGGGGGATGTGTCCATGGGTCTCTGCATTCAGACAACAAAAACATCCTGCACAGGGGCTGGGCCGAGGCCCGGAGGATGTGAAGAGGAGCTTAGGGTCCAGGGATGACAATCCCAGTCTGAGCTGCCAGAGGGGGGGATTTTGCACCCTTCGATCACTGCTGTCCCCGCAGTGCCTGGGAAGTGCTGAGCACAGGGGCGGTGCTGCATCAGATTTGCGACGAATGAATGAATGGAGGAGACGGAGGAACATGAAAGGGCACCATCGCAGTGGGGTGGTCAGGGCAGCATCCCCCAAAATATGGCATTGAAATTGAGACCTTGAGGCCAAACGGGAGTGAGCCAGGTGGGCAAAGCAAGCACGGTAGCCAAATTGTTTTTTAAGATTTATTTATTATTTATTTATTTTTATTTTATTTTATTTTTTGGCTGCGTCTGGTCTTAGTAGCGGCACATATGCTCTTCGTTGTGGCGCACGGGCTTCTTTCTGGTTGTGGTGTGCAGTTTTTCTCTTCTCTAGTTGTGGCGTACAGGCTCCAGGGCTTGTGGGCTCTGTAGTCTGCAGCACGTGGGCTCTAGTCGAGGCGTGTGAGCTCAGTAGTTGGGGTGTGCGGACTTAATTGCCCCGCGGCATAGGGGATCTTAGTTCCCTGACCAGGGGTCGAACCTGCGTCCCCTGCATTGGACGGCAGATTCTTTACCACTGGACCACCAGGGAAGTCCTGGTAGCAGAGCTTTCGAAGGGAGAAGAAGTTTTAAGGTAGCAGATGCAAACTCCAAAGCTATGACATTCATGTAGCAACATTCACCCCGCCCTGGGCTTCCACTAGCAGTGTACATATGCACACACACACACAAACATGCACATGGGCGTAAAACTAATTTTCTCTGATTGTCGATTTACAGAAGAAAAACGGAGGACAGAATTACCATTTTTTAAACTAGCCCGAGCGTGGACTGATGTCATACTCCAGCCAACACTGCATTTTTGTTAAGGATGTTAATCACAGGAGTGGTTAAAGACAGCTCAAATATCCAAACACGTTCCCTCGAGTAGTGGAGAAACAAATAATGAATAATTAATTTTTGTTCATTAACATGTTCCCATAACCTTGCCTTGCTTTCCTCTGCAGGTAGATTAAATCTGATTTGTCCCAAGATATTTTTAATTGCCTTCAGCCAGACTGATGAGGGCTAAGGGCAGAATCTGCAGTTTCCCACTTACCCAGGGCTTCTGCGTGCTCAGGTGGGCAGGGCTTCTGCCCTTGGAAGTTGGGGGACTCAGCTTTCCCTCCCACGAACCTGCAGAAAGATTAAGGCCTTCTCTTGCTGTTCCTGAAAGGCAAAGCAGAAAGGTTTAAAAAGCTGCCTCTGGTCTCTAGTTCCCACCAGATTTTGTAGGATTCTCAGTGTGCCACCTCCTGATACGCCTTCCCCATTCTCAGAGCTATTCTCGGGAGCCACCAGAGGGTTAAAAACGCGAGCACTGTTTTTATTGGCTTTTTTTAAAAAGTTAGCCCCACACTTAAGAAACTGCCGTTAATACTTTCAAGATGTGAGTTCTAATTGCTCCCCATTCTGGTGGTAATAGTGCCTGGGCCACGGGAGGACAGATGAGCCTCGGGGAATAACTGCTGAGTAGCTGGAAATGCCTTGCTGGCTTATTCCCCGCCCCGTCCTGCAGTCCTGCAGCCTCAGCGGCTGCTTCTACAGGAGATTCACAGTCATCCAATTACACTACATTTAGGCGAGGTGATTCACATATTTATTTATATAGGAATCAATTCCAAAGTCATCTTAAGCCCCCCTTTTGGCTTCCATACTATGAAGAGACAGAAAGCGCTGGTAAAACCCAGAGAAGGAAGCTCTCAGACCCACAGATACAGTGAGGGGAGAGCAAGTGTACATCTGGATCCGTTTGCTCACTAATCATACTTTGGTTTGTTTTCTTTTTTCCTCTCCCATTTCCTCTTATGATTTCTCTAACTCTTCTTCCCTTCTGTCTCCTTGTTAATATCCTGGCCCTTCCCTTTCTCTTTCTCATACTCTCACCTCTCTACTCCCTGTAACCCTTTCTCCAAAACCCCACAGCCACTGACTTACAGTTTGCCAGGACACGCGAAGGACATCCTGTCCCTTTTGCCACCGCCGGGGACTGCTACAGCGCTGCCAAGTGCCCTCAGGTACGAGTCGGGAGCTCTCCAGCCCCCACCCAGGGATTCACATACCCCCACCCCCGTGACTGCATCTGGTTCTGCAGATGTCATTAGAACAGCGGCTCTGGAAGGCACTTTGGCCACCTGTATCAAGGGCCTCACAGATGCTCACAGCCCCCAACCCAGTCACTCCGCTACTCAGGGTGTTTCCTAAGGAAATGATCCCAGCCAGGGGCCAAACTTCTGCGTTCAGCAAAATGCATCTGTGATCATGGTAAACGTTTAGAAACCAATTAGATATCACATGGCAAGGGCTTGGTTAAACACAGGACGATGTTAAAACAATGAATATTATGCAGTGACATGTGGGTAAATGTTTAATAACTGGCTCTCCAAGGGAAGAGGCCGAGGCGGGGGGGAAAGCAATGCTTTGCAGCATTTGCCCATTTCTGTGGTGTAAATTTTCTGCCTGACTGGTTACAAGGCATCAATATCGTGTCACGAAATGGAGGGTTTGGGGAGAGATGCACACAGTTGTCTCTCAAAAGCCAGTGCAAGTGGGTTCCAACACCCCGACTGTCAGCCATTAAAGATTCTGAATATTGCATGAGACAGAAAAACTGTCCCTCCTGTTTCAGATGTGTAAATGCGCCGTGTTTAGACCAAGACGTGCAGAGTTGTCTCCTGAATTCGCTTTCCCCCAGAGCAGCTGCAGGCAGTCTTACCCGTTCTAGAGTTGCACACGTTTTTGCCCCTTTAGAGGTGTGGCAGGTTTTGACTTGCCTTTCGGAACAGGCTGTGATAATCCTCCTGGACTCATTTTGCAAAGCAGGCATCAGTCTTTGCCAGAAGCTTCTGCGAGGAGAAGGTAGGACAGACATAATGAATTAGGTGGTTCTGGACAGGAGAACGTGGCCCCAGTCTTTCCGTTGATTTACACGAGGTCTTTACAAAGCTGTTGTCAGACTCTGTGACAAGAGTTTGCCACGTCGCTGTGGGCCTTCACGGATTCTAGGAACTGGGACTGGGTGATGTTCAGAATCCCAGGCACTGTCTCCCCAGGGTGCCTTTACACATGGCCACAGAGACCATCCAAAGACAAACACATCTGAATTTTCTTTTAACAACGTGTTTTCTCAGCCCCGAGCTTTAGAAAGTATTGCTAAACATTTTAGAGAAGTGAAAAGGAAGCACTCAGGGGAGAAAGAAAATAAACAAAGGACAGAATGTTAAAAGGGGCCTTTTCTCCATTACCCAGGAATTGAAAACTTTTGAAGTGCGGTTTCTTTAGAGCACTGGAGACTTCAAACACCCCATTCGTATGGGTTGCATTTAACAGCTTATAGATTGGCCAGTCCTGCCTTTTTCAAATGCCTCAGGATTTTCTTGTTTCGATATGTGCATCTTTGGGGAAACTTCAGTAAATGCGAGGTAATTTGCATTCAGTTATTTTAATAACTCAGAGACAAATGAACCGATTGATTTGCTAAATCCTGACACTAAAGCAGTTGCTAAGTGAGAAAACCAAAGCCAGTGAGAGGTTAAGTTGTATTTTTTCCAGCCCATTCTTCAAACCATATCGGATACTTCTAGAATTCACTTCCTCAGAAGTGTACCGAGTACCAGCTATATTGATGAAAGATGGGAGTTTTTCGTATCACTTTTCCAGGGAAAAGTCTGCAGAAAGCATGACTGTGCAAGCTATTTTAGAGCCCTGCTTGTCCTTTGGTCTGTGACTGCAGAGAAATGAAAGCAGAGGGATGCTCTGTTTGACAGTCTGCTTCTTCTTCCTCCGCATCCATTGCTGTTGCTTTGGGGAGGGCCCCAGGAGCTGTCAACTCAAGATGCACCCAGAACGTATTTTGTTATCCTGATCACAGTGGATGCAGCATTGTCGTTACTGATGCTGGTGTTAATAGCGTTCATTGTGTGTTTACTACACTTGAGACACTGTGCTCAGCCTTGGTAAATCAGCGTAGCATTTAATCATCCACAGCAGGCTATGAGATTGCCCCCTTTTGACCGATGAAGAAACTGAGGTGTAGAGACATCGGGTGACTTACCCAAACCCGCACTAGTGCTCAGTAGAGGCCGGATTTGATCCTAAGTGTGTCTGAGTTCCAACCCATGATGGTAGACACGCCTGGCTGATCCTGTGTCCAGACAAGACTTTTGCAGCATTCACCCTTGTCCAACAGAGAACAGAACCTCTGTTTGTCAGAGGTATTATACATCTTTGGCTAACTTCTCTGGATCATCGAGTGTATGCATGTCTGAATTACCTTTACTCTTTAAAATCAGCAGCAGAGATGGTAGCTAAAGCTCTCATGCCCTTTAGACCCTGAAGATAAGGCCTTTAGGGGTAGAGATATCCCAGACTGGAGCTAGAAGGGACGGTAGGTCTTGACTCCTCTGGTGACACTCAACTTTTAGAGTGCTAATTATCAACTAGGACGCTGGCTGAAAATGCAAATCCCTGAACCTGAAAAGGCCAGGAAGAGAATAAGGACAAAAACTGTTGCTTATCACTCACTCTGAAAGGGCAGATCTAGCTAGCAAGTAGTCTGCTTGGCTACGTGCTCAGACACTGGACACCCAGATCAGCCAGGGGCATCCTCAGGCTAGAAGCCTGGACCTTCTGAGGACTTTGACGTCAAAGCAGATCAAGTCTGCCTTCTGCGATGCAGGCAGAACAGGCAGTCTTTGTGGGAAACAGGATAGGGAAGGAGAGATAAGGGCATCCTTGGCAGCAACGAGGTCTGGGCATTTGTGATGGGTGTGGACGCCCTCCTCAGGGCAGGAATGATAGTAAGATAAGAACATGGCCGGGTGGGCTAACACAGCATGTAGAAGCCCGTGTCTGAGGAGGCTGGGCAAGGAGGCTGAGCCTCCGGTGTAGCCACGGTCATGGATACCTGCGTACTGAAGCCACTCAGCATAACAACCACTAACATCTGTGTAGTAGTCATAAAACACGTTCCAAAAAATATTTTTAAAATTTCACCTGCTCTCTGCCAGGTAATAAGCTAGGTATGTTATACCTTCTACTCTTATTCACAGATTATGTCTTATTAACCCATTTTACAGATGGGCTCAGGAGAGGTAAGCCTGAGGTCACACTAAAGGTAGAAGAGTCAGGATTCTAGGATAATTTCATCACCCAGACCACAGCACGATTGATGTTTTGGGCTGGATAATTCTCTGTTGTGTGAGATCATGCTGTGCATTGTAGGATATTTAGCAGTATCTCTGGGCCTGTCTGCACTAGCTGCTAGTGGCATACACACACTAGCTGTGACGTAACAACCAAAAATGTCTCCAGAGACTGCCAGATTTCTCCTGGGAGCAAAGTTGCCCTCTGATAAGATCCACTGACTTAGACCAAACTAAATCCTCCCATCACCTCTGTGAATAGGAATCCTGTTTGTCCCCAGGGTACAGATGTGGAATTTCAGGCTCCTAAAGAGTTCATAAACTCTGTTTAGCAAGTATTTATGGAACCGACATGGAGAGGAAACCTCCAAGTTGCACCTGATCCCGGAAGTCTTCGTGGAAGAGCTAGGATGTAATATTCAGTTAAGACTGTAAATATCAAGTACCTAGTCACATGTTACAAACCATAACTGATATAAATAAAGCAATAGCAAGTCCCCCCCCCTCAATAAGCTCACCGTTATATTAGAGAGAGAAAACTAACCCTTACAAAACAATTAGAAAATGCAGGGCTGGTATCAATATTTTTGAGTATCTACTAGGTACCAGGCGTTCACTCCACGGCTAATTTCATTTAGTCCCTCACTACACTACTCTGAAGGAGGCACTCGTATTACCTTCCATTTTACAGATGGACAAACTGAGGTTCTTACAGGGTAATAATATGTTCAGGTGAAAAAGCTGAATTTACGCTTAGCTCTGATTGGATGTGAGTCTCCACCTTGATGCTCTCCTTGATTTATTAAAGACCGTTTTGACGAAGAACCGGATGGTAAGGCTCAGAGAGGAAGCCTTCACCCACGTCTGCAGAGAAAGAACATGTTTAACTCCGAAACTGTTCATGGTGGAGTAGGAAACCTCAAGAATCTATTTTAGATGCCTTTGTGGAGTCATTTTTGCGAGAGAAAGACACAGAGACAAGTGGAGAAAGCAAGAGAGATTCTCTGCTGCAGCGTCTCCTTGGAAATAAAAAGGCAAACACCCGAGGCCACGTTTGGAAAGGAATCCCAGAGCGGGGCTGGGAGGTCTAGGTTCCCTGGGCCTGGTGGCGGTGGCGGGTCCCCTGCGGTCCAGAGCAGGCCGCGCGCGCCCTCTGCTGGCAACTCCAGAGAACGCGCCTCTGCTTTGAAGTCCCGCCCCGCTGTGCTTAGGACTCGGCGTGCTCAGCGCCGCGGGGAGCTGAAACCCAAGGAAGCTTTGGCAGCGAGATCTTGTTAGAAAAATTACACTGTGGCATTTTGTTCCTGAAGGAATCTGATAATTGTAAGCAACATCAGGATTGCTGAGTTAGGGACGCAGAATAGCGGTAGTTGAGAGCGAGGACTTTGAAGTCAGGAAAATGTGAGTTGGATTCTCAGTGTCTCCTGGAGAAGTTAATCACCTGCGCCGGGCCTCGCTGTCCCCCTCTGTAAAGAAAATCCCCTTCTGAGAGCTCTTGCGAGGATGGATGAGATGATGCATGTAAAGTGCCTCGTTCACAACTCCACTCTCCCCCCGCCCAAAAGAACCCTCAATTATTAGTAGCTATCATAATTAATTAATATCTTTCTCCAAGTTCCCTTTTATTGTGTGGCCTTTGCTTGGGAAGTCACGTGGACTAAAAATCTTTCTCGTTGGCCATTTATTCCAGGGTCGTTTTAGCATCAACCTTTACGGAACCGGCCTGTCTCTAACTGAATCTGCCAGATGGATCTCCCAAGGGAATTATGCCGTCTCTGACATTAAGAAGTCGCCGGTAAGGTTACTAATGGGTTGGGGGCTGGGTTTTGTTTTCTCTTCCTTCCTCCCTCCCTGTGAGGCGGCGGTGCTAAAAGTAACGGGTGTGCTTTCCCACTTCCTCAAACCATTTTACAACGTGTCAGCAAGAAAATTTAGGACATAAATCGAAGGTTGAAGCGTGTACAGGTGCGTGGAGCAGAGAGTCTTGCTTCCCTTCTGGTGAATTCTTCCTGGAGATGTGAACCTGTGAACCATTGGAGCAATTAGGAGGATGCCTAACTAGGAAGCTGAAAGTAGCCAGCAACCTCTAAGGGAGTGTGTGGCTCAGACACCTTGCAGTTAATTAGCCAACATGCAATTCACCTACATGAGCTTAGGGACAGTGATGTCAGTCTGTTTTAGAAGAATTGAAATACAAACAGGGCTGGAAGAAGGGGTAGTTCATGAGGAGGGTTTCTGGAGAATTAAGAGAAACACAGGCTCTCCAAGTCAGCTTTTCAGGCTCTAAAGTCTGCTGCTCAAGGTGGGATCGATCCCCCCCAGAGCACCCACATTGCCTGGGAGCTTGTTGACAACGCAGTTTCTGGGGCCCCAGAGCTTCTGAGCAGGACCTGTAGCTGAACAAGGCCCCAGATGGCTCCTGAGCTCAGTACAGCTTGCGACGCTCTGATCTGCGTACTGTTTCTCAGCGTGGGTGTATATAAGAATCACTTGGGAAGGTTTAAAATGCATGTGCCCGGGCCCTACCCAGAGTCACTGAAGGGGAATCTCTGGGGAATTTGAAATTCCCCAGGTGACTCTAATGCATAAGCGGGGGCAGAAAGCACTGCCCTTTGCAGCCTAGAAGTTGCCATGATGTGGGGAAGGAGCCTGACCTGCAGGCAAATGTAAAACTTACGGGGTGTGGCCTGTGGCCCCAGTCCTGCCTCAGCTGTGAGCTCTGCCTCCCGGTCTCAGGAAAGTGAGTAAGGGAGGAAAAAGAAGAGGACTGGAAAGTGTGGTGTTATTCCAAGGTGAGGTTGCCAGACAAAATATAGGATGCCCCGTTAAATCTGAATTTCACATAAACAAGCAAGATTTTTTTTTTTTTACTTTAATCATGTCTGAAACATTGCATGGGACATACTTATTCTAAAAAAACAGTATGTGTTGTTTATCTGAAATTCACATCTGACTGGGTGTCTGGTATTTTTATTTTCTAAACCCTATCAAAATCGGAACATAAAGAAACAGCTCAGTCAAGCTGCTTCCACCAAGGAGGGGAAGGAACATCAATTGTGATGTCCGGGGGAAATCTCAGAGGTTCCTGATCCCTTCTTTTAGCTTCCAGTGTTAAATTTGTGTCTTTGGGGGAAAAAAAACAAACAGAAAAATCTCTCTCACTCCCTCTTTTCTCTATCTAAGCCAATCAGCTCCTTCAAATCTGATTAACTAAATGACCATATCGCTTGCTTATAAATTAATCATTAAAATTTTTTTCTCGTACTGAAAGGAATAAAGAGAGCTGAGAGACAACACACGTGCTTTAGGGTGTGTGCTTTACACTCCTGAAATTAAGTTCTTCCCTGCTCCTACTATGTATTATGTTTCAGTGACTGAGAGAAACAAACAAAAAAATTAATTGACCGAAACGTGATCAGACTTAAAGCATGACTGTATAGAAAGCCATCTGTGTAAACTGTAATCTAAGTTTCAATTCTGTTTGTTAGTGTCATCATTGCAGTTTTCATCCAGAACCTAACAATATAATTATAGCCGGGAGCGCCACCTTGTGGATACAAAGATTACTGCCCTGCCAAGACGGGCTGGCTGTTTCCCCAGCTTTGGGGGGATTACGCCTGTGTTGAAGGGAATTGGTTTCATAATTGCCTGTCAGCACTTTTTTTTTTTTTTTAAATCTTGGTGTTCCATGACAGCTCAGAGAGCCTGAGCTCAAAATTAATCGCAAGGGTCTGTCGAACACTCCTTATGAATCCCCAGGAGCCAGCACTGAGCAATCTCTAGCTCCTAGCAGCCCCGAGAAATGATGCTTCGTGTGCCTGACCTGCTATGCGGTCCACAGAGCAGCATCCCCTAGGGATACTCCAGGAAAATAGGCTCCCGCAGGCAAAGACACTTGGAAAAATTGTATATTTTTTTTCCTTCTTGAAGAGTCGCAGTAAGCATGTGTGTATTTTAGGGTGGAATAAAGTGTACAGGAGGGAAACCTGTGTGGTTTTATTCAAACCAGCATTTCCCTAAATCATTCGTTCTCAAACTTGGGCCAGGACTTGCTAAAACACAGCCAGCCTGGGGAGGGGCCTGAAATGTACACTTTCAACAGTTTTCCAGGTGATGCCGATGCCCTGGTCTGGGATCACATTTTAGGAATCACTGACCTAAGTTAAACCAACCGCAGAGCCTTCTTTTCAAAGTTATACCTTTTAATTTCCCTGAATTACCAGTGGTCCGTGGAACACACTCTGGAAAACTGTGTAATGTCCTGCTCCCACCATGACTGAGCACCGTCTTGCTTCTGAGGGACCGAGGCTGGTGTCCCCTACGGCACGCAGATCCTGGCCAGTCCTAAGCCCTTCTCCAGATAGCCCTGATTTGATTCACCCGTCACATCATCCCTCTCACTTCCCTTCACTTTTCTGCTGGGAGCTACAGAGAGAAAAACACAACGAAACCCTCCCATTTTCCAAACCTGCTTGGCGATAAAATGTTTTCCCCAGGCGAAACTAAAGGAAAACTCTAGTCATTCAGGGTAGAACTGAATTACCAGAACCACGTGCAGGGCAGGAACGTGGTCTCACCAGCAGGAACGGATCTGGTAAAAACAAGACCCAGTGTCAAGGTTCATTCTTGGCTGCCTGTGTGTGTATAAGGATAATGATTTTTGCTATTGAAACAGCCCCTATGTATTGGGCAGTGTATATGCATTCCATGCCGTTCCTCCAGCTTTCTCATCAGATTCTTGGAAGGGTACTGAAATCAAAGCCTACAGAGGCTGCAGTGTACGGAGGTTAAGCCCCAGACCCTTAAGTCAGATCACTGGATGTGCTGTTACCAGCCTTGCCACCTTGGGCAAGTTATTTAACTTCTCAGGGGGCTCCGTTTCTTCACGCATAAAATGGGGACCCTGGTGGTCCTTACCCAGTTGGGTTCTTGCGGAGCATAAATGAAATAGGGAGATAAAGCTGTTTACATGTCACTGGGCAGGCAGCAGGGGCACAGTAAGTATTAGCTGTTAATGTTACGACATTTTCATAGGCCTGAGGCTTGCCTTAAGGTTGCAGGATTGGTCAAGGTGATGAAGGAAGCAGGCTTGCTAGCAATGGAAGGACAAGGGACTGCAGCCTGAGCAGAGGCTGAGCCTGGACCTGGCTGGCCCCCACTGCACCACGTGGATTTTGTCCATGTGGGCCCTGCCTCACCTGGGAGTAAGGCATGTGGGACGCCCCCTGGACCCAGGGATGGAGTTTCTACTCTGCTTGTGTGTGAGGGGCAGCCAGACAGAAAGGGGGGCTTGGCCCGGCTGTGAGATTGGAGAGCACAGGTTGGCGTTCTGAGCTCCTTTGCCAGTGATATTCTGTGCATCCTCAACTCATGAATGTGCTCAGGATGTGAAAGGGTCCTCAGGCCCCATCCGGACGATCCCCCCACCCCCAGAGAGATGCCCCTTCTCAGAGCTGTTGTCTGGCCTTCCGTCCAGGAGGAAGTTCCGGAATGGCCTTCAGAGCCAGGCACAGTGAAGGGAGGTTCATTTAGGCAGGATGGGAGAGGTACCCTCAGGGCTCTGTGCTGCTTCGGGTACCTGGGGGATGGGCAGGGTCCACAGAGGGCTGGGGACCTGTGTTTCTGAGGTACCTGGCCTTGGGGCCCAACAGTCATTCCTTATTCTAGGGGAAGAGCTGTAAATGGAAGAATTGCTTTGAAATTAAAAATTAATGAAAGTTGCATGACCGTGGGGGAGATGGACTCAGTTCCTGTCTTTTAATCTTTTACTTCGTTTGCAACCGGTGGAGTTAAGGTCACGTGATAAATACCTGTGTGTGTGCACGCACATAGCAAGCATAGTATCAGTCCTCCATAAGCTGCCTCCTAACCCACAATTCATTTGTGAAAACCCAATTATCCACCAAGTATGAAAATCATATTACAGACAAGTAGAGTGAAACTACCTTTTATAGATGTGTACATTTTATTCTGTACAAACCGATAGAAGATTAGATGTTTATACATATATTCATATATATAAGTGTGATTCGGACTATAGTCGGGAAAACAAATACTGTGTTTTATGGGCAGTTTCATCCCCAGCATCCTCCAAAGAAATGCAGATAAGCACATTTCAATCACAGATGTGTTGGCTTTGCTAAATTACATGAGTCAACCTACCTTGGTCACATTGACTGCAAAAAGCAGAGAAAGGAGTGAAAAGTATGAACTATAAACTATTCCTTTTCTTTTAGTAAATTTATTTATTTATTTTTGGCCGTGTTGGGTCTTTGTTGCTGCGCGTGGGCTTTTCTCTAGTTGCGGCGAGCAGGGGCTACTCTTCGTTGCGGTGCGCGGGCTTCTCATTGCGGTGGCTTCTCTTGTTGTGGAGCACGGACTTTAGGCACCCAGGCTTCAGTAGCTGTGGCACGCGGGCTCAGTAGCTGTGGCACGCGGTCTCAGTAGTTGTGGTGCATGGGCTTAGTTGCTACGCGGCATGTGGGACCTTCCCGGGCCAGGGCTCGAACCCGTGTCCCCTGCATTGGCAGGCAGATTCTTAGCCACTGTGCCACCGGGGAAGCCCTATAAACTGTTCTTAATGGAACAGAGGTCATTCATTTTAATTATATGTAATAGCTCAAACTCTACTAACAAAATATTTATAGAAAAGAGATTTCTAGAGGGCTTGCTTTAATGAAGAAATAAAAATGCTTTCCAATTAGTGTTTCATTGTATGGGAGCGGGTGCTTCAAAAGTGCTGGAAAACATACCGTTTTTCTCTGAAATAGGCACTGTTTCCATGACAATCATGTATTTGCTATTCATTTTCTCAGTACATTTTTTTTATTCTGTAATAGAAGTAAGTTTTAGTTCAGGCTTTACCTAAATCAAATTGAGTCCTAGTTAATGCAATAACATGAACATTGCAGAGCTAGTATCAGCGATTTTGTCCTTACTCAGGCTGCTCCTCACCTCCATGAACAGGCTATGATGGTAATCCACACATAAAAAACACCTTTATGACAATGATCGCTAATACTTACAGAGTACTACATTAGGCCAACTGCTATGCTGAGCACTTTGTATGCTTCCTTTCATTTGCAGCAAACCTATAAGGGGAGACTCATATTATCCCCATTTTACAGATGCACCAGGAAACGGAGGTTTAAAGAGGGTTTTTTTTGTTGTTTTTTTGCGGTACGCGGGCCTCTCACCGTTGTGGCCTCCCCCGTTGCGGAGCACAGACTCCGGACGTGCAGGCTCAGCGGCCATGGCTCACGGGCCCAGCTGCTCCGCGGCATGTGGGATCTTCCTGGACCGGGGCACGAACCCGTGTCCCCTGCATCGACAGGCAGACTCTCAACCACTGCGCCACCAGGGAAGCCCTAAAGAGGTTATTAAAGACATGATACAAGCCTGAGGCAATCTGATCTCTGCTGCCAGAGCAGGAAGAGTTTGGGTAAAAAATAAGCTTTGATGAGACAAAAGACATTCCTACTATGTCAGCATCCTTAGGGCCACCAGATGTACACTTCAGCTTAGGGAAAAAGTTCCTGGCTAGAAAACCAGTTGTTCTGGCATCAAATCTAGTTGGTAATATCAGACTAGCTCCAAAACTAACAGGGGTCCCTAAAACCAAGACCAAGTAGGGTGATAGAAATCGATCTCCCAACTTAACCTCACTCATAATCAAAAACATGCACATTTTTAAAAGAGTAGAACTATTTTTTCTGTTTGGTTTTTTTTCTGCAAAATGGGAAAGTTTCTTCTTTTTCCTTTTTTTTTTAAGTGAGAGTATCCATTGTTTTCAAGAGACTTTCATAGTTTGACCATATGAATCAAATACAGCCCAAAGATATCCTGAAATGCATGCACAAGTATGGTTCACACCACTGTTAGTCCCAGTAGAGGAAAATGTAAAACACCTTAGATGCCAGACCTTGTTCAGCAGTCAGGGGTAGGGGGTGGCTCACATGACATGGTAATTTTCAGACTGGGATATGGTGCCACCGTGAAGCAAGGAGCTTTTCATAGCACGGGGAAGCATTGAGGGGACTGATTAGCAGGGCCATCTGAATTGCAGTTCACCAAGAAGAGTGTACCTGTTCAGCCACCTTCTTTCACTCATTCACCAGATGTGTATTAGAACCGTCATGAGCCACACACAGCTAGCTTCTGGAAACACTCGGATTTTAACAAGGCACCGGCCTTGCCATCATGGGGCTTACATTCTAGGGGGAAGACAGACATAAAGAGAGAACTACCCCATGTTATAGGGTGCTGTGCAGCAGGTAACTGCGTCAGAAAGGTTTCTCAGGGGAAGTGCCCTCTGGGCTGGGTTCTGAAGAATATACTGGGCAAAAGTTGGGTGGTCCAGTGCACACAGAGAGGGCGAGGGGAGAGAGTTCCAGTGAGAGGAGTAGCATGTGCAAAGGCCCTGTGTTATAAGAGGCGTGTTAGAAGAACAACCCAAAGAAATGCGGAGGAGCGGGAGTAGAGAGAAAAGATGGGACAAGACAAATCCAGACAGGCAGGCAGGGTCAGCCCGTACAAGGCTGGAGACCAGGGTTCAGCAACCTTTTTCTGTAAAGGACCAGCTAGTAAATATTTTAGACTTTGCCAGCCAATATGCTGGCATACATATTGATATTATATATGTATTTATATGACAAGAGCAAGAACAAATTGACATAAAAATTTTAGTGATTCAATTCAAAGTGTAATAATAATTGAGTATAAATTTTTGTTATCCAGATCTACCAAGGAGAGGTATGAAATATTGAGAGAGGACAACATTTTGCTTAATTAGTGTTCTCTGCTGTCAAAATTGATTCTAAATGTTTATTTGTTAATGCGGATCTGAAATGAGATCTTCTGTACTTCATCTTTATAAATGTCATTTTGCAGGGATAGGTATTGCCAAATACTAATATTGTCCACAACCATATCATTTTAATTGACCATATTCATGCCTTGGCAGGTGTTGGTAGAATTCTATTAGATTTTTCACTTGATATCTGCCTTTCAGCGTGTCATTACATTACAGATGAATCACTTGTAATTGAAGGTGAGATGGAAGCCCCTCAATTACCTCATTAGATGGATTTTGAAATATGAAAATTTCCTTTGCGCTTACGTCCAAGTCCAAAGATACTGCTGGAACTGTATTTCATGCTCAGAAAATATATCCACTATAAATGTACGTGGAATAGCGATAAAGCTTCTTGTTTTAACATTTGACAGAGTGGGAAGTGTGCAACCTGCCTTAACGTGATTTATGATTCAAACAATGTTAGTTATTGAAATGACTTTACCACAGTATAACTTTTGCCTATAAGTGCAGTTTTTGCCTTGTAATTTTAGCTCCCATTCATTAAGAAACATTATCAAGTCAGTAGCAAAAGATAATGTCCAAAGCCATTAAGTGTTCAATGACAGTGATTGAGAACAGTTCTTCTTGTTCAGAACATTTTTAATCCCAGCCCTGAGCTCAAAATCACAGTAAAACTACCACTGCTGAGTCATCAATCTGCTGTGTGTTAGGATAAGTCAGGGTATTCAGCTTCTGGTCCTGACCCCAAATTTCCAAAACTGATGCAGGTTAAGTTTATGATAGAAAAAGAAGTTCATCATTAACACCACCGGTTCTGTAACACCAGGTAGGTCCACGTATTTTCCACAATGAATAATCACAGGCTTTAAACATCTTACATTTTCACAAGCTTTGTAAATCGGTCCAACTAAAGCTTTTCCCGCTCCGCACATATTTCTTACCATGATTAGTTGTGAACGCATCTTAGCAGATTACACTTCAGTTTTTCTGCGCTAGTGTTTTCTCAACCTCTTTGAAATACTTCCACACAGACCGTTCATGGAGACTAATTCTTTGATCACTTCAAACTCAGCATGGTCTCCTCAAATAAACAACTGAAGAGTATCAGTAAAATCTATCTACTCACCAAAAGCCAAAGGAAACCACTCCAATTATTCGCTTTGTTTTTTAATTGATTATTGATGCGGCTCCCAAATGTCATTAAATTGTTGAGCAACTGGTCTTACCCAAAGGATAACAGTCTTAAACAAGTTGCTTTTCTGTGGACACATTTCTTCAGCAATTACAATTAAACAAGATATCATTAACTCAAAGAAAACATTTATTTGTTTTGCTAACAAATGAGCCATTTGGAAACTTACACATTTTCATCTTTTATTCTTACTCATTTTGATTTTTTATTTTTGTGAAGCATTACACTATGGTGAGATACTCTGTGTTTTCTAAATGCTTGACCGTCGCTCTCCTGTGAGTTGGGAGTATTGTGACACGTGCTGCATGTGGTGATGTTGGTATCTTGTATTCTTTTAGCGCAGCGGCAGTGCCATTGCATGATGAGCACAATGCTTTGCCATCTAAATGTGACAACAGAATAATCCACATGCTACTGTACCTTAAAAGTGCAATAGTCAGGACTTCCCTGGCAGTCCAGTGGTTAAGACTTCAGCTTCCAACGCAGGCGGTGCGGGTTCGATCCCTGGTCGGGGAGGTAAGAACCCACGTGCCTCATGGCCAAAAAAAACAAAACATAAAATGGAAGCAATGTTGTAACAAATTCAATAAAGACTTTAAAAAATGGTCCACATCAAAAAAAAAATCTTAAAATAATAAAGTGCAGTAGTAAAGTCTACTTTTGTCATCTTTTCTTGTTTTGACATATACTGGTAATAAAAGAAACGAAAGGAAATATTATGATATAGCAACACTCATGGCACTCAAAACGCTATCACGTTACACTGTGTCACTGTGACGTGTGTGCAGGGTAGCAGCGTGAGACTGCAAGGGCCATCCTGACCACTCACTCCTGCTGTAGTAACTTGAAAGCAGCCACAGACATGAGGGAAATGAATGAACGTGGCTGTGTTCCAATAAAATTTTATGGACCCTGAAATTTGAATTTTATATCATTTCCACATATCAAGAAGTAGTATTCTCGGTTTGCTTCTTAACTATAAAATATAAATGCTGTTCTTAACATTGGGAGCTACATCAATAATCAGTTAAAAAGCAAAGAACTTCCCTGGTGGCACAGTGGTTAAGAATCCGCCTGCCCAGGGGACGTGGGTTCGAGCCCTGGTCTGGGAAGATCCCACACACCACTGAGCAACTAAGCCCGTATGCCACAACTACTGAGCCTGCGCTCTAGAGCCCATGAGCCACAACTACTGAGCCCGCGTGCCACAACTACTAAAGCCCATGGGCCTAGAGCCCGTGCTCTGCAACAAGAGAAGCCACCGCAGTGAGAAGCCCACGCACCGCAACGAAGAGTAGCCCCAGCTCGCCACAACTAGAGAAAGCCCACGCACAGCAACAAAGACCCAACACAGCCAAAAATAAGTAAATAAAAATAAAGTTATTTTTTAAAAAAAGCAAAGCAGTGCTTTTGAGTGGTTTCCTTTGGTTCTCGATCAGTAGGTAGATTTTACTGAGACTTTTCAGTTGTTTATTTGAGAAGACCATGCTGAGTGTGAAGGGACTAAAGAATTAGTCTCCATGAATGGTCTGTGTAGAAGAAGTACAGGTAAATTACACTTCAGTTTTTCTGCCCTAGTGTTTTCTCATTCTCCGAGAGGACGTAATGTGCGAAGATGTGGGCCATACAAAAACAGGGGCCCACAGGCCATCATTCATCAGCCCCTACTTTAGACCATGGTGAGGATGTTGGGCCCCACTTCTATTCAGAAGTGCTACCTACTGTGTGTACAGGAATGATTTCCCTAAAAGCCAGTGCAAGCCCTGGAAACCTATGAGCCAAGCAGGTGAACTAAGATGATGCATCTTTTTGCAGGATGGTACCCGGGTCGTAGGGAAATGCGGTGGTTACTGTGGAAAATGTGCTCCATCCTCTGGCACTGGCCTGGAGGTTCGAGTTTTATAGTCACGGTAAGTGTCTGTCTGTCCCTGACTCTGTCTCATTCTTTCTGTAGCCTAATGATTAGCAGATGTGGGCGGGTCGTTGGCCCCTAGGCAGGTGAAGCTGACTCAGTGCTATTTGACCTTTGTCTCTCCTGCTCATCTATCCTCATGTGCCTGAGGCCGTCTGTGCTCCATTCTTGGACATGCAGTCCCTAGACGTCCTGTACCAGATTCCTCTGTAGTGCTTATTAAAAGTGCTGCTTACTGGGCTCCATCTCTAGAAGTCCTGCTTCATTAAGTCTCTGGTGGATCCAAGAACCTGTATTTTTAACGCAGGGAATTCTGATGCAGGTAACTCACAGATCACCCTTTGAGAAATACTGCCAAGGCGTGTTCCAAGTGTAATATAAATGACGTTCATGAAGCCCTGACTGTGTGTCAGGCACCGTGCTGAGCGCCGGGCAGGCATTATTTCAGTGAATCCTCACCACAAAGCCACAGTCTGGGGCTGTTATCCTCATTTTACAGATGGAAGCTGAGATCCACAGCAGTTAAGTAGCTGGCTTAAGGTCAGATGGATTCCCTTGGCAATAACCCAGGAGTGCCCTACCCCAGAGCCTCTCAGTTAATGTACTCTTCCGCACGCTTGTAACTCACAGTGGGATCCAAGGACCGGCGTGATCCGCATCGCGTGGGGACTTACTAGGAGTGCAAAATCTCAGGCCTCCTCCTAGACCTACAGAGTCAGAATCTGCACTTTAACAGATCCGCAGGAGAGTCGTGCCTGTTAAAGTTTGACAATTCCTGGTATAACTATAGTATGCCAGCACGTTGTCCCTCTGCTGGGCAGAGGACTGAACTGATCACTCTTTTTCTCATCCCAGTGCCTTTTACGTACAAGGGCTCAGCCAACTCAGGCGACCCTCCTACAACTTCCCTCAAGCTTCCAGCAGTCCATTACCCCGTTAGGCTCTTCAGGATCCTGGCAAAGGAATACCTAGTTGACACTTACGTATCAGTGTCAGTGTTTAATTAAAAATCCATATTCAACCTTATGATCTCACATTAGGATTATTTCCACTTCAGGAGGCCACGGGGGAAAAAAAAAGAGAGAAAGAAAAAGAAACTTACTGTCTTAAGTAACTGAGATGTCCAAGCGGCAGTCTGACTTCAGGCATGGCTGGATCTAGACGCTCAGAGTCATCAGGACTCTTTCTTTCTCCATCCATCAACAATGCTTGCTTCTTAAGTGGCTTCATTCTCAGGCAGATCATCTCCTCCACACCATGGTCCCTGGCAGTTCTAGGCTTACATCATCTTTACAGCTCACGGCTCCAAGTAAATGCTCATCTCTGGCATCTGTTCTGCACAAGAACTCTGGCTCTGATTTGTCACGTGGCCATTTCCAAACCAATCACAATGTCCAGGAGACTAGGATCATATACCCACCTAGAGTTGGGTGACTGACTGACAGCTTCATCTGGAAGAGGGATGGTTGCCAAAGAACCAGAAGGAGTTTATCAGAAAAGAGGGGAGAGAGACAGGCAGAGTCAGCAGGTATCCATTAGAGATTCCCATTCAATATGTATTTTATATATTTTATATCCAATAAAGTAAATTTTATATGTATTTTATGTACAGTAACATTCGAGTGAGCACAGATACATAACATTTACGTGCATGTGTAAAAAAGGCTAGAAGGAAATACAGCAGTATTTGAAGAACGTTATCTCAGGTTGGGGGAATCACAGGCTAATGGTTTTTATTTTATTCTCTATACACCCCTGGAATTTCCATGTTTCTTGTAGCAAGTGTTATTTTTTAAATCCAGAGAAAATAGTAAGTGTTATTTTCAAGTTCTCTATGTACAAATTTATGGTTTACCTTCTCTTGACTTACGTCATTTGAGACAGAAGATTTACATTTCCTGGTTGGTTCATTTGTTTTCAGGTGCTCTGAAGAGGAAGCCGTTATGGGATGGATGAAGGATAGTGATGAAATACCTCCACCTTAAAATTTGGGTGTATGTGTGTGAGCGTGTTTGTGTGTGAGGACTTGTATGCCTGTGTGTGTGTGTACATATGCATATATATATACGTATATACACACATATATACACATGTATGTATGTGTGTGTATATAAATGTGGAATATCCTTATGATGTAAAGTTTAATATTTATGTTTGAAATTATTTATTGTGATGTAATATTTTTGTGCGTAAAATGATTCTTTTCTGACTGCCTTTCACGTTCTTTTGTCCCCTGCAGTCAGACCGCTGCATTTTACGTACTCTACATTATATGTAGTACTTTGACAAAAGTGATCCTTCCTTATCACGGTACACTATTGTTTACGTTCTATCTGTAAATGTTTTATTGTTACTTTTTTAAAACCGTAATTTTTTTTAAAAAAACAACCTAGCCGCCATCAAGGTGCTACAAGAATCGTATGAGGACATTTTTGGCCTTTCTAGGAACGTATCATTAGCCAATCAGTAATTCAGTGATGTCACAGTTTGTACCAGCTATTAATTATGTTAAATATCTATTCAGTTTCACGTGATCTCTGGGAAAAAAGTGGCTGCCTTGGTGCTAATGTTGTATGTATTTAAGTGATCGTCAGACTCAGAAATGTAAACGCTTTTAATAAAAGGGGGAAGCTAAAGGACAACTTCCAGTGGACAGAATCACTTGGAAAAAATAAGACCAACTGTTTACCCCTGTTTTTGGACATGCCTTTTTGGGAAGAGAGTTGGACTTTGTTCTTGTTGTTGTTATTCTTATCAATACTTTACTTCAGTTCATGGTGCCTTGGTCTCTCTGTGGTTAAATGGAGGGTCCCCCAAGCAGCTTCATTACAGAGTGACATTAAGCAAATGAGAGCCGCTCAGCGTTTTGCCAAGATTCTGAAATGGTGTCTGTGTTAACAATTGCGACAGAGGATGCACGGGGTGGGGGTGACCTTCGACACCTCAGCACACCTGGAGAAACTCAGAACCGGATTCTTAGTCATCAGGATTGACTTTTGTATGAAAATATTAGCTGGTGACTTGACGCCTTTGAGCCCTGAGCCTGAAACCCTGCCAGTGTCCATGGCTGCTGCAGTAATTGGTGGCATTTATGAGAAGAAATGAACTGTGGAGTACAAGATGCCTGAGTCTTTCTCATTGCCCATTAATCTTTGGATTCCATTCATCTTTGGAAGTCCTGTGTTTTTCTCCTTTCCAAAATGGAAGTGCCAAAGCCGTGGTCTTTCTGCCCTTCCAGCCTGATTGAAGAAAGGTCACGGCCCATGTCAGACACTCGATTTGAGGAGCCCTCCCATTTCCAAAAACCAAAGAGATTAGGAGAAACCTGGCAGCATTCCCCAAAGCCAAACAAACTCCAGAGTGCTCCAGGAAGTTATATCAATATATGAATAAGTGTTATCCTCCATTATTAATACAGTGTGAAAATATACTATGAATAAATACCATGACCACATCCAAACATTTGTGTTTCACATGGTTTCTGGACTCTTGATTCAAATTGGAATGAACATATCTCTAGTTTTTAAGATTTCCGGACTGAGAAGAAATGCAGACTTTCTTAATCCCATTGATTGTGTTTGTCATTCTGGAGACAGATAAAGAATGGGGACTGTCCCCAAGGTTTGTCTTTTCATCACTTAAATCAGTTGAAGTGGTTATTCTGAAACTTAGAGACAGAAACCTCTTGTTTGTGTGATGGGGAACAAGTGAGCAAACAGAAGAGGAGATTTAAGTGGGGTTTGGGGGCTTAATTGTTAATATTATGTAACAGTAGTTTCTATTCTAGAGACTGACGGTGTCCTGGGAATTGAGAGCTTTCCAAAGAAATCTAATGAACAGCTAATAGTAAGTGAATATTCACCATATGCCGGGGCCCTTTACTAAATCGTTTTAGCTCATTCTTAGAACCACCAAGTGGAGCAGGTAATAGACTTGCCATCATTTTTTGTATAAGGAGACAGAGCCTTCAAGATACACATGGGCCCAAGGTCACATACAATGAATAAGTGACAGTCTCAGAAAGAACTTTGGCTCTGATTGGGTTACATGACTACTTCTGGACCAATCACATTGTCAAGACGGCTGGGATTATGTGCCCACCTAGAGGCACGTGATCACCAACTTCAGTTGAAAGACCAGCTGTCCCAGAAGAGAAGGGTTGTGTTACCAGAAAAGGGTAGATGGTATGGAGACAGGCAAAAGCAACACATATCCACAGGAGATTCCGTGTGTGTGTATGTGGTTGCATGCACATGCATGTGTGCGAGTATAGAATCTCCAAATCCCATAGCTCACACCATAGTTCCATAGTTCCTTGTCACCCCTCAGCTTCATCTGAGACTTGGGTTCTAGTCCTTTCTCTGACATCTAGTAACTGTAGCATCCTGAACCGTAGTAGGATAAAGATGTGTAAAATGAGGCTATTGAAATGCCTCCTGTCTACCGTGCGGGATTGCGTTTTCTATAGCTGCACTCAAAATACGCATCCGCACGTTTAAGCCGACAACGTGAAAGCCATGGGTTCTGTATCAGTTAGGAATTGCGTTCAGCTGATAATTACAGAGACCTGACTGCAATGGCTTACACGTTAAAAAGTGTATTTCACTGTTATATTCAAGAAGCCTGGAGATAGGCGATCCAGGGCTGGTATGGCAGCTCCACAAACTCCTCAGGGACATAGTTTATCTCCTTCTCTCCTCAGTCCTCCCTATTTCCATATGGCTGCTAGAGCTCCAGCAATCACTCCCAAATTCTAGGCAACAAAAACAAAGGAGTGGGGGCTTCCCTGGTGGCACAGTGGTTGAGAGTCCACCTGCTGATGCAGGGGACATGAGTTCGTGCCCCGGTCCGGGAAGGTCCCACATGCCGCGGGGCGGCTGGCCCCGTGAGCCATGGCCTCTGGGCCTGCGCGTCTGGAGCCTGTGCTCTGCGGCGGGAGAGGCCGCAGCGGTGAGGGGCCTGCGTACCACAAAAAAAATAAATAAATAAATAAAAATAAAATAAAGGAGTGGGGGAAAGGGTAAAAAGTAGCCTCGTCCCAGCTTTCTACTCTGTGAAAGAGGTTTTCCAGAAACTTCACCCAACAAATTCCACTTAAATCTGCTCAGCCAGAATTGAGTCCTGTCTTACACCTAGGCCGCAGAAGCAGTGGAGAATTAGGATTATTTCACAGAGTATATTGCCAAACTAAATAAAATGAGGGATCTGTTCCCGGAAGACGAAATAGACTTAAGAGAAGCAATTAGAAGTCTCCGCAACAGGTTCAACTACACTGACAAGAGGGAATGGTTTGGAAGCAATGATCATAAAGTAAGCAAGAGATAATAGGATCTGGGCTGGAGATGTGACCATTGTAATGGTAGAAAATTGTAGAGTGATAGAGGTGGTAAAATTAACAGGAGCTGACAGTGGGTAGATTCGGGGTGGCCTGTGGGAGAGAAGGCACTGATCGGAATTCAAAGGTGAGGTTTCATTTGCCTGAAAATACAACCAGGGTGATAGAAAGATGAATGTTTGGATGGGTGAAGGCACAGATATAATCTATTAGATTCTGTTCATTCTTTATATCTTTATAGCACCGCACAGATTAAATATTGTCTTTGTGTTCTATTCACTGTTTATCCAAATACTATTTGTTGCACATCATTGTTCTAGGCACTAGGGATGCAGCAGTGTACCGTTGATCCTTGAACAACACAAACTTGAACTGCACAGGTTCGCTTAGGCGTGGATAGTTTTCAATAGTAAATGCTACAGCACTACCTGGCCTGGCATTAGTTGTATCTACAGCTATGGAAGAACTGTGGATACAGAGAACACAGTAAGTAATAGGTGGATTAACCCCCGTGTTGTTCAAGTGTCCGCTGTATTAGGGTACAGGCTAAGAGTCTGTGTCAGTCCACTGGGGCTGCCATAACAAAACACCGCAGTGTGGGTATTGTAAGCAACAGAAATGTATTCTCTCATAGTTCTGGAGGCCAGAAGTCCAATATCAAGGCGCCACCAGGGTTGATATCTAGTGAGGCCTCTCTTCCTTGCTTGTAGACAGCTATCTTCTCACTGTGTCCTTTCCTTGGTGTGAGCATTGAGAGAGAGAGAGAGAGAGAGAGAGAGAGAGGTAGGTGTGTCTTCCTCTTCTTATAAGGATACCAGTCCCTGTTGGATAGGGACCCTCCTTTATGACCTCATTTAACCCTTATAATCCATATCTCCAAGTTCAGTCATATTTGGGGTCAGGGCTTCAACATATGAATTTTGGGAAAACACAATTCAGTTCATCACAGAGCTGTAAGAAAGAGACCCCAGAATAAGACTGACATTTATTTTTCTCTCGTTCGCCATGTAGAAGTCAGCAGGCAGCTGGGCCTGCTACGTGACTCTGTTCTGTATGTCTTCAGAGGACTTGGGCTCCTTCTGTTTTGTGGCCTGGCCTTTCTTGAGGTGGTGTCCTTATGTGGTTCATCCTCACTATGTCTGTGTCCAGTCTGCAGGAAGGGGCCAATCATTTTCAGGCAATACCTGAAAATTAAAAAGTGACTTAAAAAAAAATTTTTAATACTGGAGTATAGTTGATTTACAATATTGTGTTAGTTTCAGGTTTACAGCAAAAGTGATTTAGTTATACATATACATTTATCTCTTCTTTTCCAGATTCTTTTCCCATATAGGTTATTACAGAGTATTGAGTAGAGTTCCCTGTGCTATACAGTAGGTCACTCTTGATTATCTATTTTAAATACAGTAGTGTGTATATGTTAATCCCAAACTCCTAATTTATCCTCCCCAGTCCCACCTTTATCCTTTGGTTACCAGAAGTTTGTTTTCTCAGTCTGTTTCTGTTTTGTAAATAAGTTCATTTGTGTCATTTGTTTTTAGATTCCACATATAAGTGGTATCATATGATATTTGTCTTTCTCTGTCTGACTTCACTTAGTATGATAATCTCTATATTCACAGTTTATTAGCAATTGCTTAGGTGCAGAGCCTGATTTAGAAGCAAGAGGAAATGTGCTCTAGTTGGCAACCATGTGCCCCGCTAATGCTGAGTGGAGGTGGGGCTTCCATGACTAAAAAGAAGGAGGGAAGGATGGCCCCTGGGCAGATTAGCTGCTCTGCCACAAGCAGTGAACAAGACCCACAAGAATCTCTGCCCTTCAGAGCTTACATTTTAGTGGTGACAGATGAGAGAGAAAATAAACAAATGAGCAAGTAAGGCACTCTGCAGTTCTTTTCCAGTAATAGATCTGAGCGTATTTTCCATGATAGCCACCCATATACCATCGTGGCACATCATGCTTCTCCCTGAATCCCAAGAACTTTCATACCCCAAAGCTTTCACACGTGTCTGTGTTGTTTGTTTTTTTTTTTTGCAGTACGCGGGCCTCTCACTGTTGTGGCCTCTCCAGTTGCGGAGCACAGGCTCCGGACGCGCAGGCTCAGCGGCCATGGCTCACGGGCCCAGCCGCTCCGTGGCACGTGGGATCCTCCCAGACCGGGGCACAAACCCGTGTCCCCTGCATCGGCAGGCGGACTCTCAACCACTGCGCCACCAGGGAAGCCCCGTGTCTGTTTTTGCCTTAGCGTGTCAATGTTTCTTTCTCTTCTGATTCATACAAAAGTAATAAAGAGTAAGCAAAACCTAGTATGGTAAGGAAGTACCAGAGGAAGAAATAAAGAAGGGAGAAGAAGGAGGGATGCCCGGCGCCCCAGGGTGAGCATGTTGCTGTTTTAAACAGGGTGGTCAGGAATTTCTTCTTTATGAACTTACATAGCTCCTAACAAAGCCCTGGATAACCATAAAAGCCTGGCACCAACCGCAGTGGGTGTGGAAACTCTCTCTGCCACCGACAGATGGCCTGAGAGGTCCTGCTCTGTTATTTTGGTATCAAGTCTAGGCATTGCACTATTAAACCTGCAGTTTATTTCTGCTGGTATTTTAGAGGTGATTTTTCAGGGTGTGTATAAAACCTTTAGAGGCCCTAGGCCCTAAAAAGTTTATGCTACTCCCCTTAAATATGTACCTCAGACCATGAATTTAGGGTTTTTTTCCCCCATGAAGTCTATTTTTTTAAGTAATACCAAATATCAATTTTTCCCCTGAAACCTGAAGACCATCTTTGGTGTAGCCCTAGACACATGTTTTTTCTGTTCAGTAGGTGATACAGCCAATTTTATAGCATTATTAATTGCAGTGATTTCTGATAAGGACAGAAGGAGCAAATATTTAAAGTGCTAATAAAAAGGGCATTCAGTTACAAGGGAAAGAAGATAAAATTCCTATATAACTTATACTATGTCACTTTATTAGGATTTAGAATCAAATGCCTTGCAGGCTGTTGATAGGAGAGTTACAGTTAGATCAAATGGTGTCTGTAGGTAGAAAAGACAATTAATATTCAGTTTATTACATTTACAAGTTCAAAAACCTAGCTCTTCCTTCAGCTTTGGAGTTCGGCTTACAAATCCTATTATTTTACTATTTATTTTACTATTTATTTTATCAGCCTACTTTTTAGCAATTACTTTTTAAAAACTTTTGAACAATATTTTCTCCATTCGTCACTTACTCAACAAAAAGCCTTTAAATATTTTATATGCTATTTATATATTTAATGAAGTTTTCCTGTCTTAAGCCCTTTAATTATCTGACAGAGGTAAATATTTCTGAGTACTTAGATAATTTTTATAAATATAAAAATATAAATATTACGTAAATCAGTGACCTTAAAGTTCTTTTAAATACTCCTAAGTGGCAAGTTGATTTAGAATGGTTTTAACTTAAAATTACAAATGAAAATCAAGTACTCAATGACATGTTTGTTTGGTTTTTTTTTGCGGTACGCGGGCCTCTCACTGTTGTGGCCTCTCACATTGCAGAGCACAGGCTCCGGCCGCGCAGGCTCAGCGGCCATGGCTCACGGGCCCAGCCGCTCCGCGGCATGTGGGATCCTCCTGGACCGGGACACGAACCCGTGTCCCCTGAATCGGCAGGCGGAGCCCCCACCACTGCACCACCAGGGAAGCCCTGGCAGGTGGATTCTTAACCACTGTGCCACCAGGGAAGCCCTCAATGACATGTTTTAAATTGGCCTTATAAGCTACTACTCTAATATTTCAGATGTTTAAAATTATGACAATTACATAAGCTATCAAATTTTCACATGTCCCTAAAACCAAAAATCTTAATAGTGGTTCTGATTCCCTTAGACATTTTTGTATTCTAAATCTTGCTCTTAGCGTGAGTAAAAGTTGTGAGCTCATCCAACTGTTGTAAAAACCAGAGGTTCTCCTCGAGCATAAGAGTTGGAACAGCAGAGACTGGGATGGTTCTTCTCACTCCATCTAGGGAAGACTTGTGTGTGTTTTTTTTTTTTAAGCTGTAGATGCTCTTTAATGAGGATTAAATAGGAACAGGTGGGGATTCGATAGAAAAGCATGTCAGCAAGGCCCTGGGATGCCCCCCAAGGCCGCCGGGCAGGTCCTGTACCAGCCCAGCACCTGTCTTCTGGGGCTCCTGGGGCACTCGCTGCTTCAGGCTCAGGCCTGGGTCTTCAGAAAGCCGGAGTCCTCTGCTGGGCAGAGAGCTGCTCTGCGGCTCTCTATTTCCTGTTGCTGCCATAACAAATTACCTCAAACCAGCCTTAAAACAATATAGGTTTATTATCTTATAGTTGTGAAGGTCAGACATCTAAAGTGGGTTAGTAGACCTGCATTCCTTCTCTGTTCTCTAGGGAAGAATCTGTGTCCTTGGCTCTTCCAGCTTCTAGAGGCTGCCTGCATTCCTTAGCTGGTGGCCCCTCCCCTCATCTTGGAAGCCAGTAGCGTCGCATCTTCCAGTCTCTCTGTCCCCTTCTACTTCTGCTTCCTTCATCACATCACCTTTTCCTAACTCTGACTCACTTGCCTCCTTCTTTTAAGGATCCTTGTGATTGCATTGGGTCCATCAGGTAACCCGGGATGATTTCCCTATTTTAAGATCCTTACCTTGATATGATATCTGCAAAGTCCCCTGTCAAAAGAAAGGTCACGTATTCCCAGATTTGGAAATTGGGATGTGGACATCTTTGGGGTGGGAGTGAGGGGTCATTATTCTGTCTACTACATTTTCCACACATTTAAGGACTAGAGAGATTGGCCAGATGCTGACGTGATTGTCCAAATTCCCAGTGAGCCACACTGACCTTTATGTCAGTGAACTTCAACTTCAAGAGAGGGATGTTCCCATAGCCCATGTTCCTGGATTCAAATTCTACATATTACGCGATTTTTCCACCGGCATTCCAAACTCTATAACAGTTAGATTGCTTCATTGGCTTTGGCATGTGGCCCTTATATATATAGACATCTTCCTGTCTTGGTCCAAAGACTTTTGAACTTGTCAAGAATTTTGTGCTCTTGCATATGCTTCCCAGGACATAGAATTCTTATGGTACTAAAGTGATGGTGCACTGAATTCTGAATCTCTCTCATGCTTGGATAGATCTGACCTGCCATCAAGGCTTATAGGGCCATCTTTATGTTATAACAGCCTTCTAGGACATGAGCCATTATTAAGTATAGAAACTTTCATAGGTACCCTTGGTAACAGTGCCTTCTTCATCGTTCTTGTTAAGCCAGGATATCTCTTCAGTGCTTGGTGCTAAGTTTCACAATACCGTAGAATGGGTACACATCTGGGAGCCTTCTCGGCCCCAGCATACTCTGGGCCAAGGCAGGAGACTTCAGGGGGTCCCTTTGTGGTTCGTGGGCATACCACCAAGCTTAATCAGTATCCTTAGGTGTGGAACCTGAGAATCTGCCTTTTAATAGGCTCCCCAAGTGATCCTGTGTAGACTAGGGAAAGCTACCTTTCAGAGCCTCTTCTTTCATGCAGCAGTGAGGCTGTCCAGGCAGTGTCAGTTCCCTTCACCCTGTCACCCAAGCACTTCGTATTTGTCCTCTGTGAGCATGCAGTTGGTACCCATAAGCTCTAGAACAAGATGGAATGGCTTGTCTTGCTTCCCTCATTCCCTAGCCGTGTGACCTGGGACAAGACTCGTACACTCCCTGGCCCCCCCCTTACTCTTCAGTGGGATGAGGGATAATAATGGTACCCATGGCACGTGGTTGCTGTGAGGCCTCAATGTGCTCCTACATTTAAAGCACTTGGAACACTGCCTGTGTTAAGTACTCAGTATCTCTTAGCTACTAGAAACTGACTAAATGCTATAGAAACCATGGTTTACTTTGGGAAGGGGTACCGTGGGAAAGGTATGAAGGTATTGGCCCACACTCTTACCTCCACTCCATGTCCTAGAGTTGAGAAAACTGCGTTTTCATGTATGTGCCTTCCTCAGGCTCCACTTGTTCGCAAAATACCGTAGTTCTTTCTGTTTCCCTTCCCAAAGTGTAAATGAAAGCTGTGTATCAGAGGATACCGTCAGGGCTAGAAGGGGCCTGAAAGGATATATAGATCAACAACAATAATAAGAACTATATCCCAAGCATCATAAAACTGCATTTATTGAGCATTTACTATGTGTGATGGTTAATTTTATGTGTCAGCTTGGCCAGGCCATGGTACCAAGTTTTGAGTCAGACACCAGTCTAGATGTTGCTGGGAAGGTATTTTTCAAATATGATTAACATTTAAATCAGTGGAGGGACTTCCCGGGTGGCGCAGTGGTTGGGGGGTCCACCTACCAGTGCAAGGGACACGGGTTCGAGCCCTGGTCGAGGAAGATCCCGCATGTTCCACACGCGGAGCGGCTGGGCCCATGCGCCACAGCGGCTGGGCCTGCGCTCTGGAGCCCGCGGGCCACAACTGCTGGGCCCTCCTGCTGCCGCTACTGAGGGCCACGTGCCTGGAGCCCGTGCTCTGCAGCGGCAGAGGCCACCGCGGTGAGGATCCCGCGCACGTCAACGAGGAATCGCCCCCGGCCGGCTCGCTGCAGCTAGAGAAGAGCCCGTGCACAGCAGCAAAGACCCAACGCAGCCAAAAAAAAAAATCAGTAGAGTTGAGTAAAGCAGGTTACCCTCTACACTGTGGCGGAGGCTCAGCCATCAGCTGAAAGCCTGGAGAGAAAGCGTGAGGCCCCCTGAGGAAGGAGGAGTTCTGCCATCAGACGGCAGCAGCAACTCTTGCCTGGTTCTGCAGCCTGCAGTTGCAAATTTCGGATTTTCTAACCTTCACAATTGCATGAGCCATAAAATAAATCTCTTCCCTAAATAAATCTTTCTAGATAGATGATAGATAGAATAGAATATTATATATTATGTATCTATACAGAGAGATAGCCATAGCTATAGGTATAGTCCATATTTATATCTATGTATAAATATACCTCTATTTCATATTGATATCTATAGGTAGATATCTCCTGTTGGTTCTGTTTCTCTGGAGAACCCTGACTCATACACTACGTGACAGGCCAGAGCCATTCCGTTGCACAACTCCAGGGGGTGCCATTCACCCTGAGCCCTAAGTGCTTTGCACGTGTCCTCTCATGGAACCATCATGACGGCTCTATGGGGGAGCCCCTTTTTAAATTCCCATTTTAAAGATGAGAAAATCGAAGGTTAAGAGAGTCTGATAGCCTGACTCCCAAACCCAGGGGCTTACGCACTCAGCGTGCACGAGACCCGAAGCAGCTGTGTCCAGGGCATTAAATTAGTGAAAGGACGGTACCAAGACTGGAGCCCATACCTCCTCACTCCTGACACACTGACCTGTCACACCAGAGAGCTTGCTCGCAGAAAGAAGAGAAAATTTAGAACCTTGTTTCACATGAGCGAGCAGAGAAAGGAAGAAAAGAGTCCCGCCGGGAATATTTCCTGTGATTGCTCAAATATATTCTGGACTAGATACCAACAGTTGAGAGCCACAGGCCCTGTGAAGTTAAGATGAAGTCAGTTTCCACTTAATTGGTTAGACTTTGCTCCTGTTGCATTTGTCTTTGGGGTTCAACTTTTAATATGACTGAGCAACACTTAGAAATGCTGCCTCTGTGTCCTTTCCGCTGGAGCAGCCATCCCCATTCCATCAAGGAAAGGTCAGGCAAGAGGCGCTGGGCTCATTTGCATCCCCCCTGCCCGCCCCCCCCTCCAGAACTTGGGCCTGAAATAAAAAGTCTTTGTCCGAGGAAAGAGCCAAGCTCTTCACTCAGCAGCTGTCTGGTGCAGAGACCTGCGGCTTTTAAGAAGCCCTCATGTTGTCTGAAGTCAAGTTTGTTTTCCATCTCCCCAGGTATTAGTCCACTTAGGAAATAAAGTGTTAAAAGCAATTGCTTGACCAGTTTGGGCTAACCCAGGGATCGGGCAAATCCATGCTTCTTGTGCAATTTACAAAATATTTTCTTTGTAGTTGTCCTTGAAGCCCAAGTGGGACTAATGGCTTTAACTACCAGCCTACACGTTTCAAAGTGATTTCCACATCAGGAAGCCGTTGTCGGCTTCCCCAAACGCTTAATTGGTACAGGATGTGAGCAATTCCAAAAGGCCACGCTTCTGTTCTGAGTCCTAATCCATCGCTCAGGTAGGAGCTGGTTTTTAGCAACGATTTCCATTTCTGTCTCCTTGTGTGCGCTCGATCATTTATGGCTCCACTTTCCTGTGGAATAAAAGGTTTCCTTGGTAATGAAAAAGCATTGTAATCATCCCCAGCACCCAGGAAGTGGAGTTGGCTTGGCGGTCACAGACCACAGGGCTCTGTGTTGGCATAAACTCATGGAGAAACAGCATCAAAAACAGCCTTTGCAAGTGTGTGGTGGTGAAGAGTGCAGTTTCTAAAATCTGGACAAGTTGCTTACTTCCCTAGAACTCAGTTTCCTCATTTGTACATCGGTTATAATGGCATTGAACTCAGAAGACAATTCAGGGATTAAGTGCAATAATGTGCATCAGGCTCCTAGAACAGTGACTGGCCCACAATAAAGGAAGTAAATATCGTCCTTCCCCTCCCTCCCTCCACCATCATCACCATCGTCATCCTTGTCATTACCAGCATCTTCCACTAAGATGATTATTATTTTTGGAAATGACGCAAATCCCAGAAGTTATAAAGAAGAAAAATTAGCAATTTAACCACATAAAAGTAAAACCTTTAGAGACAAAAACAAAAAAAAAAAACAAGGAAACCCATAAACAAGGCCTAAAGATAAATTACAAACTGGGAGGAAAATGTTTGCCAGATTAAGGCATTATTCCCGTTTACAAAGATGATGAGCAAGCTGTTTTTAAAAAATAAGTGTTTACTGAAGAAAAATGAACAAACAAAACAGAGAAAGGATGAGAATAAAAGAAAATTGAAGAAAAATGTTTAAAAGACACAAGCAGTCTGTTTTTTTTTTTAATTAAAAAAATGACAAGCAGATGAAAACTGCCCAGTTTAGTTCATAAATCAATAGAATATAGATTAAAACATCAAGGATAATTTTTTTCATCTATCAAGTGAGGAAAAATTGATAATACTCAATATTTGCCCGAGTGTTCTCTACCTCTGCAATGCTTTTCAGCAGTGTTTTGCAATAGAAATTGGTGAAACTTCTGGAGGATAATTTAATCATTCTCAAAAGTAGGAGTGTACCTTAATTATTAACCTATAGCTAACGATACCATATTTCATATTTGAAAGTTCCTAAGAGAGTAGATCATCCTGTGGTGATGGATGTTAACTAGACTCATTGTGGTGATCATTCCACCATGTATACAAATGTTGAATCATTATGTCCTACACTTGAAACTAATAGAATGTTACATGTCAACTATATCTCAATAAAAAAAAAAAGAATGCTTTCCTAAAGGTATGAGTGGACTAATACGTGTGTAATACAGCATTATTTATAATAGCAGAAGTCTCGGAAATAACCTAAATGCCCATTAATAACAGATTAGTTAAATGAATTATGGTAAATCTCTATAATAATGGTATATAGTTAATCTATTGATATATCTGTTTATCTGTCTATATATCTATCATCTAATGCTGCATAACAAATCACCTCCGAACTTATTAACTTAACACACATTGGTGTGATGTCACAGCAGCATCTGTGGGTCAGGACTCCAGGTATGGTTAGCTGGGTCTGAGACCCCTTTAGGGTCTCTTACAGGCTACAGTCAGGGACGTTGTAGACACCTCTAGGCTGACTGGGGAGCGATCTGCTTCCAAGCTCACTCTCATAGCTATTGACAAGATTCAGTCCTTTACAGGCTATTGGCCAGGGGCTGCCCTCAGTTCCTTGCCCAGTGATGTCTCCCTATGGCAGCTGATGACGTGGCGAGTTGCTTCATCAGAGTGAACCGGCGGAAAGAGCCAGAAAGAGAATGCCAACAAGATGGAAGTCCCAGGGCTTTTATCACCTAATCTCGGAGGTGACATCCCATCACTTTGGCTATTCTCTATTCATCCAAAGCATGTTTAAAGCAAATTTCAAACATGAGTTTTCACTCGTAAATTCTTCGATATTCATCTATGAAAAGTAAGGACATTCTCCTCCTTAAATGCAATGCCTTATTACATCTGAAGTAATTAAAAGAATTCCCTATTGTTACCTAAGATCCTGTTTCCATCTTAAAATGTTTCCAGTTGTTTCAAAAATGTCACCTTACGGGGCTTCCCTGGTGGCGCAGTGGTTGAGAGTCCGCCTGCCAATGTAGGGGACACGGGTTTGAGCCCTGGTCTGGGAAGATCCCACATGCCACGGAGTAACAAAGCCCGTGCACCACAACTACTTAGCCTGTGCTCCGCAACGAGAGAGGCCACGGCAGTGAGAGGCCCGTGCACCGCGATGAAGAGTGGCCCCCGCTTGCTGCAACTAGAGAAAGCCCTCGCACAGAAACAAAGACCCAACATAGCCAAAAATAAATAAATAAATTTATTTTTTAAAAAAATGTCACCTTATAGATGGTTTCTTGGACCCACGATCAAGTAAGATCCATATATTGTATAAATCTGATTGTGATATCTTTTAACTGTCTCTTCGTCTGAAGCACCCCACTCCCTTTTTTCATGCCACTGATTTGTTCAAAAGAAAGGAGGCCAGTGGTCCCACCTTCTGGGTTTGTCTAAGTGCTTTCTCGTGATGTCTTTGAACTTGTTCTTCTACCTCCTGTCGTTCGTATAAACTAGATGTTGGATCTAAGTACTTATTCCAGGAGACTATTTCATAAGTGATGTTGTGTCTTTCATATTCTGTTTTATTAGGAAGTACATAATGGCTTGTGCCACTGCTAGTGATTTTATAATTGATCAGAGTGGTCTTTTTAAAATATTCACATCACTCCTCTGCTGACACCCCATCACATTTAGAATGAAATCCCAGCTCCTTACCATTATCTGGCTCAGGGCCAATTTTCTCCCCATTGGTCACTGCAACTCAGCTACACTGAGTTACTGTCCCTCACACTTGCCAAACTCTCAATTTGGACCTCGGCTGTTATTGCTTGGAACACTCTCTCCCTAGAACTTTGCATGGCTGGTTACTTCTCACCTCTCCCAACAGCCCTCCTTCCCAAACCAGCCTCTAACTTGTAACCCTATTTTATTCACTTTTGGCATTTATCCCAGCCTGAGACCATTTCATCTTTTTATAGCTTGTGGAGTTCTATACGGGTTTATGAGATTTTTGTCTGATTTTCCATACTGGAATGTAAACTCTGCGAGATCAGGGACCTTGTTGTGGTTGCTCACCACAGTACCCCAAAAACTTGGAACAGCGTCTGACACTTAGTAGATGCTCAATAAATATTTGTTAAGCAAATAAATGAATCTTATCAGCACTTTTTCAAGGTAGCTTATGTTAAGAAACAGCCTCTAAGACACCTACCCAATGAGAATAAATACAGCATTGTGTGTATTTCTCGGTTTCTGGGGGGGTTGTTTTGTCGTACTAATGTTTTTGGAGGGGTGTATGATGCTTTCCTACCACAGACCATTGCTGTTCAAAATGTTTCCCATGGCCCAGCGGCACTGGCATCACCTGGGAGCTTGTTAGAAATGCAGACTTCTTGGGCCCCAGCCCAGAGCTACTGAATCAGAAGCTGCATTTAACAAGATGCCCAAGTGACTTGTGTGCATTTTAAAACTTGAGAAGCCCTGGTCTAAAATCCTGGTCTCTTCTATTTCTCCTCCTTCCATTTCAACTTATTCTCCAGCTCTACCCAGCCACCCCCATTGTTAAGCCCTAATGGCCCATCCCCGGAAGCAGCCTCTGGTACCTCCCAAACTATTTACCTAAAGGCTTATCTTCCCGGGCTGCTTCCCTCCGGATTTCATTCTGTTTATAAATATCGAAGCTGAAATGTAAACCACATTGAAACTCTTCCCCCAGAGGCCTGCATGTCCCGGTAAGTCTTTACATTTGCAGGTATCTCTTGACATATCTTAAACAAACAATTTTAAATGTTTCCACGGGCATCCTGAGTTTAGCATTTCCTTTCATCTCGTCTGGTAGCAGATTGAGGCTAGAGTTTATTTTTAAAGGTTGAAGAATTCATAATATTTCTTAAACATGGGTTGAGGGTACCCACCACCACCACACCATGGAACTGGGATGTGGTCTCGTGCAGCCTGGTTGCAAAACCTGGACTGTTAACATCTATGGCAGCAATGGGCACAAAAGTCGCTTCACAAAAGTGCCATCTGTTTGTCCCTTCATTTATATATCCATTCATTTGGAAGGCATGTGAGGATACTGGTGTGGTATAGAGATGTAGAGCCCTTCAGGCCATCATCAGAGGAGATGAAATAAATACAAAAGTAACCTCACAAGGTTGAGTCATGTCAGTGATGTCAGGTACTCTTTGAGTCCAGTGGAAGACTTCATGGAGGAGGGCAGCAAGTAAAGATGGCTTTAAAGAGCAGAGGACCCAGGAAGTCGTGGTCCTTGGACCGCCTCTGAACCCTTCCGTTTGACTTCATTCAGGATCTTGGCCATCTTCCATACTGTCACTGGGCTTTAGTCTCTCAGAATATATTAAGCACCTGAGACTCATATAGGATCTTGGGGCAAGGAGAATTATCTCCACTCAGTAACCTTTTCCTGAGCGCTTATTATGTGCTAGATACAGCCCTAGGGACTGAGAGTACAGCAGTGAATTAACACACAAAATACCGTTCTTGTGGGGCTTATATTCTAATGAGGGGTAAATGAGGTAAATAACGATTGAAGTCCTCCATGGTGTGTGTACAGAAAAGACTGTTCTGAAGTATATCTTGGTTTTAGGAATTAATGATTGCTTTATTAAAGTCACGTGAAGAAAGCAAGTGTTTAAGCTCAGCTTATACATCTATTTCTAAAACATAAGCCATTTTTAAGGGCACTTGAAAAATGTTTGATTGCATTTGCAAACTTAATTAAGCTATGTGGATAAATTCTCTATATTCAGTTTAAGTTTTTAGTAGCTCCTGTGTGTTTTTGACACATCCTCCTAGGTGCTTAAGTCATTTTGGTAAACCTTTAAATTAAGCTAATAAATAGGGTGATCCTTAAAGTGTCTTAAATGTTTTAACACTTGATAAAATTTTAGTAAGATTTTAAATTAAAATCCTAAGTCAAGATCAGCTATTACTCAATTTCATAGTTTAAATGGGTGTTGCTTGGCTGATCTCGTCATTCTACTAGACAAAATCAGCATATAAAATTACCGTTTTGGTGTTAAAATATTTAATATGTAAATATTAATACTATAGATTTGATTCTCTTAAACATTTTTACAATTAATCGGGAATTCCTAAGGGTTGAAATATGCTTAACCTTTAAGGAAACAATATCGGCCCCTTCCGGTTTGGGAGGTTGCCTTCAGGTTCACTGAGTTTAATAATCATGATGCAGGTAGATCTTTGACGTGTCACCTGCCACCTGAACCCCTTTTCTAGAGTTGCCTGAAGAAAAAGGCCGTGGCTTCACCCGTGTTCCTTAAATTCACATGTAATTTACGACTCTTCACCCAGATGAACACGGTGTTGGTTTTTGCATTTCTTTCACTCTAAGTAAATCCATCTATTCCCAGGTCTAAAAGACACACGTACTTGACCAGAATCGGGCTTTTTTTTTTCTCTCACAATTCTTATAGATTTCTGATTAAATTGTAGATATCTCTCAGCAGGGTGTGGAATTTTTAAGTGCCTGTCCAAGGTCATTTTATTGGCAGGATGTGCAATATGGAAAGAAGCAAGATAAAGCAGGGTAGAAGAGTTAGAAAATGATGGGGGGAATGCTGTTTTATAACGTGGTCAGAGATGGCCTCTCTGAGGAGGTGACTCTGGATCGGACACTGAATAATGGAAGAGACAAGAGGGAATGGTAGGTACAAAGGCCCTGAGGCAGGAGCAAAGGCTTGGAGCAAAGAGACCAGGAGGTTCCATCTGTGTAGTGAAGGGAGAGTGGGAAGAGATGAAATCAGAGAGGGAAGGGGCAAGATGGGGAGATGGGAACAGTTTATACGTTGCTTTATGGACCAGGATAAGGAGCTTCAATTCCATTCTGAATGAGCTTGGAGTCCTTTTGACCTGATTTAGCTTTTTAAAATTTATTTATCTATTTTTTAATTTATTTTTGGCTGCATTGGGTCTTTGTTGCTGCACGCAGGTTTTCTCTAGTTGCAGCAAGCGGGGGCTATTCTTCGTTGCGGTGCGTGGGCTTCTCATTGTGGTGGCTTCTCTTGTTGAGGAGCACAGGCTCTAGGCACGTGGGCTTCAGTAGTTGTGGCACATGGGCTCAGAAGTTGTAGCTCGCGGGCTCTAGAGCGCAGGCTCAGTAGTTGTGGCACACGGGCTTAGTTGCTCCACGGCATGTGGGATCGAACCCCGCATCCCCTTCATTGGCAGGCAGATTCTTAACCACTGTGCCACCAGGGAAGCTCTGATTTAGCTTTTAAAGAGCTTTCTCTGGCTGCCAATTGGAGACTAGAAGGTAGTGAGACTGTGAGAGAAGCAGAAAAACCAAGTGGGAAGAAGTCCTTAAAATAGTCCAGTCTAGAAAGCATGGTGGTCTCTGGTACCAATGGAGATTGTGCAAAGTGACTGGATTCTAGGCATATTCTCAGGATAACACCAATGTGTGGGATGAGGGATGTGAGACCAAGAGGGGAATCAAGGAGAACAGAGTATCTGGAAGAATGAAGGGGCTAAATTTGGAGGTGGAAAAGTCTGGTAAAGTAGCACATGGGGTGGGGGGAATCAGTTGGATACACAAACGTGGAGCTCAGGGTGGAGGTTGGAACCATTCTGAATGCCAGCTCTGGTCCCTGTGAAACTCCAGACTGAATGTCCACCTGCTCTTTGGTGTCTCCACTGGGTGTCTAAGGGGTGCCTCTGACTCTCAGCAGCAAACAGTGGGTATTGTCTAGAAGCATCATCTGCCATGGGTGTCTGGGGGGCAGGGCAGGGTAAGGAAGTACGCGGTATATTCTTCTAGGAAAAGCGAGCCGTGACATCTAGTGGCTTTTCAGGATTTCTTCTTCCTTCTGCTGTGGAATTTCAAAGGTTAATGTGCCCCCACCCAAATTTGCGGTTTACAGCTGACCTGACTTGGATAAACTGCTCTGGGTATACAGTAGAGTCCAAGGAGTTGGTACGAAAACGTGAGTCGGAATCTCTTCACTTTTCTTCTTCCAGTGTTTTGTGAGTGCCTCCCACATGCTGGCATATGAGTTTCCCGTGGCTCCGAAACACATTACCACCAATTGGGTGGCTTGAAACAGCAGAAATGTATTCTCTCACAGTTCTGGAAGCCATAGGTCGGAAATCACGGTGTCAGCAGGACCATGCTCTCCCTGGAGGCTGTAGGGGAGAGTCCCTCCTTTTTCTCCTCCAGCTTCTGGTGGCTGGTTTTATTCCCTAGGGCTGCATTGTTCCAATCTCTGGCTCCATCTTCAAAAGAACTGCTCTGTTTCTGTGTCTTCTCTTCTATCTCTCATAAGGATTTAAGTTTGCTATAAGTTGAATTTTTGTGTCCCTTCAAAATTCATATGTTGAAACCTAAGCCCCAGTGTGATCATATTTAGAGATGAGACCTTTGGGAGGTCATTAGGTCACAGGAGTGGAGCCCTCATCAATGGGATTAGTGCCCTTATAAAAGAGACCCCGGAGAGATCCCTTGCTCCTTCTGCCACGTGAGGACACAGTGAGAAGATGGCTGTCTGTGAACTACTAGGAAGTAGGCTCTCACCAGACACCAAATCTGCTGGCTCCTTGATCTTGGACTTCACAGCGTCTAGAACTGTGAGAAATAAATGTTTATTATTTATAAGCTGCCTAGTTTATGGTGGTTTTGTTGTAACAGCCTGAATGGACTAAAACAACATTCCACCCAGATAGTCCAGGAAGATCTTATATAGAGATCCTTAAATTAATTATATCTGCTAAGACCCTTTTTCCAAATACTGTCACATTCACAGGTTCTGGGATTTAGGACACAGACAGGATCGTTTGTGGGGGGCGGGCACCATTCAACACACTACAGCTGGCTAACGTTGCAGACACAGGAAAAGATGTAACCCATTCCCACACTCATACGTTTGTTAATTAATTCAACAAATATTCGTTGAGCACAGCCTAGAATATAAGGCCCCGTGCCTGGCATTGCAGACACCGAGGTGTGGTGAGGCAAAGGCCTTACAAAGACTTCACAGCCTTGTAAGAGGAACAGGGTAAACAGGACTCAGCTCCCCTTGGAGTGCTCACAGAGTTCTCTTGTACATTATATTATTGAATATTTTATCCTCCCAGTTCTGAGAAGTAGCTATTAGTGTTTCCATGTACAGTCGTGAAGACTGGCTCAGAGAAGTGACGTGCACAGGGAGACAGTTAGTAGGTGGCATAGTCGGGATTTAAACCCAGATCTGCCCGATGGTGGCAGGTGGAGACTCCAGCTCCACAATAAACACCCACTGGGGATACCACACATACGTGTCATAAAATGCTGACTTCTATGCCACTGAGTTCCAAATGGATTATGAGAAGTGACCCCATTTAAATACACAAGGGGTGAATATTCTTGGCATCTTCTGGTCAACCCTTTTTGGGAAGCACTCACTTTTTTTAAAAAATTAATTTATATTTGGCTGTGTTGGATCTATGTTGCTGCGCACGGGCTTTTTCTAGTTGCGGCGAGCGAGGGCTACTCTCGATGCAGTGCGCGGGCTTCTCGTTGTGGTGGCTTCTCGTTGCGGAGCATGGGCGTTAGGCACGCAGGCTTCAGTAGTTGTGGCACGTGGGCTCAGTAGTTATGGCTCGTGGGCTCTAGAGTGCAGGCTCAGTAGTTGTGGCGCGTGGGCTTATTAGTTGCTCGACGTTATGTGGGATCTTCCCAGATCGGGTATTGAACCCACGTCCCCTGCATTGGCAGGCAGACTCTTAACCATTGCGCCACCAGGGAAGTCCCACTTTTTTTTTTTCTCCCACTTTTTTATTTTATATTCTGCTAATCTAAACGTATAGGACTGGGATTTTCTTAAAATTCGGTGGTCTCAGAGACCTTAGTCCTGTTAAATAAAATGAGAGTGATAAAATGGCATCTTTGTCTGGGCCTCAGCAACCCAGGCCTGGTGTTTCCCTCAAAGTGATAACCTCAAAATGTGTTGCAACTGAAAAGCAACAACAGTCCCTGTAAATGGTTGTAATTAGATGCAAAGCAGAGTTGCCCACCAATACTCTGGAAAAGCACCCTTTGTATTCAGACAGACCAAGTAGATAGAAACGCAGCTTTCATTTATACTTTATGCCTGGTAAGAGAATTAGGATTCTTCTTTTTTTTTTTTTTTTTTTACTTTTTCTGCTATAGCCTCTGGAATAGTAAGGTGGCAAACAGGTCACCTGGGTGGGTATCCTCTTGCAATGCCACCTCCAAGCTGAGTGAACCAGGGCACGTTGCTTCCAATGTCTGAGCCCCACTTTGCCCATCGCTAAGGTGAATGTTTGTTCTGGGTGATCTTTGAAGTCTCTTCTGGCTCTGAAATGTTTTAACTGTGAGGCTAAGTATTTAGTGGTAATTATATTTACTAGGATGTATGTTCTGTATGGCTAGGCTTAGTTTACAGGTTTTTTTGTTTGTTTGTTTGTTTTTTATTTATTTATTTATTTATTTATGGCTGTGTTGGGTCCTCGTTTCTGCGCGAGAGCTCTCTCTAGTTGCGGCGAGCGGGGGCCACCCTTCATCGCGGTGCGCGGGCCCCTCACTATCGCGGCCTCTCTTGTCACGGAGCACAGGCTCCAGACGCGCAGGCTCAGTAATTGTGGCTCACGGGCCCAGTTGCTCCGCAGCATGTGGGATCCTCCCAGACCAGGGCTCGAACCCGTGTCCCCTGCACCGGCAGGCAGACTCTCAACCACTGCGCCACCAGGGAAGCCCTAGTTTACAATTTTTATGAGACAGATGAATGAGGTTTAATAAGAATAGTTAATTGAAAAAAAAAAAGATTGAATTCCCAGAGGCATTTTACTATGAATTTAATTATGAAACTTGCTAATTGCATCACTCCAAGGCTTGAGAGTTATCCAGTTGCTGGATGCACTGGATAAGGGGCAGTTTTTCTCAAGTTGGCCTCAACTCTGAACTAGTACCAGAGATGTGGAAACAGTTTACTTTCTAGGTATGGAAAGAAAGAGAAGATGGGAGAGCCTGGCAGTTGGCGTAATTGGTCTCTTCCCTTGTCTTTGGCAACTTCATGTACCTGTAACAGAAAAGAGATGTACCTTCTAAAATACAGCTCTTCTATTATCACCTACCGTGTGCTCTGACTGTACAGCTGATACTTGACTGTATGGCATCTTCATTGCAAATTAGCAAAAGACAGTCCTTTTCAGAGAATGCAGCTCCAGAAACAAACAGCTTGGTGAGCAGATGGCTCTGCACCAGGGTGTGGCTTAGCAAGTGGAGCTTGGGGTGAACTGCAGACTCCACTGGCCCCCTCGGCTGAGTGTGCAGTGCACACACTGCCCCACTGAACAAGGCAGCCCTTCCAGGCTCAATCACGTAAATCCTTTCTACTCCTCCCAGGCAGCGGCCTGTCTTTATTTTGAAAACTCCCACCATCACTGCCTTTGAGGTTCCAGTTTAGAGGGTCTGGAACACTTGAGGGCCTTGGGGTAGGAGGGAGAATGGCATTTTTTTTTTTTTTTTTTTGCGGTACGTGGGCCTCTCACTGTTGTGGCCTCTCCCGTTGCGGAGCACAGGCTCCGGATGCGCAGGCCCAGCAGCCATGGCTCACGGACCCAGCCACTCCGCAGCATGTGGGATCTTCCCAGACCGGGGCACGAACCCGTGTCCCCTGCATCGGCAGGCGGACTCTCAACCACTGCGCCACCAGGGAAGCCCAGAATGGCATTTTTGAGAAATGGAGAGAAAAACCATTGTGGTTGAAATTAGCAAACAGGGGAGATGAAGTTATGAGACAAGGCTCTGGAGATGGACAGGCGTCATTCTGTAATCTCTAGGCTGTGGGGGGCTTTTTCCTAAAAACACTGGGACTCTGTGACTGGTTTTAACCACAGAAGGGTTTGAACAGATCGAACTCATTTCTGTGGAGAGAGTGAATTACAGGAAGTCTTTAATCAGAGGCAAGAGATGCTGAGGCAAGAGACGGGTGATGATGGAGAACAGTGAATGGATTTTAGCGATATTTGTACAGTAAAATTATGTGGAAATGGTGATGGATGGGCTTGAGGAGTCAGGAACAATTCCAAAACTAAGAGTAACAGCTAACATAACACATCTTTGCGCCAGGCGCCATCCTGAGTGCTCTACGCTTATCAGCTTATTTAATCTATGAAGGAGAGACTGTTAGTTGCTTCACTTTGTAGAAGGGGAATTGAGGCACAGAAAAATGGAGTAACTGACCCCATGCTCCACAGGTGAGTTAAGCTTTGAATCCACAAAGTCTGAGGTTTAAATCCTTGCTCTAAACCAGTGGTTCTCAATCCGGACAGTTTAGCCCCAGGGGACGTTGAACAGCCTCTGGAGGCATTTTTGGTTGTCACAACTCAGGGATGGGGGTGCCCCTGTCATCTCGTGGATGGAGGCCAGGGATGCTGCTAAATGTCCTATAATCACAGGACAGCCCCACCACAGTGGATGACCTGGCCTCGGACGTCCAGTAATACCGTTCCCACCACTGTGTCACAGTACCTCCTGAGGATAGCGCCTGGGCTTCTGCCTCAGACAGTTGATTTCACCAAGACTGCGGGAGAGCAACCTGAAAAGGGCTGTGAGTTGCTTTCTGGACACACCCAGCTGAAGCCCTTAAAGACACCCCAGAGGAGTTGGCAGGTCGATGGCTGGGTGCTTGCTGGGCTCTGTGGTCCGCAGGAGGAGCCTGGCACTGCGGTAGAGTAGGCTTCTATTCCTGGATACTGCAGACCCCCAAGTACCTTGTATATTTTATCTCGTGTGTGTTTGTTTATACACTCACCCTCCTCCAGAAAGGGTATAAAGCTTCTTACAAGGATAAGGAATAAAGTACAGGCCATAAAAGGTAACAGTAGGTCATTAACATGCGGGTGGAGACGTAGGATCGAGCCAGAAAGGAGGCAAAAAAGGACCCTAACCATAAGCCTGGCTGCTGCAGGGCTGTTATTAGGGGCTTACTGGACTCCTTTCTCTACCTCCCTGCCCCCTTCAGCTCCTCTCCAACAGATGGAGCCCAGGTCTCATCTCGTGGCCTCTCTGCAGCTGAGAAGAAGCCTGGATTTGTGTACTGTCTTTTAAGTTCCCGGTACATAGTGGGAGAGCAATAAATATTTGCTCAGAGAATCTCTGGGGTACAGTTCTGAAGCAGACACAAACCCTCCCCTCGTCAAGCTGCCTTTCTAATGGCAGAGATCAACCAAAAAGGTAGGCATTTGGTGCAGGGATTCATGGCTTTGTTGGTCTGTTTGTTGTTGTTTTAAAATCAGAGTAGTTTTAAGATGTCATTCTTGCTATAAAGAAACAAAGGAAAAACAGAGTCAAGAAAGAAGGATGAGGGGAGCTCTGTTAGATGGCATGGTAGGGAGGCCTCTCTGGGGCCTGAAGAAAGAGCCAGCCCGCATAGAGCAGCGTGTGGGTGTCCCAGGGCTGAGGGAGCAGCATGGGTAAATACCCCTGTGTGGGAAAGAGCCTTGGCCTTTGAGAGACCCAAAGTAGGCCAGTGGGCCTGCAACATGTTGAGGGAAGGAGGCTGGGAGGAGAGATGGTAGGAAAATGGGCCTGGCCATTTGGGGCATAGTATAGGTTTTATTCTGAGGGCAGAAGGAAGCTGTGGAAGGATTGTGTGGTAAAGATCAATGGTTTCCAAGTATCCATTCCCCACCCCCATCTTCCTCATTAATAAAACCCACAACATTGAACTGGGCACATGGCTGCCTGGAATAGAGACAACTTTTCCCAGCCTCTTGTGTAGGTGGTATGGTCATGTGACTTAAGCTCTAGCCACTAGAATGTCAGCCGAGGTGGTGTATGCAACTCCTGAGAAGTATCTTTGAAAGGATGGAGTGTCCCCCCGGCCTTGCTGCCCTATGGGATGTAGATTCAATGGCTGGAGCCCTAGCACCATCTTGGACTTTGAAGTAACCTTGGAAATGGAAGCCAGGGATGGCCATGCTACCAGCTAGACGGGGCTTGGATTCTGACCATCGTGCCGCCTTAACAGCGCCAGATGCTTCTGTGAGAGAGAGGTAAACGTCTGTCTTATTTAAGACATTATCAGTGTGAGTTGTCTATCACAGTTGAACCTAACCCCAGCTGATAGAGGTTTTCAGGAGAGAAGGGCACAGTTCTGTTTATCATATAAGTAGCTCCCTTAGGCTGTTGTGTGGAGAGTGGATTGAGAGGAAAGAGCGTGGAAGCCAGGAGATGGGGCAGAGGCTGCTGCAGGTGTCCAGGCAGATGAATGAATGAATGTGTAAATGAATGAATGAGTCACTTCACAGTGCTGCCTGCTGTCTCACCACTTCTCTGATGACCTGCTCTTCTTTGCCCTTCTGTTCCATCGGTTGGTGAGCCTTCCTTACAGGCTGTATCAGTCTGCTCAGGCTGCTGTAACAGAATATCACTGACTGGACTGCTTAGACAACAGACATTTGTTACTCACAGTTCTGGAGGATGGGGTGTCCAAGGTCAAGGTGCCGGCAGATTCAGTCTTGGTGAGGGCCCTCTTTCTAGCTTGCAGATGGTCCCTTTCTCCCTGTATCCTCACACAGTGAAGGAGGAAGCTCTGGTGTCTCTTCTTCTTAAAAGGGCGCTAATTCCATCAGTGAGGTGAGGGTGGGCTCCACCCACATGAAGTCATCTAAACCTAATTGCCTCTCAAGGCCCCACCTCCCGATGCCCTCACGGTGGTGGTTAGGGCTTCAACATATGGTTTGTGGGGGAAGGGGGCTGAGTGGAAAAGCCTACAGTTCTCCTCCTGCATCTTTCTCCTTTACTTTCACACAGGACACCTCACTTCTGACACTTCCGGTCACCAAATGCTTGGGTGGGGGACGGTCCACCACCAAGCAATTCTGTGACACCAGCTGGCTGTCCTACAGTTTAACTCAATTCTGACACCACCTTCCTGGAGGTAGCGTCAGATCCCGCAGGGTAAGGGCTCAGTCTCACGAGACTGGCCCCCACTTCAGATGCCAGTCGCCGTTTCATGTGACTCACAACTTCTGCCTGATTTGGCTACAAATTAGAGGTTCCCATGAGCCCCTCCTCAGGCTCAAGTGATTTGCTAGATCAGCTCACAGAACTCAGGGAAACACTTATGTTTGCCAGTTTATTAAAGAATATGATGAACAGCCAGATGAAGGGATACATAGGGCGAGGTCTGGGACGATCCTGAGCACGGGAGCTTCTGTTCCCATGGAGTTGGGTGTGTCACCCTCCTGGTACAGGGGTGCATTTACCAACCTGGGAGCTCTCCAAAGTCTGCACTTTGGGGGTTTTATGGAGGCTTCCTCACGTAGGTGTGATCGATCATAATTCCATTTTTAGCCTTTCTCCGTTCTCAAGAGACTGGGGGATGGTGGGACCAGGGGCTGAAAATTCCAAGCTTGTAATCACCGCTTGGCCTTTATAGTGAGCAGCCCCCATCCAGGAGCCACTCAGGAACCCACCCAGAGTTACATCATTAGAACAAAAGACAGTCCTATCACCCAGGAAATTACAAGAGTTTCCCTGTGTCAGGAACTGGAGCCAAAGACCAAATATTAGAACAAAAGATGCCCTTAGTATACTTATCACTTAGGAAGTTACAAGGGCTTCAAGAGCTCTGTGCCAGGAACTGTGGGAAGAGACCAATGTATATTTTCTATTATCTCACAGGGGGACACAAACATTCAATTCATAACACAGGTGATTGTACTTCCCTCCTGGGCAGAAGGAAGAGACCAGAAATATCCCAAATATTTACTTCCTCCTCCAAAAGGAAAAGTCCCCTCAAACAAAGGAGGGGAGGAGAAAAGGCATGTCTTTGAGCATTAACCCTGGAAGGGTGCTTCAGGAATTCCCACTTCACAGATGGGAAGACTGATGCCCAGAGAGGGAAAGGGACTTGCCTGTGGCTACACAGCATGTCAGTGGGACAGAAGTTATACAATATAGAAGCTGGAAGGGGATGTACAAACCACATAGCCCCATCCCCTCACCCACCTCATTTCGAGAAGAGGAAACCAAGGCCTAGAGAGGAGGAGTTAGTGACAGCCAGGATCAGAGCTCAGGGTCACTGTGATGGTGTAAGACCAGGACCCACACTTGGAATTGAATGGCCTGCTGTCACATCTTGAATCATTTTAATGTTTAAATTTGTGGTTTGGAAGCTGAGTCCGGTAGGACAACGGAGCTTGTACCGAGGGTTGGGAACCTCAGTTCACGTGAAGCCCTACTTCCCACTACCTCCCCAGCTGGGTTCTCAGCCCCCAGCTTCCCTGCTGTCCCAGGACTGGCCCATTCTGCCCCTCCCCGCTGCTCTTCCAGCCCCGTTCCCCCCACCCATCCCCATCAGGGGCCTGGGCATGGGGAGGGCTGCCGCCCGTACCCCAGAGCATCTCAGGGGAGAGCATGACCACAGCCGTCCCCGCCCTAGGCTGGCAGCACCATGGTGCTTTCAGTGGGCAACCTGGCAGGAGTGAGTTTCTCTTGACCCTGACTCAGGTGCCTAGTGCACCCTGGTGTAGAGATTGCTATGTTTGGTGTCACCTGTCCACCACGGGTTGGGATGGAAGGCCTGTGGGAAAGGGAGATGCTAACTCCCTATCCTGCTCCCCCAGGACCCGGGCAGCTAATGGGCAATGCACACACACACCAGGCTGCGGGGTGGGCTCCTGGGTGCCTGTGAAGGTGTGCACTCTGCCCACGCCCACGGCATTAAGTAGCAAGCAGAAAGTACTGTCATCCTGAGAGACTGCCGAAGGAGAAAAAGAAAAAAAGCTTTCTGTTTTAGTGCCTTTAATGGAAGCACCTCTTTCCTGCTTTTTGACCGAGGGGCCCTGCAGTTTGCACTGGGACCTCACATTGGGTAGCCTGTTCTGACTCGGGACTTCTCACTGCTCCCTCCATCAGCCTCCAGCTCTGGCTGGACAGCGCTAGCTTTTCTTACGGTCAGCCTACTGTGTTCCAGTCCCCGTGCTCGGCCCTTTTCCTGCATTATCTGTTTGGAAGCCTCGCTGGACCCCAGTGAGGTGTGTACTATTATTAGACTCACTTGAAAGGTGAGGAAGGGAAGGCAGGGATAGGCTACGTCAACTTGCCCAAATCCTCCAGCTGGTCAGCGAGTGAGCGAGGCTCCCTACCCACGTGGCTGGTCCGCTTGTCCTGGCCTGGCCTGTGGGCAGCTGGAGGTGGGGGAAGGAAGGCACCACATCTAGATGCTGATGCTAGCTGTACCCCTCCCCTCCGCTCCCCTGCTCAGCACCTCACCCTCAGCCTCCAGGGGAGGAGACCTTGCAACCCAGACTACCATGTAACCAGGCAACCGTTCCACGACGCTGCTTTTCCTCCCTGCTCCTTCTGCCTTATTCAGTATCTGCCAGGCGAGCACAGCTCCTGGGAGTGTCCCAGAAGTATTCGTAAGGAAGAAGGCTGGCTGGGGAGGCCTGCGGGGACATCTGCTATTCATCTCGCTGCACCCTCCACCCCAAAGTCCTGAACCTGCTTCTGGGGGATTCTGAGAGATCTGTGGGCATCCAGATTCATGGGACTGGAAATTGCCCTGGGCTTGATGGAAAAGGGCGTGGACTGTGGGGAAGATGGGGCAGGTGTTACGCTTGGTCCTCAGCTGCTCTCTGGGTGCCCCTGGTTCCCTAGCATGGAGGTTCAGATACCCTCTGCACTCTTAGAAGCAGCTCCCACGATCTGCCTTCTGCTCCCACGATTCCTGCCATCTGTAATCAGATGCGAGATGAAGGGGGGGAACCAGGATTAATTGAACTCCTATTATATATCCTGTGCCAGACACGAGGGAAAGAAAAATTAGCAAATCAGACCCAATGCCAGTTTCACAAGTGGGAAAACAAAAGCTCAGATAGGTAGAAAGAACCTGAATCTGCCTGATGACAACTTCTGCCCTTCCCAGTGGTGGTGCTGCTGCTTGTACAGGAACAAAGGGATTTAGGAATCATCTGAGCCAGCTCCCTCGTTTTACAGAAGGGGGAACTGACAAACAGGAAGCAAGAGCATCTCCTCCAGGGCCACCCAGCTTACTTCGCTCCAGGCTCATCTTGCAATTACTTGAGCTCAGTTTCAACCTGTTCTTGGATTCAGTAACTGTTTAGAACTCCAAACCTTCTTCTCTTCTCTAAAGCTGACTGCATTATGCCTGTGCTTATGTCAATATGCATACAACCCTGTAGTTTAATAGGTACAGCATAATATAGTTAAGACTCATTCCTGCGTCTTTAGAGTGGTGGGACTTGGGACAATTATTTCATCTTTATTTCATTTTTCATCTCTGTAAAATGGAGACAGTAATAGTACTTACCTCATAGGATTATTGTGAAGATTAAATGAGATCATTTATGGCACATGTAGAATATAATCTTGAATATTATTTGTGTCCAACTTGTATCACAGGTATTTTTAAAATCTCAATGAGATAAAGAATAGGGCTTACGTCGTATTCTTTCTTTATTGGTACCCCATGTGCCTAGGACTATGTCTGCAAAACAAGGGATAATAAATGTTTGCTCAGTTAGTGAAATTTTGAAAAATCTAAAAGTGAAGTCAAGGTAGACTTTGGAAACCACACCAAAATGGTGGGCAAAGCTGTCGTGCTCTCTTAGCCAAGACTGGACTTGAGCAAACAGTGCATCTAGCCTCCTCTTTCTTCCTTGTCCTTCCCCAAACCTCCAGCCTCCTCTCAGGGGATCACTGAACACCTGTCATTTCCTCTGTGATGTGGATTTAAGATCAAGGTTGTCCCTCTCCTAGGACTGGTTGCATTTCTAGTCTTCTCTGCGATTGTAGAAATTCTGTCATCAGAGAGAGGAGGTGCACTGGGGTGGAGAGCTTATCACAGAGCTCAGGGCATGAGGCAGAGACTGGCTGGTTGTTGGCTAACCTTGACGGCTAGGCTCTATTGCCCAGCTTCCCTTGCAGTTAAGTATGAGCACGTGACGGAATTCTGGCCTGTGCCTGGCAGTGCAAATGATGTGCACAGCTTCCAGGCCTGGCTCACGAAACCCTCATAGTCTGTCCCTTTCCCCAGCCACAAGAGGAGGACACCTCCCCCCATCAGGAGCACTGATTTTGGACTTTAATGGAGAGATGAACTTCTGTCATGTCAAGCTATTGAGTCTGGGGAGGGGGAGGTGGTCGTCTGTTCTAGCATCTAGTGTTACCTTAACTAATACAGTCGTGAGACGGTGGCCACAAAAGGAAGTTGAGCGGGCTGTTCCCAGGTGTGATGCGTGGAGGTGAGGGCCAGCTGAGCAGGAAGCAGGGCAAGATTCAGGTCCTGCCTTTATCATTTCCTATCCAGGCTTTTCGTCCAAAGGCTCTGGGCAAGCTGCAAAAACATCTTTGAAGTTGAGATACCCGTCATTGCTTGATCATTCTCTTCTGAAGAGATACCGGGAGGATCAGAGAGCTGGAAAGTAGGGCAGGGGTTCTTTGATTTCAGCCCAGTTTTTTATTTTCTCCTTGGCTAAGAGTTTAGAGTTAAAAATTCCCCAAGGGGAGGGTTCTTCAAGCTCTGCCTGTGCTGCCCCTCCCGCCATCTCTTTCTCCTTCCCTCGTTCTCTCCCTCCCTCCCTTCCTCCCCTCTTTTACAGTGAATGTGCAAGCACGCAGCCTGGATTCCCAGCTGTGTGGCCTCATCAAGTTTCTCTACCTTTCTGGGTCTTCATTTCCACATCTGTACCTTGAAGATGATACCATTTACCTTGCCAGGTCCTTGTGTGATTAGAGATGTAATATCAAAAGACCAGCACACGGCAACCTCTCAGGAGAAAAGACGGCTCCTGCTTCCATTATTACTATTATGTCTATGCCTCACGTTCTCTGCTTCTGTGTTTCTCTTCACTCCCTCACTCAGTGACCACTCATTGAGCACCTACTATGTGCCAGGCACTGAAGAAGAAGATGAAAGCCCTTTTCCTCATATTGATACAACTTGCATTCTGGCAGACAGGAAGATGTCATATAAGTGAGCAGACAGATAAAATAATTGAAAATTGTAATCAGTGCTAGAAAGGAAACAAACAGGTTGCTAAGATAGAGAATAAGGGGTGAGGGGAAGGTGAGGCACAGCCTGGATGGGGCAATCAGGGAAGGCCTCTCTGAGAAGGTGACCTTTCTGTGGGCCTAGAAGATTAAGGGGCAACCAGACAAGAGAAGAACTAAAGGAGAATCCCTCTGGGGAAAGACAGCAGCAGTGCCAAGGTCTTTAAGTGGTCAAAAGGCAGACAGGAGGCAGTGTAGCTGGAGCAGAGGGGAGTGGGGGGCCAGGGTATATAGGAGGTGGATTTCTATACACACATAAAGCCATTTAAGTGGGGTTTTGTGGTCCGAGTTACATTTTTACAGCAGTTGTCTCACAGTGTGGTCCCAGACCAGCAATGTCAACATCACCCGGGAACTTGGGAGACATGGAAGTTGTCAGGCCTAGCTCCAATCTGCTGAATCAGAAACTCTGAGGTGGGACCCAGCTGTCTGTGGTCTGCCAGGCCCTCCAGGGGAAGCTGATGCTGCGGGTCCCGACAGCAAGCCCCGTGGTTCTCGTTCCTGGCTGCAGGCAACATCCAGGCCTTTCAAGATCTGTGACTGTTAAAAACCCCACCCACCTCGAGACTCTGATTGCGTTGAGTGCGGTTGGCACCTGCGCGGCGGTAGTTTGTTAAAGCTCCCCAGGGCGTTGCCTGCAGCTCCGCGGCGAGGATCTCCGCTCTAGCGGCCGTGAAGACTAGACTGGAGGGAGAAGAGGAGGTCGATGCAGAGGTCCACGTGAACCAAGTGGCCGCTTAGACTGGGGGGACGGCAGAGAAGGTGGAGAGGCAGGAACAGATTTTAAATATATTTAGAGGGAAAAAAATCAACAGGACGTTTAGATGGATTGGATATGGGGTCAGGGGTGGGACTTCACGTTTAGCATCATTGAAGGTAACTCCATGGTGGTAGTTACGAGCCTGTGCTTGTAGGTGGCCTGTAGCCAGAAGCCCCTGGGAACAGGGGCTGGACGGTGAGCCTAGGAACGTGAAGAGGTGCATCTTCTCTATCTGCCTGTCAGTTAAGGCAGCGACGAAGATCAGATCGCAGCAAAGTTAGAAAGCCCTGAGTTTCTCCTGAGTGCTAAGAGGAGACGGGATGTGAAAGACCCCTCTCCCTTCCTCCATCCTCCTCTTCCCCTCACCTTCCCCCCTTTCTCCCCCCTCTCCCCAAATGCTCAAGTGGGACGTTCTTGTTTTAGAGTCAAGTTGCCCCAGAACACTCAGGAAGGTCCCCTTCAGGGGACACCCGCCCGGGTGATGTATCCAGGAGTGGCCAGCAGAGGGCGTGCTAGACTCGGAAATGTGCATTGTTGGGAGCGAGGCAAATCTTGCTGTTTCCAAGTCAACTAGGAGAAAGGGATTCGCTCCGAAAATAATAATCGTATCTGCATGTATTAAACGGCCTCTATGTACCAGATACTGTGCTAAGTGCTTTCCGTGTACCGTCTCATTTAATCCTCTTAGTTTTACAAGGTAGGTGCTGTAAGCAGCCCCCATTTTACATATACTTAGGATAAATGACTTGGCCATTGTCACCCAGGTAGTCACTGGCAAGACCGGGCTTGGTCGTCTAGCCTGTCTATCTGACCCCAGAGGTGTGTGGCCACTCCTCTGTCAGGAAGGCCAGAATCCTCAGCATTTCTTTCTTATCCCTGGTGCTGCTTTCACTAACACTTGGGGTCGGAGGATGCCCTTGGAAGGTGGCGTCACCTGAATGAGCAAAGCCATGGCTCTGCAACTCACTTGCTGTGTGATGGTGAGAAAGTTACTTAGCCTGTCTGTGTTCGAGATCTTTCATCTCTAAAATGGGGTGAGATGATCTTACATAACTGACCCAGAACCTTGTACAGCCCAGAGGACGTGCTCAATTAATGGCCGCTTTTCTGCCTAAAATGATTTCAGAGGAGGTGGAAACAGCTCTGAAGGATCTAGAAGGACTGTGCTGTCCAACAGTCCTTCCTGTGATGATGGAAATGTCCTGTATCTGCGCCGTGCAGTGCGGTCATCTGTAGCCACGTGTGCCTCTTGCATACTTGATACATGACTAATTTAAAATATAGGAGCTGAATTTTAAATTTTGTTTAATTATAAGAAATTTAAATAACCACGCGTCTGAGATCACAGTCTGTGTATCCTTGAAAGTCCCTTAGGTATTAAATAAAATAAACCATATTCAACATTTAGAGCCTGGCATAGAGCAAATGCTCAATGAACTTGAGTTTGTCCGAAGTCAACATAAAAGACGGGAAAATCAACCAGCAAAGCCATGTTCTGCGTTTGACACATTTTGTTCATTTGTGGGACTAGAGGCTCATATTTCCCCAAGTAAAATCTCTGTCAGGGTTCACTATCCACAGGGCGCTGTCTGGGGCAGGCTGTTACTTTCTTACTTTTTCATGCTAAAATTCTTTCAATATTTATTCAACATGTATTTAGTGGGGATAAAGAACAAGCTTATGTTCTAGTTCATGGAATGTGCGTTCAAAACAAAATCCCTTCATTCATTCACTGACTAAAGAAATCCCGCTTCCTTTTCTATGCCCTTCTCTTTAATTTTCTCTTGCAATTTTATAAACCAGACAACTTCCTCAAAAGTTTTTTTGTAAGGTTTAAAATGTAAATAAGAAAATACCTGGTCCCCAGGAAGCAGCACTACATCACATACGTCTCGGTTCTAAAATTTCACCTGTGTAGACTTTGCTTTTAAGCGACGGCCAGTTGGCAAATCTGGAAATTCAATGGTTGGAAATTCCAGCTCATAGTGGGGAGTGGCATCGATTTCCTCCAGAGGCAGGTCCGCCCTGATGGACGCTGTTGTGTGTTTCCACCTTAGGGTAATTTCTACTCTCGGCTTGCTTCCAGCCGGTTGCACAAGGAAACCTGAGTTGATGGGCACCTAATTTCCAGTATCTTCCAGAGGAGTGTAGTGTTCCTCGTGGACTGGCCCCTCATCAGGCCGTGACCCAGAATAACACGAAGCCCCTGTCTTCGGGGCAGCCTTGTCTGCTCCCAGGGCTGGCTGTCCTGTGTTCAGCGCCCTGCAGATCCTGGGCTTCCTTTCTCACCGTCCTGAAGACTTGCACGCTCTGGGTGCCCTGACTAGATGCCCAGCTTCTTGAACAAGAGCTGTGGTTCTAGCCACACACAGCCCAGCGTAAGGAGGCATTTTGTTTGTTTTTTTTTACTTTTACTTTCACTACGTGTCCAAGCCCTTAAGAACATAGACAGTCCTCTGCTTGAACGACATGTTCCTTTTTTTAAACTTTTTCTGAACATGGCTCATTCCCAACTCTATCACCAAGGTCCCTTAGTCCCTTGGGAGTGGGGTCCAGATATGAACAAAGAGATGCCTTTCTAATTGTGCCTTTGAGTGAGAGGTGGAAGGATCAGTGGTCTGACTCCTTATCAATCACTCTTCTCACCTCTGTTCGTTGGCCCGGAAGGCTGGCAGTCCTTCTCCTGAGTACCCATGTCCAGCGCCCCAGCAGCCCTAGTAGGTGTCAGTACACCCTCTGTGAGGCCCTGTGCTACGTGGTATCATGGAGGGAAACATCCCCGGGGCTCCCGGAACCTGCACCACCATGAAGTGCTTCACCCAGGTCTTAGCCAACCCGCTGTGGAAATGGCATTTCCCACCCAGTGGCTGAGGGTGGGTTTTCATGTGACGTTATGACTCCACACACGAGCCAGTACGTAACCCTCAGCCCTTATCTGCCCACTCCTCTGCACTGTCTCTTGGTAAAAGCACTGTCTTCATCCTCAAGGTGGGTATCGTGGGTTCCCCCTACCGCCTCCGCTGTGCCTGGTGTCTGGCTGACTGTCACAGGGCATCCTTACCCTTTGGCATTCAGGTGGGGTCTGCCCGTGCAGAGCCCAGGGGAGACTGGAGGGAAGGAGCAGAGAAGGAGTGTGTGTGTGGGGGGGGGTTGTTGGCCCTTCCTTTCAAGGTCACCTTGGCCAGGTGTGCTCTCTAGACTAAGGTCTTGGCTTCTCTCAGGCTAACCCCTCTGTGCAATGCTGTCAGCTCTGCTAACAGCTCCCTCCCCCGTCCCTTCAGATCTGAGGACATGACCCCTTAGCTGCTCCCAGCCCTGGGTGATTGCACTAGCCCTTATGGTCCTTTGCGCCTGCAGCTATTTAAATAGGCCCTTTCTAAATAAACCTTCCTCCAATTATCCTAATTTGAGTGTGTCATCTGTTTCCATTAGGTCTCAGATTGACGTGTCTTCCTTTGGCATGTATGTGCAATCTGGTTTTGCTGGATTGATATTCCTGGTTGCTCTGTGAACCTCAATTTATTTCCCCCTCCAAACATTGCTTAGGTTCAAGATGTTTGCTGATTGTTCCAAAGCCTGAATTTCTCAATTCTAGTCTCTTTCAAACTAACCATCCCTCCCTCCCTCCCTCTTTCCCTCCCTCCCCCTTTCCCTCCCTCCCTCCCTCCCTCTTCCCTCCCTCCCTTCCTCCCTCTTTCCCTCCCTCCCTCCCTCTTTCCCTCCCTCCTTCCCTCCCTCTTTCCCTCCCTCCCTCCCTCTTTCCCTCCCTCCCTTCCTTCCTTCCTTCCTTCCTAGCAGTTCTGTATATAAATACTAGAGTCAGACTGCCTTGGTTAAAGTTCCAGCTCCTCTGCGTACTGATTATGTGACCTTCCCTCTCTAGCCTCTGGTTTTCTCATCTGTAAAATGGGGATGCTGCCTGGGTTTTGATGAGAATTGAAGGAGATCTTACGATGATGTCTACAGCTGGAGGCTCCTCTCTCTCTGTTGACTGTGATTATTCCTATGTCCAGGCCACTCTGTAGCCTGCAGTTTCTTAACTTAGGTTTCCCAGGTCTGTCTTCCTTGTCCTTCTGGCCCGTAGATGACTCCTTCCTCAGCACTATCTATGATCTTTAGGTGACCTCGGGATTCCTGGTCTTTAAAGAAATCCTTCATTTCCATGGGCCAAGTATAGTCAAAGAACACACTCCTACCTAATTCTTGTAGTTGAGTTTGCTGATTCCTCCCAGTTTCTGGTAAAGAGTAACAAAAAGGAGCTTTGAATTATTTTTAGTTTCTCCTATGAAGTAGGGGATATTCAGAATGCCTTGGAGGGAGGCATAAAGAGGCCAGGGAATTTTTTTTTTTTTTTTTAACAATATGGGCCCAGCAGGAGGGAGAATTTGATACCAGTTCTAGCAGGCTGGGAGAAAAGAAAAGTACAAAGTGCTTTACACATGAGGACTGTGTAAGTATTTTGTGTCTTAGGCAGTGGATTTGGTCAAGATTGTAGAGGAAGCAGTTGAGACCAACGGTTAGCTCGGAGATTTAGGAAGATCTGTGGCTATAAATTCTCCATCACATGTCTGATTTTTTAAGTGTTGGTTGTATGATTTTTCACCCCTAAGCTCCTGAGAATTGTTAAGAACAGGATTTAGGAAGGAGGTGTGTGCCTGAAATTCACCAAGAAAGAGTGGAGGACGCAGTTATACCCCATCCACAGCTGAACGCATTTTCTTTTTTTTTTTTTTTTGCGGTACGCGGGCCTCTCACTGTTGCGGCCTCTCCCGTTGCGGAGCACAGGCTCCGGACGCGCAGGCTCAGCGGCCATGGCTCACGGGCCCAGCCGCTCCGCGGCATGTGGGATCCTCCCGAACCGGGGCACGAACCCGTGTCCCCTGCATCGGCAGGCGGAGTCTCAACCACTGCGCCACCAGGGAAGCCCTGAGCATTTTCTTGATGCTGTTTATTTCATATTTTTATGTTCTCAAGAGTCTCCCAAAATAGTAATTTGTGCGCATTTGTCTTCCCATCTAATTTTGCTTTAACAATAGTTGGAAGAACATAACCAGATGCTTTCTTCAAAAAAAAAAAAAGAAATTGACATGTTGACATCAAAATTAATACTACTCTCCAAAAAGTCACTTTTTCAGTTGAGTTAGTAATTAAGTTGGCAGACCCACCTCTTAAATTCCGGGACCACACGGTGGGTGGGTGGGTGGGAGGCTGGACCCTGACCTGGCCTCAGGGAAATCAGCCAGCTAAGCTTCTTGAAGTTCCCTGGAGAAGCATGCTCTAAGCCAGTTTTCTTATTTAAGCAATTAAACTTTAATTACCCAAGTAAGAGATGAATCCATTCTCCTTTTTAAAAAACTTAATACATCATAGATGAGGCTAAAGTTCCCTTGGACAACCACTCTTTTTTTTTTTTAACATCTTTATTGGAGTATAATTGCTTTACAATGGTGTATTAGTTTCTGCTGTATAACAAAGTGAATCAGTTATACATATATCCCCATATCTCCTCTCTCTTGCATCTCCCTCCCTCCCACCCTCCCTATCCCACCCCTCTAGGCGGTCACAGAGCACCGAGCTGATCTCCCTGTGCTATGCGGCTGCTTCCCACTAGCTATCTATTTTACGTTTTACGTCACTTTCTCCCAGCTTACCCTTCCCCCTCCCCATGTCCTCAAGTCCATTCTCCAGTAGGTCTGACGTGGACCACCACTCTTAATCATGATGCTGACCCTCTTTACTGGAGGTTCCAGGTTTGGGGGTCTGTCTTTCCTGAGCTTGTACTTTGCATTTTCCTACGTGCATATATACACATAGAAGGTAAGTAACATTGTTGTGTGTTGTTCTCACAGACCATTTTCTCCTTGATTACTCACAGCCAGGACTTGTGGGAGAGAAGAACTCCTTATTACAGCTGAGTTTGGGAATTTGAGACCTTCTTCTCTCTGCTGCATTTCCTTTTGCAGAAACCAAAACTTCAATTTTTATACCCTGTGCTCTTTGCCCCTTCCTACCTTATCTTTTCCTGTTTGTGGATCGTTTTGCCTTTATTTGAAATGTCAGTACTGTTTGCCATGCCTTCTGGGGGCAGCTTGCCCATAGTCGAGGTAGGTAGGCAGCGAATCATGTGATCTACACCTTCCACAGCCATGATGAATCAGTTACGGTGAGCACTTGACCTTCAAGGTCATAATGTAGAGTTAGGGCTGGCCGCCATCTTGGGTCACATGCAAGATGAGTAAGTGGATGCCACGGCCTGAGTGAGGCAGTGCGGTCACCTCTGTTCTTGGTTTTTTGGTTCTCATGCCTGTGTCACCAGGCTAATCTCTGGTGCCTAAACTTGGATTCCATAACCTTTTCTTTTCTTTTTTTCTTAGTTGAGTTAAATTGAGTGAGTTTCTGTTACGGGAATCCAAAAGAGTTTTTACTTTGTATTGTCTAATCAGGTAATTAAACTCTTTGAGCCTATAGTCCCCGTGTGCCTTTCAAAGTACAGGATGCCGCCTAGTACACTCTAAGTATTCTGTAAACAGGTGTTTCTCGATAATGGGGATTTTATGGAGTGAGAATTATAGATTCGGGTTGTACTTTGTTTCACTGGGGGAGAGAGGCCGTGTGGCAGTAATAGGAATCATTCATTTGTTCATCCAAAGACATTGCTTCCAGAGGACAGAAAATGAAAAGTAAGGCAAGGCCCAGTTTCTGACCTTGGGAGGCTCCCCGTCTCGCAGGCGAGATAGCCATGGACAGCAGATTAATTAGAGTTTGATTGGCGAGTGTAGCCCAAACAAAATGTTCCCTCCCTACCTCTGCTGGGATTGTTGTTCCTTTTTGCAAAATCCAATAACTCTGGCCAACTGGGTGTAAATACCAGCACTGCCGCTAGCCCAGGCCTACCCACGGATCTGTGATTAGGACGCCGTCTCCTGGTGATGGAGGAAGTGTCCCTTACCTTTACCCCCAACTAATTCTAATGTAGAATTCCTCCGTTCTGCATTATCATTGTTCACTTCAAACGAATCACTGACACTTGCTCGTTCTACGCTATTAGTCATGTCTGAAGTTCAGGATTGGTTCCCATTTGTCTCTGTTGCATGGGTAGGACACTTTACACAATGCTGGAAATGTCTTTCAGTCCCCTTTCCCAGATATCACGAGTTGGAATATGTTCAAATCAAAGGATTTTCCCTTCCTCTTGTTCTCCTGTCAGACGGAGGACCAGGTGGCATCCTTGCTACCATCCCCTACATCCCAATTCAAAAACTTACCTTGTTTCCCATGGGGAAGGTCCAAGCCTCTGTCACTGATTAATGAATTTACTGAATGAACTATTTTTTTTTTTTTTTTTTTTTTTTGCGCTGTACGCGGGCCTCTCACTGTTGTGGCCTCTCCCGTTGTGGAGCACAGGCTCCGGACGCACAGGCTCAGCGGCCATGGCTCACGGGCCCAGCTGCTCTGCGGCATGTGGGATCTTCCCAGACCGGGGCACGAACCCGCGTCCCCTGCATCGGCAGGCGGACTCTCAACCACTGTGCCACCAGGGAAGCCCTGAATGAACTATTATTAATTACTGAAAGATGAATTTGTAATTTAACATATATTGCTGAGTATCCACCATGGGCCATGCCTCAGAAGAGGTCCTGGGGACATTGCAGAATAAAGTCAACCCAGTCAGCGCCTGTCCTCTGGAGCTTGGTGTCCAGTGACAAAAACCACTGGGAATTAGCAAGTAATATGAGGGCAAATCACAAAGGGCCGATGGATCTGGAGTGTCTAAAAACACACCACAAGGTCGCACTGAAGCGAGAGTGCTGTACGAGTGAATGAGGGTGCAGAAGGAGGGGAAAGCATTTGGATTCAGGGGATGATGTGTCCAAAGGCCCCAAGCTGGGAGGCACAGCCTAAATAACTTGGTGGCCGCACCTGGAAGGCTCAGGAAATGAGAACAACTATGCATCCAATCGTCACCTTTCAGAAAACAAATGCTCTGCTTTAACCAGAATAACTGGCTGGTGGGTGAGAAGCCCATGATCAAAACAAAAGCCTCAGTTGTCACTGAACTGGAAGCTGTTTTATTGACGTCACGATATTTAAAAATATGAGTGACGGGCTTCCCTGGTGGCACAGCGGTTGAGAGTCCGCCTGCCGATGCAGGGGACGGGGGTTCGTGCCCCGGTCTGGGAAGATCCCACATGCCGCGGAGCAGCTGGGCCCGTGAGCCATGGCCGCTGAGCCTGCGCGTCTGTAGCCTGTGCTCCACAACGGGAGAGGCCACAACAGTGAGAGGCCCACATACTGCAAAAAAAAAAAAAATATATATATATATATATATATATATATATATATATGAGTGATGATTCTCAAACAGCCCCTCCTCCCTCCCCTGTCCTCTTCTCCCTCCCCGTCATCAGAACTTCTCACAACCCTGAGCTTTCCAAGGGGTCTTCTCAATAAAGAAGAGACACTGACGCCTGAAGGGTCCTGGTTTATTTTGTGAACCTTTTGCCTCCCTGTCCGGGTGAAGACAGAAATTGCAAAAATCCCAAAGAGCAAGATTTAGGGGAAAATAAGCGGAATTTTCAGTCAAGTTGGAAAACTGCTGCTGTTAGCTGAGGCTGTTTCTCTTTGCCTTGATTTGTGACTGTTTCTTCATCATCATCACCATCGTTACCACTGTAGTAGTAGCAATTAACGCTTAATAGTCAGTACCTCAGTGCCAGGCATCGTGCGAAGAAATGCACATGTATCATCTTATTTAATCCTAGCAAAACCCCATTCAGATGGGAACTATCAGGTTGATCAGTGTGAAACTGTCAGTATTCAACCATTTCTTGACCTGCAAACATGATCATTTCGTATGGTTGAACCAGGGCTTTGCCAAAACTGCTCATGTTTTCATGATTGGGGAATGGCTGAGCTGAGATGCGTACCCGGCTATGTGTTGTACCAAAGTGACTGTGTCCTTTGGCCTGACTTGAGGGCGGGAGGGAAGGAAAGATTAAATACCATAAAGGTTCTATATTCCCCCCCACCCCGTCCTAGTTTACTGCTTTGTGTGTCTCGTGGGTTGAGAGAGGAGAGAAAAGTCAGAAGATGCTGAGGTCTGAACATATTCCAACAATCCTTACCCTTTCCGCTCTGCTGCCCCGTTCCTACCCTGACTCCGTCGAAAACTGGTTTTCCCCACAAAGGGAATCATTGGCACACGCTACCTCCAAGCCCAGGGAAGTGGTGACCGCAAGCACAGCCAGACCCAGGTCCCCGAACAAAGCTGAGAAAAATCTGTCTCTGCACCTCTCCACTCTCCTTCCCACTATCTGTTCCAGGTCCACAGCCCACTGCCTAATATCCCCACCAGAGAGAGAAGGAGGAAGGAGGGACGGGGTGGGGAATGCGACTTGCTCAGTACTTCCAATAAAATCCTAGCAAAGATTCCCATCAGCCTGGACAAGTAGTGTGCCCATGCCTGGATTAGCAGTGATCCCGGCTGTATCTTGCTGAGGCTGTGTAAAGCGTTCTTTACATGCATCATCTTAATGCTTCCTCATAACAACTCTACAGAGGTTGCAGGGGAGGATATTATTATCATCCCATTTTACAGACGGAAAGACTGAGGCACAGAAGTGCTTAGGTAAGTGGCCCAAGGTTGCCCAGCTAGTAGACTCTGGCCCCAGCATATCATGTACCTCTCTGACTCACGTCATGGACTGCACCAGTGGGGAGCTGAGGCTCAGATGCCCAGCCCTAGAGTAGGGAGCAGGAGCATCACCTGTGTGGGTCCAGGCCCACCTCAGTCACCTGAACTGAGGGATGGGAGATGATTCCCCAAAGGAAACCTGGGTGCTCTTAACCGGAGGAAGAGGGGCTGGGTGTGGGCAGGAAACCACAACTGCCCTCCAGAGTGAGACTCTAGCAAAGTTTTTGACAGAGAGGGTATTTTTCTCTCCAGTGTGATGTTGGACCCCCATTTCAAAGAACAGTAGGCTATAAAAGGGCAAGGGAAGGAAGTATTCATTAAAAGGTCCCTGCGGGCTCTGAGGCCAGAAAGAACAAAGAAAATTGTAGTGAGAGAGGCTCCCAGCCTGGTCTAAACTTCAGGGGCTCTGGGGCAGGACAGAGGTTCAGCCCGAGGACCTTGGACAGGGATGGAACGTCTCTAACTCCATCTTCCTTGTTTGTCAAATGGCGATAAAATACCCTCTCGGGTTTCTCGACAGGATCAGGTGTCCTAATACATGACAATTCCTTAGCCCTGTGCTTGGCGTGCGGCTCATTTTCAATAAATAGTACTGTCTGGAGTTAATGTTGTTGCTAAGACTATTTAGATATGAGCGTCCTTGTGATCCTTCCTCTTAGGCCAAGGGTCTCATTTGCTCCTCTCAAATCTTTGGTTCCTTTTTCAGAATCACAGGTTCAAGGACTTTGTCTAGTACCTACAACCCTAGAAGTCCTGGTGGTACTTTTCCTGAACTTAAGTTGTTTTTCCTTTGCGGGGGAGGGGCAGCGCGGCTGAGTCAGCAGGGCCTCCTCTGCTCGGCTTCATCTGTGTCTGTCGGATGCTGGAGAAACAAGAGCCCACGTAGTCCTTTGGTCCACAGTGATCAAATGGCAGTGTCCTCTAGCGCTCCCACTGGCCTTCTGTGGGCATCTCGTGAGAGGCTTCACGATCCAAGCCCAGTGGCCTCTGGCAGCCATTCTGGGCTCAGCTTCTAGAACCCGCTTGTTCTATCTTGCCTTCTCTTGGGATCCTGCCTCTCGTCTCTCTGGCTTGACACTGTAGACTTCCCGAGTGTCCTGACTGATACAGATCAGTCAGGTGTCTTTTTGTTGCAAACAACAGAAACCCAATTGAAACGGACTTAAACAATTAAAGTAAGTGAAAAGTCAGGACACACAGCAGGATTCAGGGACTCCAACGATATTATCACATTTATGTCTCCAACTCTTGCCTTTGCTCTCTTTTCTGGTGGCTTCATTCAGGCAGACGGGTCCCATCAGGTGATAAAGCGGCCACCAGGGAAGGTGGTGTAACGTGATTGCACAAAGGCTCCCAATTCGGCACCCTTCCTGCGTGCCTACCCCCAGCCGGTGACTGCATCCACCGCTGATGTTGGGCGTGACCATGTAACCGCTTCTGACCAAAAGCATGTGCTTGGAAATGACAGTGTGCCAGTTTCGAGCCTCGCCCTTAAGAAGAATTGCCTGCTCTTACGCTTCTGGAATCAGCGTGAGAGTATGCCGCAGGTAGCCTGCTGGTCCTGGAGGGAAAAAAGACATTTAGAGCAGAGCTGCCCCACCGACCACAGATGTGAGCCAGAGGCAGAAGCGTGCCAGCGAATCCACAGAGCCGTCAGTGTGACAGCAGTGCTTACTGTGCCCCTGAGCTGTGGGAGGGTCTGTGATGTGGCCTCGTGGCCATAGGTGAGGGATGCACAAGCTATTCTCCCAACCACCGCTCCCAGAAGAGAACTTTTCCTTCCTGATGGTTCCAACAAAAATCCCAAGATTGATTTCAGTTGGCCAGACTTAGGTCTCTTCCTAGAGCTGGGGTGAGGGGGAAAGAGAAGAATCTAGAACCAAGACATAACTGCTGAAAGTGAAGAAGCAGTGATCTCCCACAGGAAAATCACGCTGCTCTTACCAGGAGAAGGTAGAAATGGTGAGCAGGCAGAGTGACTGACTCTCAACACCGCATCCCTGAAGAGGACGTAGAAACCTATACCCTTGGCTCCATGTTCAGCCAGGAACCAGGCTTGTTCATGTCTACACCCATCGGTGTAGGGTGGAGCTCAACTGGAGCTAAGAACCAGTCATCAATTGGCCAGATAGGGAGGCCCAGGACCCAGTGTTTGATGAGCCACCCAAGTTAACATGACCTTGTCCCTAACTTCCATCCCTTTCCAGGCTGGAATGGGTTAGGTGGCTTCAGCCAACTGGCAGGTTACTACTTGGCAGCTTGCCCTCCTTCCCCACCATGCCAGCTCCACTTGGAGGTGAAAAGTAGTGGCTGGAATAATTGCTGGGTCCACACCTGGACCTGATCGAGAGCCGTTCTTTCTTTCCAGCCCCAGTCCTCAGCTGCACTCTTGGGGCTTTCATCTCTGGTGCGGTTTGCGCCCTGCTGCCTCTCTGTCTTTGAGAGAGAAGTAAACTGAATTGGAAGTATCCCATGCAATAAATATAACCCCCTTGCCCTTTTTCATGGGGTCATTCAACTTCTTGCTGAATATCATTTAAAATGAAGCTGAGTTAAAAACTCAAGTGGCTATATTTTGCCTGCTTCCTCCAAATCCCACCTTCTCTCTTGACCTTTTCCCTGCTCTGTTTAGCGGCTGCTATCTTTAAGGAATGACTTTTGGCTCCAAGATATTCATGGGGAACTTTTGATGGACAGCACACTGGGAAAGGACACATTTCTGTCTCATTCTGGCAGTATCATACCCCACAGCTGCACGACAGCCTGTGCTTTCTCCAGGGCTTCTGTCAGGGAGAAACACTTAGAGATGTAAAGAGAAGGCTACCTTTTCTCTCTTCCTCAGGGGTCACCCATCACACTCCTCTCCCCACCCTCCCTTAAATGCCACATCTCCCTGTGGGGCTGGGAGAGAATGTTGGAAGAAGGCCTGGGTGAGGGAAAGGAAACACTGGTCCATGTATTCGCTCCAATTTCACCATTAGGGATGAGACAATAGCTCTTGTGAACACGAGCAGGCAGTGTTCAATGCAGCGTTCTTCCCCTCCTCAATGCAGCTTTGATCCGGCCAGGGCTACCCAGAAGGAATTTCAGTGTAACTGGGGCAGCCCAACCTGGGAACCACATCTCATTCTGTGTCCCTCTCATGATTTGGGAGGTTATTAGGACCGAGCTTGGACCATTCCATGAACGTGGAGCGCTGCCATCCCACCAGCAGCTCCGCACACCAGGCTGATCGTATTTAGCACATAGCCTTGCTCTAGGTACAGTGGCTGGTGCCAGTTATTAAACTGTCGTCTCTCAGCCTCAAAGTCACCACTGTTTGGTGGCTGAACTGTCCTTTCTCCCAGCCACCTGGTGCCATGCTAGGTTCTGCCACTAGGGGGTGCCAGAGGGGGATTGCAAAACTGGAGGGCAGAGAAGGGACTTTGCTTCTAGTTGCCATGGGCTTCCTTCTGGCAGAGCCAACTGTCTCTAGCTTTTTTCAGCACTCCCAGTGCCAGCCTCTTCATTATGTCTCTGCCCCATGGTTTACAAAACTCTCCTACTTTTAAAACAACCTCTGGGTTTTTCAAACAATCCCGCCCCTCTGTGTACAATTTCACTCACAACAAAGAAGAGAAACATAAACAGCTGGTCCAGTGAGGGAGGGGTCTCTTCCTGCATAAAGATCCAGTTTCCTCCTGGGGTGGGGGCGGTGGGGGGGTGGGGTGGATACAGCTAAGAAGATAAAAAAATGACCTTTCACCTTCGGGAACAGTAATGTAAGATTAATTTGCGGCTTTGAAACTAATGAGTTGGCTTGTCCTGGTGCGGCACCCCGTGAATAACACGGCGTTTGCAGAGCTGGCAACCCAGTGATCTTTTTCCTGGGGCTGGGGAGAAAGGAGGGATAAGAAAGAAACTCATTTTTAAAAACAAACCTCAGAGGAGAGAGATCCCCGTCAAGCTGGTATTAGAGGAAGAAAAAAACCAAAAAAACAAAAAACAGGGAGAGTGTGCGAATTACGTACCTTTAATCTGCTTAGCTTTTCACTGTCGGACGGCTGAAGGGCTCACCCAGGCAAGAGTATTGTGCGGTAGTTAAATACATAAACGTGGAGTGCATCCCTCGGGGTCTAGGCCTGATGTGTGGCGGTCTAGCTGTGTGATCTTGGACATGTTTTTCCACTGCGTTTCAGGGAGGTTTGGATTAGAGAGTGCATGGAAAGCGTGTATGTTCAGGCCAGGAATCTGGTTATTTTTGCATTTTTGATGATGATTGAGAGAGGCAGGAACAACTTGAGGGTGCTTTCTCCACGCACTGGGAAGGCTGAGTTTTCTGCTCTGCCAAAAGGAAGTGTCTGAGAGCAGAAGACCAAAGCAGAACCAGGCTGATGCGAACCATGGGGAAACTGGTTTCCGCACCACCCAAGAAAGAACCGTCTCACGGTCTAGCTGACCGACAACGGGCATGGCTGACAGAGGAGAGGCAACGAGCGCCCCATCCTTGGAAGTAATCAAGCAGGAGCTCTTTCCACTATATTAAAGGATGGGTTGGATCATTTCTAAAGATCCTTCTCCCTCTTCACATTCCGGATCTTCTGCTTGTTAAATGTGTTGCCTGGGGTCTCAGAGCCTGGGTTGCCTTATCTGTGAATCAGGCTGATGGTGCTACTGGCCTCCCTCTTACAATCTCTCTCCCTTTTTTCTTCATGCCTTCCCTTCAACACAATGAGGACCATGAAGGTAGACACTGTGCTAGGCTCTGCGGATACCAAAAGGAAGTAGATGGTATATAGACACCGCCTTGGAAAAACTCAAGCATATAGTGAGGGAGACAGATGAACAGAACATTATAAAGCAATTCCACAGATGCACTGAGAGAGCTACGTCCTGAGTATTCTGGAAGCACAGGGGAGGGGCATCTAACTCAGCCAGGATGAGGTGGGGAAGGGGCATCAGAGAATGTTTCCTGGAGGAGATGCTGTAGGAATTGGATGCTGGGAGTGTATGCTTTGGAAGCAGAGTAAACACTGTGATCAAGGCCCCGGGGTCAGAAACAGTGTGACGTACAGGGAACCGTACCAAAGGCAGTGCCGGTGGGATGCAAAACATCAGATGAGTGTGATGGGAGACGAGATGAAGAGAGAGGGACTAGATGACGGATGCCCTTGTCTTCATGCTAAGGAATGTGAACTTGGATCACGTAAATGATGAACTGTCATTGGCTGGTTTAAATCGGCGTGTTCAGGTTTCTGTTTTAGAGCGATCTCCTGGGAGCCTATGTGGAAGAGAAATTAGGAATCAACAAAGCTGGACCATCAGTTGGCCGACTTTTGAACCCTGGAAGTCATCTAAGCCAGAAGTGGCAATGCCATGAACCAGGCCTCTCATGGAGTTGCAGCAAGGATGCCATGGTGGGCTGCTCAGGGAAGCTCCTAGTAAAACATGAACTGCTTCCCAAATGTACAAGATCCCTATAACTATGATCTCTCTATAAAACTTTGGTTTGGGGGGGCCATCATATAAATTGAGTCCACCCATCACTTACCACGCAGTGGCAATAAAAGCCGTACATGTCATCCAAACCAGTATAAATGGTACTTGTGCTTAACAGGAGCCTTTAAAAAGGTAATGAAACCGCTGGCTTGAGAAATAATTTTGCAGATAATTCTGGGATACAAAGTTTTCCATTCCAAGACTGAATATTGGTGCTGCTGGGAAGGACGGGGGAGAAAAGCACAAGATTAGATTTCACACAGACAAACGAAGAGGGCAGACCATGGTCTTTGAATGAAACTTCTGATGGATTTGGCACTGGAGGCACGAGAGGGCACTGGAGCTGGGCCCAGATGTCTCAGATTTGCTGAACTGCTTTTGCAGACAGTTGGACCTTTACCAGGATATATTGTGTCTTGCAGACGTGCCCTGGAATGCCTCATCTCAGGAAAGGCGAGAGGAGTCTCTCTTAGGCGAGTGTGGTGTCTGCTTCTCGTGCTGTTTATGGCAGAGCTGAAAACTGTCTTTGAAATTAACGATAGATGTGCATAAATCTTCTTCAGTTACCTAGCAACTAATACGAGACAGCGCAGGGGTTCACAGGGCTGGGAGGAGGTGAACCTGTTTTAGGAATACCTGGGAGCATCTTGGTGATACCTGGGGATTGCTGGGAGGGAAAGAAAGAAACACGACTCATTAAATGTTTGCATTTCTTTCTTTCTCTTTTATTTCTCATAAAAATAGAATCAGATAACAAAAACTTTTCCTTAATCCCTGAGGTTTCTAGCAAAGTGAGGGTTTACGAAGACTAGACAATTTGTGAGCCCTCTTCCAGAGCTAAATTTCTGTTTGTAAACTAGCTGTGTGACCTCATGTGTAAAATAATAGATCTGATTAGGGAAATTGTAAAGTTTCACTCATTTTTCCAGGATGTATGGGGTGATAGCGTTTTTAGATTTCAGTTTTGTTGAATCACAGATATGTGTCCTGAGTCAAAGTGGATTTTTTAAAAGGAAGAGGTGTTGAAATAGTGAAGTCATGAGGTATGTGACTTAACACACACACACACACATGTTCTCTGTGTGTATGTATATATATATATATATATATATATATATGTGTGTGTGTATTTTATTTATAAAAATTAGTCTATACATTAAGCCTTGGGTTACAAATTCAATACAGGGCCTGGCAGGTGACACGGATGAGTTCTGTGCCCGAGGACCATAGTGAGCCAGACATCTGGGCAGTTGCTAGGTGGCCCCGGCTGAACACGACCATAAGAGAATAGGACCCGGCACTGCCAGATCTTCTGATTCTTCAAAAAAGGCAGAACTCCAGAATCCATGTAGCACCTCCTATTTTTAAAATATTGACAACCAATGTGAAGTTTTAAAAAGCATTGTGTGCTTTAAGGCAAGTCTGCCTTAAAGCAAAAAGCTCTGAGCACATAGTTCTCTTTGTAAAAATTGTATGGTTGCTCATGACCCACTTTATGTGCTGGGATGGAGCTGAGCTCGCCCAGGCCACGGGCTAATAGCATTCATGCGGTGCTGCTACATCCTGTGCTCGGTGATTTTCACATTTGTCATGTTCAGTGTCCGCCCGGAGGTGGGTGTTACTTATCACAGGAGTTAGGATCTTTATTTTCAATATAAGGATGCTGAGAGCCACATACATCAAGGTTATACTGAAGGTCACTTAGCTCCTGAGTCCTGTGTCTCCAAATGTCTCATTTCTCTGACTCTACAGCTGCCTGCTCTTAAGGGTTTGACTCCCCTGGAATAAAAGGGGGGTGTTTATTACTTTTATAAGGAAAAAATCATTTTAACAGAATTTCTCTTAAGAAGAGTTAGGGAGCTGTATTTGTTTGCTGGAACTGCCGTAACAAAGCACCACAAACTGGGTGGCTTAAACGTCAGAAATGCGTTCTCTCACGATTATGGAGGCTGGAAGTCTGAGATCAAGGTGTCAGCAGGATTGGTTTCTTCTGAAGTGTCTCTCCTGGCATGTGATGACTGCCTGTCTTCTCCCTGTGTCTTCCCATGATCTTCCCTCTGTGTGTCTGTGTACTAATCTCCTCTTCTTAGAAGGACACAGTTGGGCTTCCCTGGTGGCACAGTGGTTGAGAGTCCGCCTGCCAATGCAGGGGACACGAGTTCGTGCCCCGGTCCGGGAGGATCCCACATGCCGCGGAGCGGCTGGGCCCGTGAGCCATGGCCGCTGAGCCTGCGCGTCCGGAGCCTGTGCTCCACAACGGGAGAGGCCACAGCGGTGAGAGGACACAGTCATAAAAAAAAAAAAAGGACACAGTCATATTGGATTAAAGCCCACCCATGTGACCTCATTTTATCTTTTTTTTAAAAATTTTTATGTAACTTTTAAAGGTTACTTTCCATTTACAGTTATTACAAATTTTGGCTGTCTTCCCCTTGTTGTGCAGTACATCCTTGAGCCTATCTTACACCCAGTAGTTCGTACCTCCCTCCTCCACCCTTATACGGCCCCTCCCTGCCCTCCACTGGTAACTGCTATCTTGTTCTCTATATCCGTGAGTCGGCTTCTTTTATGTTATATTCACTAGTTTGTTGTATTTTTTAGATTCCACATATAAGTGATATCATACAGTATTTATCTTTCTCTGTCTGACTTATTTCACTTAGCATAATACCCTCCATGTTGCTGCAAATGGAAAAATTTCATTTTTTTTTTTACGGCTCAGTAGTATTCCATTGTGTGTGTGTGTATATGTGTGTGTGTGTGTGTGTGTGTGTGTGTGTGTGTGTGTGTGTGTGTGTGTGTATATATATATACACACCTCATTTTCTTTATCCATTCATCTGTTGATGGAAACTTAGGTTGTTTCCATGTCGTGGCTATTGTAAATAATGCTGCTATGAACGTTGGGATGTGTATCTTTTTGAATTAGTGCTTTGGGAATATATAACCAGAGTAGAATTGCTGCATCATATGGTAGTTCTATTTTCAGGTTTTTTTAGAAACCTCCATACTGTTTTCCACAGTGGCTGCACCAATTTACGTTCCCACCAACAGTGCACAAGGGTTCCCTTTTCTCCACATCCTCAGCAGCATTTGTTATTCGTGTTCTTTTTGATGATGGCCATTCTGACAGGGGTGAGGTGACATCTCACTGTGGTTTTGATTTGCATTTCCTTGATGAGTAGCGAAGTTGAGCATCTTTTCATGTGCCTGTTGGCCATCTGCATTTCCTCTTTGGAAAAATGTCTATTCAGTTCTTCTGCCCATTTTTTAATCAGGTTGTTTGATGCTGAGTTGTATGACCTGTTTATATATGTTAGATACTAATCCCTTATCTGACCTCATTTTATCTTAATGACATCTTTAAAGATCCTGTCTCCCAATACAGTCACCTTCTGAGGTGCAGGGGGTTAGAGCTTCAATCTATAGATTTTCAGGAGCCACAGTTCAGCCCCAGACAGAAGCCACCCACTTTTTTTCCCTCTTATATCCCTGTAGTATTATTGTTATTGGAGAAACTGAGAGAGGTTTTCTAAGTCTGGGAGCCAGAGTGTCAAACAGGGCATTGGCGAACCTGAGGGGATCTGCTTGTCTGGCCCAGCATCCCACCAGCTCCCCAGAAGGAGTGGGGTGTGTTTGCACACTTGACAGTCAACCCGTTCCCAAAGCATTGCTTCAATGTTTTAGGATAAATAAAATGACGTTTAGCAATGTCACTCTTTCACTTGGCATCACTTCTTGTATCTGTGTGTCTTGCTTTAAAATAACATTAATGTGGACAGGTAGCATTATTTATCATATCAAAATTGGAAACAACCTCAGTGGCCAGCAGCAGGATTTAATAGGATTCTCTGTAGCCTTTGGAAACTTGGCTATAGAACAATATTTGCAGTGTGAGAAAATGCTCAGGATAGATGAAGTGGAAAAAAGCATGTTAAAGAAATATGTACAGTTGGATTCCAACTTTTTGAAAACAATTTATTACATGTACATATATATTCATATATATGTATATGCATCTGTGTTCATTTGGAAACATATGCTCTAAGATGTTTAAAATATCTCTTGGTCATGGAATTGAGATTCCATGGAATTGAGAATATTTGAGATTTTTTTTCTTCTGTTTTTCTCAATGTTTTATGTTTTCTGCAATAAATATATATATTATTTTTGCAATTAGGAGAAAACCCTTAAAAACCCAAACCTTGATATACACACTCAGTTTACAGAAAAATCCTTCTAACTTAGCCTTTGCCATAAGCTCTCTTACAGCTTTTCACGTGGGACTGCGTTTATAAAAATTTCATTTACTTGCCATTTTCCAGATACAACTCTTAGCCATGATTACCTGAACTTCTAGAAGGATTTTTGTGCCAGGCCTGAGAATCTCTTTTCTCTTTTTTGTCTATCTGACTTTCTTTTCCCATGAAAGGGGTTTTTGGAGTGAATTCAGTGAAAGGGTGGTACCCCACAGACCTGGATAAAGGGTATGAAAATAAATACGTATGTTAGATATTAATCCCTTATCTGAACTCATTTTATCTTAATGACATCTTTAAAGATCCTTTCTCCAAATACAGTCACCTTCTGAGGTGCAGGGGGTTAGAGCTTCAACCTACGGATTTTCAGGAGTAAAATCCAAGCAGATCTAAAAAGAAGTAGGATGTAACTTCTTAGTGATTTTGTGCCTTCTAGTTCTCTGTATTTATTTGAGAGATCCTTTGGACACACTTCCTTTTTAATAGAATGTGCTTTGATTGGCCAAGTATCTCTACCATATACATTGTATATTTTTATGAAGGAGAGGTTTGTGGAGGCTGATGCTGTCATGTCAAACTTGGAAGAGGCAGTAGTGGTCACCTTGACCAACTCTTGGCATCATTGGTTCCCAGACCTCTGAATCCCCTAGAGAAACTTGATAAAGGGTTAGGGTCCCATACCATTAAAGAAAAAGAAGGGGCCTGGGCCGATGGATTGTGAAAGCTCTGGTTCTTTTGATGTTTGATCAGGTTGGAGAACCCTTTTTCCACATGACTCATGAATTTCTCCCTTCAACCTCACAATAGATGGTTACATGAACACTTCTAGAGAAAGAGAATTGTCTACCTCGTGAGCTATTGTATTCCACTCTTGGACAGCTATGCCTGTTATAATGCTCTTTTGCATACAACCTGGATAATTCTAACCATTTCAGAGGTTAAAAACAAAAAAAATGGAGTCACTTTGCGTGTGTAACCAAATAAAAATTCCATGGTCCCACATGGCCCAATCTCTGCATAGGGCCACATCTTCAAAAGCAAAAATAATAATAATGATAATTCAGGGCTTCACCTGCAGCTCCCAAAGAATGTTGTCAGGGGTACAATTCATTATCTGTGGTAACATTTCTCAAAATTCTTTTCCCTTTTTTTTTTGCGGTACACGGGCCTCTCACTGCTGTGGCCTCTCCCGTCGCGGAGCACAGGCTCCGGACGCGCAGGCTCAGCGGCCATGGCTCACGGGCCCGGCCGCTCCGCGGCATGTGCGATCTTCCCGGACCGGGGCACAAACCCGTGTCCCCTGCATCGGCAGGTGGACTCTCAACCACTGTGCCACCAGGGAAGCCCTCCCTTTCCTTCTTGATTCTCTTGTACTCCTCAGTTATACCAGAATTCTCATTCACTGTCCCAGCCCTAAATCTCCCCAAGATCAGCCTGCATGCCTCTGCAGGCACTTTTCTTTTTCCGTTCTCAGCAGCTCCGTACATAGATTGATTTTTATCCCTGTGGATGCTCTTCTCTCTCTGGTTTGTCCACTACCCAGACTTTCCACAACAAAGGCGAGCCCAGGAAATGTGTAACAAACAAAAATCTTTCCTCCTTTCTTGCAATCCACCTGGGCCTATTTTTCTGTACCCAATTCCATGATATTGCTTTTTGTGTTCAAGCCAGGAACTGGAGAAAGGAGAAGATAACATCAAAGATAAAATTCTCTTTATCACACGTGATGGGGGAGGGCTAAAGTTGGGCACCCACCGTGGCACATTAATAAGCCATGTGTTCATCACAGTAGTGATTTTCTTCATCTGCCGTGGTAAGACCTTGGACCCCTGAATAGTTTACATAGTTCCTCCTCATTCTTCTAGCCTCCTCCCCCCAGGCATCATAGGTATTCATAAATAAATCCCACCGACTACCAACTGATGTCTATAATTTTTTTTTTTTTTCTGTCTCTGGATCTAATTCCTCCTCTTTAGTATTGTCTGTAGGTAAGTTCTTCCCTGATTAGCATGTTGGGGGATATTAAACAATAATACCGTGCACCCCAATGACTTACAGTGAAGTATACGCCATGCATTTAGAATCTCAGCTATTTGCATCAGCCAAACCTGGCTTTTGATCCCAGTTCTGTCGTTTACCTGCTGTGTGATACTGGGCAAGTCACTTCATCTCTGTGCCTCAGCTTTCTCATCTGTAAAATGGGGCCATCACAAAATCTAACTTAAAGGGTTGTGAGAATTAAATGAACTTCAGCTAACTGATGTAAAGTGCTTAGCACAGCAGAGAGCTGGTTCTATGCATGCATCCCTATTTCCATTTTTCTTTTAACCATCCTTTTAGGAGGGGATGGACAGAAGAAAGGGTTATTTTGTTAGAAAGTGAAGAGGACCTGGTAAAAGACTTAGGGTAGAGGTCAGCAAACTAAGTTTGCAAGCCAAATTTGACCTTTTTAAAAGAAAAACATTAAAGCTTTAGTAAAACTCAGTCACATTCATTCCTCTCTGACTGCTTTTGCACAACAGTTATAGAATTGAGTTGTTGTGATAGGGACTGCATGACCTGCAGAGCCCAAAATATTTGCCATCTGGCTCTTTACAGAATATGCCAACCCCAATTCAGAGTAAAAAGAACAGTGCCTTTTCCACATGGTCTGCCATTGAAGCCATGAATGTCATGAGGCCTTCTCTATCAGGTGAAGTGGCTGACTGTTGTCAAAGATTTCCTGTACCTAAGAGTCAACCCTCACCGACATCTTAATTTCCATGTCTTTCACCAAGAATTAACATCTACAACAATTGAGAATAAGGCAATGTTCCTTCGAAGATTGGCTAGTTCTACTAGAAACACAAGGAATGGAGTTCACATCTGAGAAGGCTACCAGGACCAGGATGCCCAAGGCCTCACCCATGTCTATGATTCTGTGCTTCTTCCTGGGCTGCTTGTCACTTCCCAGTGCCCCTGCCATAAGGTGGGCCCGGTCTTGTGTTTTTACAGGTGGAATTGAGGGGAAACATGTCTGTGATTCCCACACCTGATCTGAATCCTCACTGACCCTCCATCCTCTCTCCTCTTCCTTCCTACAGGCCAGATACAGACAATCCAGTGAAGGACCCTGAAGTTTAGAGCAAGCTGTCCCATAGAACTTTCTGGAATGATGGAAGTCTTCTATTCTGCACCAGGACAGTAGCTTCTAGTCTTATGTGGCTATCGAGAACTGGAAATGTGGCTCGTGCAACTGAGGAAGTGCATTTTTGCTTTTCATTTAAATAGCACATACGACGAGTGACTTGCTGTATTGGACAGTGTACTTCTGGAAGACGGCAGATGCAGACGTTTGGAGAATCCTAGGCCTGAATGTCTGGGTGGAGACGAGCATAGCCCCTCCCCCACCGCTGCCCCCACCCCTTCCCCTGGCCTTGGACAGTGACGTGAGCAAGAAATTAACAGCTCTTTGGATTGGTGTGTGAGAGTTACTGTTTTACCAGCTGGGCTGCCATGACTGATACAGACCCATGTCTTAGCAGCCACCTTTATGAAGAAAGGACAATTCAGTCTACTCATCCATTTTACAAGCTCAAGGAATGTCGGGGGCCTCTGCTGAGATCTAGTTTTCAACCTAGTCTGTGGCATTGATTATCCTGCTTAGAAGATGAAAGAGGTGGCTTTGTGGGCCAGAGAGTAAGTAGTTTTACTTAGCGGCTTGGCCGTACTGACCCCAGCTATAAGCTAAGTAGGAAGGTTCGGTTCTGTTCAAAACTAAGTTCCGATTGTTTTTTACAACTGCTTTAAACTGTATGTGTCCTGTTCACGACAGAGAAAGGGCCATCTGGTTTGATGATTTTTTGGCTTGAAGAAGAGAAAACGAAAGACAAGTATAAGCTTTAATACTCAAGAGATCTGATTCTCTGCCGGAGAGGAAATGAACTCCATATCCAGGAGAATTCTACCAGGAAGGGGCCAAACAGACCGCGCTCTCTGGAGGATTCTCAGCAGTGCCGTGAACACCATTCTGACACTCCTTTCGGTCATTTCCAAGGTGAGACAATGACACACCGCTGGAGTAGGACAGCTGATCTCACCTTCTCTGGTATCATCAGAAAGAGGATCTAGGAAGCTTCCGTGCAACGCCAGAAGGGCTAGGATGGCAGGAGCCATCTCATCTGCTCTATGTGCCTGCCCGTTTCTGGGAGAAGCACCTTGACACCTGTTTTACTGTAAAGAGAACCAACTTTGGAATCAAACAGACCTCTACCAAAATCTCAAGTGTGTCACTTACTAACTTGGACAAATCATGTCACTTCTGTGAACATTGTTTTCTTTCATTTAGGGATAATACTAAACTGACGTCACAGAGCTGCCGCAAGGATGAAATGAACCGGTGTCTATGGCAGCATTTAGGACAGGGCTTCATACAGAATCGGTGTCTTGGAGAACTGAGGGTTTGGAGCATAGAATTCCAGTCCTGGTGCGTCAAGGAAGGCCTTCAGGGTGGTCCTGTGGATGAGGATGTGGGCTTATGTGTTAATTAAAACACTGCTTCTCAAACTCCAATGTGTACTCATACCACTTGGGGAATTTTGTTTAAATGCAGTTTCTGATTTAGCAGGATAATGTAATGTAAGTGAGCTTCCAGGTAGTAATTTCAAGGCTGCTGGTTGCTGACATCACCTTTGAAGAACAAGGAATCAGAGGTGTTTACCTACCCTGTGTTTCCCTCCTCTTTCACCCACGTAGAAGAGATGTACTGTCTACTTTGAGTAGGGAGGCGGAGGGGGGGAATGGAGGATAAGGGCGATGCGAAGTCGGCAGACAGAAGGGGAATCTACGCAGATGAGGAAAGAAATCATGGAAAAAGAGATGGGTTTGAGGTTTTAAACCCTGACTGGACTTTAAACTCACCTGGAGAGCTTTAAAACTCCATTTTCAAGTCTCACCCCAGGAATACGTATTTAATTGACTGGGATGGGGCCAGACGTGACATATTAAAGCAGATGACCCCTCAGCCTGTCCCTGTGTGCAACCGGCGTTGAGAACTGCTGGCCTAGACAACAGAGGCAACTTGCCCAGCTGGAAAGAATCAGGAAAGTTTCTCATCAAGATAGTAGATCAGGTTTGGTGTTAGGGGGCTGCTAGTTTAAGGGGAAAAAAGACTCATGAAAATGGCAGGTAAGAGCAAGCCAACTGGTTGATACCTTGAGAAATCTGATCCGTTTGATGGGTCAAGAACACCCGATCTCTGGGTCTCTGAAATGATAACTTAGCTCTGGGCCTTTGAAGAAATGTGTTTTCCTGTGGAGAAGCCAACGGTAAATGGGAGATGTGAAATCCATGCCCCTTTTTTTCTGGAATCGGACGCTTTTTCTTTCATGGACATTGTGGATTCGATCGTCCTCTGTGTTCACAGAGGCTAATGAATGATTCTCATTGGAGCACAGGAGCCACCTTGGCTGGTAGCCTTACCCAGGCCTCAATCCAGTGGGTCTCCATCAGGGTGCCCTGAGCCCAGCACATGTGCTCCAATGCACTCTGACCCATGAACATACTTAGTGCTGCTGTGGTTGAGTTTTGACTCTCGAGGCCCAGGTTTAGGCTGCCTTCTTGTCACCAGAAGTCAGCTCAGAGCTGGCTCTTTGCCAGCCTGGACACAAAGCCCAGCCGCCTTCCGGGATCTAAGCCTGCCAAGTATCTGCGAATATTGTGGTTTTATGGCAGATTCCTTATGTCTTGGGGTGGGAACCACATCAGACACCGTACAACATTTCCCTTGAACAATCCCCGTTAGGTATATCTTTCCCATTGAAAGCCTGCGCACACAGCCAATAAGGAGACACTCCTCCATCACAAACCCCTAGCCCCCTCCCAATCGTTTACTCCTCTGGAGCAGAGTTGGCTCTGTCCTTTCTGCTCCAAGCATAGCAAACATGAGGGCCTCCAGACACCCAGACCCACCTTCCTTAGGTATATGTTGTCACCTGTTACCTGGGTGTTGAGCAGTTTATTCCGAGGGGTGCAGAGCTGGGCACAGCTTCTGGAAGGAAGAAAAAAGCATAGCAGGTGCAAGTCACAGCCAAAGAAACTGCCTGTGAGAAACCTTTGCCTAAATATTCCCAGGGTCAATAGATGTGCTTCGTGACTGCGTGTTGGAATCACAGGGGGAGCTCGTAAAATGCTGATGCCTGGGCCATCCTGGAGATTCTGATTTAATTGGCCTGGGGTGTGACCTGGGTGTTGGGATTCTTCAGAGTTCCCAAGGTCATTCCTAGCGTTTAGCCAAGTTTGAGACACGCTGTCGCATCCAAGCTGGTGAGTGCTAAAGAGGAAGTAAAAAAGACAGCTGCGGTCCTTACCTTACTGGAGCAATTGCTTTGTCCTGATGGCTGACCCATTTAGTCTTGTCTTGAGTGTCTTAATTCCTTCAAGTGAGCCCTCCAAGAGTCTACCGTCAGAAAGTATAAGCCTACAAAGGTTGAGAACCACTGAGTAATCCTGTGTCTTGGTGAGACAAAGAGGCCATTAAATAGGAGGGTAGGGGCTGGAGTCAGAATTTATTTCTGAGTTAGGATTGAGGAGAAATACCAGCTTCTTGTGTCAAACCAGTATCCTCATTTGCAGGATGCTTCTCAAGCACAGACTACGGCAGCAGGGGAAATGGGTACCAGGAAGCTCCCTTCGCTCTCCTTTCTATGGTTCCTATTCATGTGACAGAAGGCGCTGCAGGAAAATGATACAACAACGACTTGAGAGCTGGAAGGAAAAGGGCAGCCTTGAGAGGTGAGCAGTGCGGGGCAGAGAGGCTGGGGAAGAAGCAGAAACAGGTAGTCAAGGGGGAAGGATGTCCACTCACCTTCCTCAGTACATGCTGGTCCTTCTAGCGCACCTTGGGTAAATTAAAAGGTGTTGGGACTTCCCTGGTGGCGCAGTGGTTAAGAATCCGCCTGCCAATGCAGGGGACACAGGTTCAAGCCCTGGTCCGGGAAGATCCCACATGCCGTGGAGCAAGTAAGCCCGTGCTCCACAACTACTGAGCCTGCGCTCTAGAGCCCGCGAGCCACAACTACTGAGCCTGCGCTCTAGAGCCCATGAACCACAACTACTGAGCCTGCGCTCTAGAGCCCGCGAGCCACAACTACTGAAGCCCGTGTGCCTAGAGCCCTGCTCCACAACAAGAGAAGCCACCGCAGTGAGAGGCCCGCGCACCGCATTGAAGAGTAGCCCCAACTCCAGCAACTAGAGAAAGCCCGCGCACAGCAACGAAGACCCAACGCGGCCAAAAATAAATAAATTTATTTAAAAAAAAATTAAAATGTGTCCCCTTAGATGCACCCACATCCCACCCCAGGCACGTGAGAAACCCTGAACACTCTGTGTGTGGATGTGTGAGTGGCAGAGACAGAGAGAGAGAGAGAGAGAGAGAGAGAGAGAGAGAGCGCTTTAATAGAAAGCGATCCCCAAAGGCAGGAACAGATCACGAAATCCTCGGACAACAAAGCGGGGCTTCATTCCTTCTGGAACCACCTCTCTGAACAGCACAAGGTGATGACAAAGCCCACCACCTCAGCGAGCATCTGGTTCCTCTTCTGACCTTCCTGGGAAACTTGGGGTTCTGATGTGATATTTATGAATGTACTTTGCAAACAGTAGACTGCTACCTAAGTTCAAAGGATTATTAAAAACGTCAGCTTTGCATCTTTGTGTTTTATAAGGGTACTAGGAAAACAAGGAGCACAGCATTATAAGCCCTCACATGCATGGTTGAAAGGAGTGTCAGTAGAAGGGAAAACAAAAACATATTTTTCTGTTATTACAAAAGACACATGTCATGGGGGAAAAACTTAGACAACTGCAAAGACATAAAACCTGAAATGCCTCCTTCCAGGCATACTGGTATTTATCGTCCAAGGGAAGTATTTGTGCATATTTAAAATCCATTATTTTTCAAAGTTAAAAGCCTCTTTTACTTCAAAACAATACATGTTTCTTGTAGAAACACAATAGATAGTTAAAAAAAGAAAAGAAATCTATATTCTACCACTTAGGACCTCCTAATCTCCTAGAGCTTTAAAAAGTTATGTAATTATTTTTATATTTCGTATTTTTACCTTTATTTATTATACAAGGAATACAGACTCACTTTATAAAAATTAGATGAGCAAAAGGGAAACTATTAAATCATCTGAAACTCAAACCTCAAAACAATCGATCACAATCTGTACTATTTTTTGTTACAGTCTCTGGACTTTTAAATATTCAAATATGGGACTTCCCTGGTGGTCCAGTGGTTGGGACTCTGCATTTGCACCACAGGGGGCACGGGTTCGCTCTCTGGTCAGGGAACTAAGATCCCACGTGCCTCGCAGTGTGGCAGAAAAAAAAAATCAAATATATGTGTATTTTTTTTAATTTATTTTATTTATTTATTTACGGCTGTGTTGGGTCTTTGTTTCTGTGCGAGGGCTTTCTCTAGCTGTGGCAAGCGGGGGCCACTCTTCATCGCGGTGCACGGGCCTCTCACTATCGTGGCCTCTCTTGTTGTGGAGCGCAGGCTCAGTAATTGTGGCTTACGGGCCCAGTTGCTCCGCGGCATGTGGGATCTTCCCGGACTGGGGCAGGAACCTGTGTCCCCTGCATGGGCAGGCGGACTCTCAACCACTGCGCCACCAGGGAAGCCCTTAGTGTAGTACTTTTGATCATTTCTAACATTTTTGCTTTACACATATTAGAATATATTTATAAATGTAAGATGATTTAATGCCCTGTGAAATATTTAGCCTGCCAACACTGTCTTTTTATTCCAGTTTTCTTCTGATTTAATTTTTCTTTTTTAAAAAATTTTTAAAATTTATTTATTTATTATTTATTTTTTTAGCTGCGTTGGGTCTTTGTTGCTGTGCACGGGTTTTCTCTAGTTGCGGCACGCGGGGGCTATTCTTCATTGCGGTGCACGGGCTTCTCGTTGCAGTGGCTTCTCTGGTTGTGGAGCGTAGGCTCTAGGTGTGCAGGCTTCAGTAGTTGCAGCGTGCAGGCTCAGTAGTTGCAGCATGAGGGCTAGCGCTCTCAGGCTCAGTAGTTGTGGTGCATGGGCTCAGCAGTTGTGGCTCGCAGGCTCTAGACCACAGGCTTAGTAGTTGTGGCGCACGGGCTTAGTTGCTCCACGGCATGTGGGATCTTCCTGGACCAGGGCTTGAACCCATGTCCCCTGCATTGGCAGGTGGATTCTTAACCACTGCGCCGCCAGGGAAGTCCTGATTTAATTTTTTCTGATTGTGTATGTCAGTTTCATGCTCATACAAGAAAATTTGTAGACCACAGAAGCGTGTGCATTGGGAAGAAAGAAAAAAGTCTCCGATAATCCCACTGCCGAGAGAGGATCGTCTCTCTAGTTACCTCCATGCACTCCCTCACCACGCATGACTTTACACAGTCTATTTCAAAATACTATTTGTAGACTTCTGACTAGGAGGATGCTTTGATGGAGTGTCTAAGTGTTGGCTGTTGTTCAGGGAGATTTTAGCCCTGTTGCAATACTCAGAATTGTTTCTAGTAAGTACCTGAAAGAAATATGCACCTGGGTGAGGCCGTGCTGAGATGCTGTGTTCTTCTTCCCTATCTTAGAAAGTACTGTGTGGATAGATTCCTAAGGTTCGCTGCAGCTATGTAGGAACCGGGCGTCCGGAGGCTTCACCTGGCTTAACAGTCACAGACTTAGTTAAGATAAAAATGTAAAGGCCAAGACACAGAAGACAAGTACATACAGGCCAAGGGGGAGGGGAGATAAACAGCTCCTTGCTACACCTGATCCAGATTTGATGTTAGACTATTTCAGGCAACAGGGCCCTATTCTCAATCTAGATAAATAAGTTTACGTTTCTGACTATTAAATGAATACATATTATAGGAAATACATTTAAAAGGCAAAAAGAAAAAAACTTATTTCACCATCAATCTATTTTAAGGTTTTATGCGTTTCTTTCCAGTTTCTCGACGCCTGCGTTTTAAGACTAGTTAAAGCCCAGAGCTTACACTGGTTTTGTTTTTCCACTTCATATTATAGCAGAAGCATCTGCCCATGTCAGTAGCTGTGGATGAGGATTTCTTCAGGTTCCATTAGTAATTGTATTGCCTTGAGAGGTGAGGAAGAAACATACATCAAAGATGTCTGTGAGGGGCACATGCAGTGATAAAGCAAAATAAAATGGTCTACTGTTCCCCTAAAGCTGACAGTGAGGATACATTTTCCTTCCTGGGTTACTAAGCTTTATCTTCCTAAGCAAGATAAAGTGGTTGTTGAATAGATAGGTAAGATTCTGCCGCTCATAAGTGAGCCTGAGGTGTAAATAAGTTCAGGGAAAACTAGTTCCAGCTCTGAAGAGGTGGACCCAGGGGCACTCGTCCCCGAGGACATGCTTTTATGGCAGGTGGTAGGGGAGACACTCTTGGCGCCCCCTTTGAGGTGGGATTGGGACTTGTGCATGTGGCTTGTTCAGACAAACATGTGGAGACCACTTATATCTTGTCTCCTGTTTGATCAAGTAACAAAAGTTAAGGTCTAGAAACACTCAAACCATGTTCCCCAGGGCGTTACTACTGTTGCCTCTTTTACCACCCACATCTACCCAGGAGCAAGATGTGGGCAGGGTTACTGCCACTGGCTCTTGGGTTTCCTTCCAGGGAATTTGAAAAAGGTGCTGCTTCCTCTGTATGGAGAGCATTCCCTCCATCTGTTAGCAACTTGTAATGCACCGGTTTTGTTACTGACCTTTGCTAAACATCTTTATAATTAAAATACAAATAGGCAATGACTGCATTGTGAACACTGCCCTCCCAACCTGTTCCTGCCAGTTACAAGGCCATGTGCGGTGTGGTGCAGCGCTGGCTGTGTGGTAGCCCTGCTGAGAAGACCAGGTGAGCATCCTGGGCTGGTACTGATTGTAACTGGGGTTTGAATTGCTAACACTCCCTGCCCCCCAGGCCTACCAAAGCTACTGCCTTCTATTTAGTCATTGAACAAACATGGAGCGTTTGCAATGAGCCAGACCCTGCGCTAGGCCTGGGCAAATCAAGAGATGAATGGGCCATGGCGTTTACCGTCTGCAAGCATACCCTCCACTGGTGATGGCGGGCGGTGGGTAAATGGAAAAATGCAATATAGGGGAATCTACCCTTTAGGTGCCTGAGTTTTGGAGCATTTTTCCCAGAGCTAGGATTAGGGTGAGGTGAGTTAGGCAGAGATGTGTACGTGTAGGATAGGATCCTATCTTTAAAAGGATTTTCTGTTCATCATGGACTTTTTTTGCATTCATTTTGATTCTTTAATTTATTGCCTAAAAATCTTGATTACTGAGTTTGTGGGCACCCCTGTAAATTTTGCTCCTGAGGCCAAGACCTCACTCCCTTCACCAAACTTGAACTCAAACCAAACCTTGCCCTCGGGGCACTGAAGGTCATCAACTAATACATACAGCGGGGGAGGGGGGCGGTATGGAAGCTGCGTCATCCTCTTGTTTTGGATTTGGGGTACAGGTAGACTGGCCTTGCCACTAATTTGCTGCATTCCCCCCGCCAAGCTGCTTTTCTTCACTCAAGTTCAGTGTCTCATCTGGAAGAACACTAAACTGGGGGAATTATCTTTTTGACACAGACAAGAATGTCTTCTTTTGACAAATAAGTAAACAAGATCATTTCAATGTATGCTACATGCCATATGAGGGAGTGCGTGTGTGAGAGATGTTACAATGGGGGATCAGGAAAGTTCTCTCAGGGGAGGTGGTGAGCTGAAACATCAACGTTAAGTGGACACCATGGCTTGCAATTTTTTTTTTTACAGCTGATTTTAATGAGCCCTTAGTTTGTGCCTGTTATAACATGTATAACAACTATTAGGTGTCCCAGCTCATCTTTCTCAACAATGCTGTGAGGTTAGGACTCTTGTTATAGCTTTTAAAATTGATATGGATAAGGAGACAGAAGCAACAAGAAGTCAGTTAATTTGGGAAGATTACTAGCTAGCAAGTGGTGGAAAAAGAATGGGCACGTGGTCACGGGGAATTCAAAGCTTGCCGTCAGTGGTTACTTAATGAGCATCTCCTGCAGAAGTAGATATAGGGCCATTTTTCATCCTGCTTCGTCTCATTTACCAACACTTAGGAAATACTAAATAGATTCCACGCATGGTGCAGACTTTTAAAAGAGTCCACTTTGGGGGTGATGGGACTTCGGTATCTTGATCGTGCTGCTGGTTACAGGTCTGTATGAATTCGTCAAAACTGGCAGAACTGTGCACTAAAATGGGTGATTTTTACTGTAGGTGAATTATATTTTAATTAAAAAAACAAAATCTCCACGCCCAACCCTCCACCTCCACCCCCTATCCCAGGTACAGCAGCAAGGGCCTTGAAGTGGTCCGTGCCTTTAACTTACGTGGCGAGGGTGAGGGAAGAGACTTCGGGGGCGGGCCCAGGTGAGGGAAGGGAGTAATCCCCGCTGGGCCGGCCGGGAAGCAGGGGAAGGGAGAAACTAGGCACAGCTGGGCGCCCCCCGGGGAGCGACGGGAAGGGCCCGTGGACCGCGGGGCGAGCCCGGGGAGGGCGGGGGGATGCCGGGAGAGAGGGAGGGACCTGCGGGCGGGAGGGCGAGAGGCACAGGCGAGGGAGGAGGGCGAGGCGTGTGCTCCGGAGCCAGCCTGGGGCTGCGAGGCGGAGACAGCCCACCGGCCGCCGAAGGTGCCCGCCGAAGGTGTCCGCCCAGGCGACCCGCCCTCGCGGCCGCGGTGCGGACGGACCGACGGACGGCGCTGCTTGCAGGAGGCGCCCGGACATGTTCAGCCGGAGCTCCCGGAAAAGACTCTCCAGCCGCTCGGTGAGTGTGCCCCGCCCGAGCGGGGCCAATCCCCGGGTACCCCGGCCCTCCGCGAGCGCCCCAGCCCAGACTCCTTCCGCCCGGCGGCCGCGCACCTGTGGCCCCAGGTAAGCCGGCCCCGCGGGCGGGGGTGTGGCCCGGGCGCGCGGGACAGCTCGTAGGGGCAGACGGGGTTAAGTCCGGATCCCGAGTCCCGGGGAGAGCCACACCGGGAACCGTGACCCTGAATGTCACCGCCCCCCGCACCCCTCCTTCGCCCCTTCCCTTAAGGCAGGTCGCATTCCCAGCACCCAAGCTCCAGCTTCTTGGAGCTCTAGCCGCGGACTTGACTTCGGGGCTGTTTTTTGGGGTGTCCCGTGCTGCCCCCTTCCCGGGAGCCCTAGCCTGGTCTAAGGCGAGCGCGCTATGGTCGCTTCTTAGGGACTCTGGGAAGCAGAAAGGTCTTGCTTTTGTTCCTTAGAAACCCGTGACCAAGGTGTCTGGGGGAGACAAAGCCCCAGCCAGGGCCATTTCTTGGTGGCTTGGTGCCCACGCCAGAGACAGCCCGCCTAGACTTCCCCAGGCGAGAGACCACCCCAGGGGCACCGGCAGCGCCCCACCCCAAACCCCGTACCTCGGAGAGGAGCTTCAGAGTCAAATCAGAGGAGGTGGGGTGGGAGAGGCAGGCCGTCCCGCCTGGGGCACAGTGGGGCTCTGGAGGGAGCCCCGGCGGCGGAAACATGCGTGTGTTGTCTTTTTGTTTTGAAGTTGACCGGACTGGGGCGGATTGAGAGAGGCCAGCCATGTAACGCCTGTGGTGACCAGTGCCCAGGGTTCGCCTTGCATAAATGGAGGTAGGACCCCTTACATGGGATTCCTAAAGACACACCACTGCAGGGGGGAAATCTATACATATATGTCATATATGTGTATATAGGAACACAGGCACATTTTTTGCCTTTTAAATTCACGCGTAAGTCACATGGAAAGAATGCAAAGGCTGTTCTTTTAATAGTGGGACTACATCTGCTACAAATATTGAAGGTGGAAGTGGTGACCAGACACTGAGAATGCAGGAGAGCCGGGCTCAGGCTGCATTTCCCTGATGTGAGAGTTTTGGGTCTTTTGCACCCACCCTCTGTGTTTCTAAGTCACTCTGTCCCAAGCGATTCAAGGCACGACAGTTTTTCCAAGTGCCGCAGTACAGCATGTGTAGGATTCCTGGGACTAGCTGGTGTTTTCCAATTGTGTTTTTAATTCAGCCTCTGTAACTCTGGGTCCCAACCACAAATCCACCACTGCCTGCCTGTGCTGTGTCAACCCTCTTCGGTGGCCAGATGTTTCTTATTAATGTGCCGTGAATGTTGACTTCCAGGCAGCCCCAGCCTGGATTGGAATGATTATGTTTGGGGGACAAGGGATCTGGGTGCCCTCCCAGTACATCTGGCTGCTGGGGCTCCGGCTGGGAAAAGTTAGGGTGCAGGCTTACAGGCCCTCTGTTTGGCTATATAAAGAGAAGAGATGGAGCCTTCTTGGCAACTTCATGAAAAGGCCAGAGCCGTTGCAGGAGAAAATTCTGCAACATTGGAACCCGTTCTCTCTTTGCTTAATGCATCTTCCTGCCCCCCACCCCCCATGTCCCTTTGAAGAATGCTGTTTCTGGATACTGGGGAGAAAGGCCTGCCTTGATTTGGTGTGGTGTGGTTTGGTTTTTTCCCCCCTCTGTGTGTGCTTCTCTCCTTTCTCCCAATTGGTCATGTGTGCTGGGCACCCAGTTCTAAGGAAACTCCCAACCAGCTCCTTCAGAAATTAGATGCTTTTGTTCCTGCCTCTGATGGGTCTGGCAGCCTCTTTGCCTTTGTTTCAGGACACTGAGTGCAGCCCTTATGGCTCCCTAGCATTTAATAACTTCTGTGGCAGAGGCCAGGCCGGGCGATCTTATAAATATATAATGCGCAGACGTAGGCATCCATCAGTCCTGCCAATGTTGTAGCCCAAATAGGTGTGCTCTGGACTGGCCCCTGGTGTGTCCCCAATGTGAAAGTGGCGCTACATGGGAATAGGTGCAGAAGCGTCATTTTTTTCAACCCGATCCTGTGTGACGGTGCTGATTGCTTCCTGTTTGAACCATCTTGTGCTCTAATGGGGGTGGGAAAGGCAGAGTGATGAACAGGAGAGTGATTTCCGGCTCCTCCCCTACTCTGGAGCCTTTGGGTCAACTTCTGACCAGAGGCCTGTGGGGCAGTGGTACAGTGTGCGTGGGTACCCAGGTGCCCCTCCTTTTGGTCTCTATGACCTCTGACCTCCAGCCACTCTCCCTAGTTCTCAGTTTCCCTCTTCCGTTAAGTGGGAATAATTATGGTACTTAACCTCACAGGTTTATTGTAGGGATGAAATGAGATATTGAAAACACATTGTTCGCGCCATGCCAGGCACACAATAAACATTAGCTACTTTTGTCAATTATTTTTAGCTTCCTCTCGGCTGTTGCCCTGGAGGAATCATAACTAGCTCGCTTGAGGCTGCTGGGCGTCCCCGGTCACTTTAGACTGTCATGACCACAGCTTCGTAGAGCCCCTTAAGCCTTTTTAACCCAGCTGGTTTTGTGAGGGGAAAACGAGCATTTGATTTCCAGCCCATTATGGAGCCTTTCTTTCGGAAAGAGCCTTTCATGAGGCTGAGATGGGTTTTCGTGCAGAAGCAGTTTCTTCACTAGCAGCAGAAAAGCCTCCATGAATGCGGTTTTTATGGTGTTTCCACCCATTGCTGGAAAGGAAGCAGATCCTTGCTTTTTGCCCCCTCCTTTTCCCTCATGGGCATGTTTTGGGTGACCTTTGAGAGAAGGGGGACAGCCATTTCTGGGTTAGGGCACAGTATTCTTTTTGGCAGTTTGAAATCCACAGTGTGCTCCGTTTCTACTCCTCTGACTGGGGGGGGGAGGGGCACTCTGAGCCCCTGGGAGAGACAGTTGTATCCGGATAGGAGGAAAGGCTAGCCTGACACAGGCTGAAAGGCTGCCTTCCGTCTGTTGCAAGGAGACCAAAGGCCTTTGCCCCCAAGTACCAAGGCACCCTAGATATTACGGCTCATGGGTGTCAGCTCGTCCCTCTGCTTCTACATGCTCCCCCTCCCAACCATTGTCCACACAGCAGGCAGCTCCTAAAAGCAGAATGGCCTCGTGTTCCTGCCTGCAGCACTGAAGGTACTGAAGTTCTTGGGAGGAAGCGGGTGGTAAACAAACTTCGCTTCCCTTTCTGGTGTGCTGGAGAGAGCTGGGGCTTTGAAGTCCAGAGAGAGCAGGGCTGTGGTTTTGCTCTGGTTTTGCCAAGCTGTGTGACCTTGGGCAAAAGACTCAGGCTCCCTGAGTTGCATTTTCCTCAGCCGTCACGCTGGGATCTCTCCACTGAACAAATATTTGAGGGCCTGCTGGTGCCAGGTGCTCCGCTGTGCCGGGGATACAGCAAAGAACAAAATAGACAGGATTCCTGCCCTCATTCAACAAATAATTACAATTTAGATAAGGTGGTCCAGAGAGGACTCTCTGAGGAGGTGACATTTGCACAGAGACTTAGATGAAGCAAGGGAGGAGGGTCCTGTTGATTCAAACCTGAGGCAGGAACCGGCAGCATCACCGTCTCACGGGAGCCGGTTAGAAATGTGAAGTCTCAGGCCCTGCCCTGGACTTGCTGAATCTGACTTTAGGCCTTAACAAGATCCCCAGCTGATTCATGTGCAGGGCAAAGATTGAGGAAGGCTGAGTTACAACACCTGGCGCCGCTTCAGCCAGCTGGCTCTCCGCCCTCTGGGGCTTCTGTGTGTGAGCAGAGATGCCTACGGTTCTGTGGAGGGCTGTTATCTTTTATGGAGATTTTCCTGAGGACTCATTCTCCTCCCCCATTTATATTGTCACCCGCACCTTTAGGTGGCAAATGTGGGGAGTTTTAGGATTTCTAAAAAAACAAACAACAACAACAAAACACACACAAAAAAACAAACCCCGCAGGAGTTCCATGTGTTGGAGAGGGCTCATAATCGCCAGCCAAAGCACTCTCCTCCACCTGATGTAGGGCAGCTGGAGAGCAAAGATGGGCACTGCTCCCTACAGGTGACCTGGCCCCAAAAAGCTGCCCCTCGAGGCAGCCCAGGACAAATCCCGCAGTGGCCAGGCTGCTGAGGGAATTCTCATTAACAGGACGATTAAGGCATCTTTGTGGACTGTGGCCAGAAGAAAATCATTAATAACTAGGCACTTAGTGTACTCTGCTTACGAGACGGCTTTCTGAGTGGGGATTAATTGGACTTGCTTGTGTGTACCCACTTTGAGCAGGGAGGGGGAAATAGCCGTTTTTACAGGGACGATTTGCCCTGTGAATGCCTAGGCACTGAGGACTAAAGATGATAATAATGATACGAAAGCAGCATCAGCACTGACAAGGCTGTGTGTGTACTTTGTCCAGAGCTGTCTCCCCACATTTTTATAGATACGTACATTTCTGTTGCATCCTCACCAGAACCGACGAGGCAGATGTGGTGACTTTCCTGATGAGAAACTGAGGCTCACAGTTGTTCAAACAGTGGCCCAAGGTCTCCTGGCTACTGAGAATGAAGCTAGGACTTGGCTCTAAAACCCAGGCTGGTTTCCCTGTGACTCCCTGCCTCTTGTGACTTCTCTATTCTAAGGCAGAGGTCACAGACGAGAGGCCCTGGGCTCACATCCAGCCTGTGGATGGGTTTTGTTTGGTCTGCACAGTGCATTAAATGAGGGGCTTTTTCTAATATGAAAATCCAGGTTTCCAGCTTCTCTTGAAGAATCCAAAGATGTGGTAACATGGGGCCGACTTTCCTATGGGGCAGCACACAAGAGGTCTCCCTTTAGATGGGTGTGACCTTGACTCACCCTAGCCACCAACATTCTAGTCGCATTCGGGGACCTCTTTAAACACTTAGGTGACCTGTCAGGTCCTGGAAGTGACTGGAAATTGTGAACCCTAAATGAGTATTCTCATCTCTCCAAAAATCATATTAAAAAAATAATACCTTCTGTCATATTAGCTGCCATTGTTAAAGCGTTGACACTGCCAGGGGAGTGTCTCACATGCTTCCAATCTTTCACTTGCAACAGTCCTTGGAGTTGGGTGCAATTATTTACACCCCTTCTGATAGTTAAGGAAAGTGAGTCTCAGGTTAAATAACTTGCCTAAGGTTCTGCAGGCCCTTAGTCAGTGGGGCTGTCTGACTTCCAACCCTGTCAGACTTGAAAATTCTGTGTTCTGGACCAGAAATTCTCAAACTTGGCTGGCATATGAATCACCAGGGGATCTTGTTCAAATGCAGATTCTGATTCAACAGGCTTGAGGGCAGAGGACTAAGATGCTGCATTTTTTAACAAGCTCCCAGGTGATGCTGATGCGTCTGGTCCTGGCACATACTTATAATAGGAGTTGGCAAACTCCTATTTGGTCCTGCCGGCCAAATCAGACCCTTCACCTGTTTTGTATGATTCATAAGCCATGCATGGTTTTAACATTTTTTTAATGGTTGGAAAAAAAATCAAAAGAATATTATTTCATGACATATGCAAAGTCTATGAAATTCAAATTTTAGTGCCCATAAATCGTTATCTGAACAGAGTCACTCCCACTTATTTCCATATTGTCCGTGGCTGGTTTTGACCTACGGCAGTAGAGTTGGGTACTTGAAACAGAGAAATGTACAGTTTACAAAGCCAAAAACATTTACTCTGTCCATTTACAGAAAATGTTTGCCGACTCCGGGTCTATGCCACTAGTAAGGGAATATGCAAGTAGCTTCTCTTAGTTTTAGAAGAAAGGAATCTGAGAACCTTTTGGGAGGTTCAGAGCTAAAGGAAACATCCCCTCCAACCTGGTTGAGAATGGTGCTAAAATCAAAGGCAACCAAAGAACCAGGGAACAGACTAAAGCCATTTCTGAAGGGCATGTGGAGATGAGGCTGGCAAGACCGGATCAATGAACCGCCGGTGGATTCTAAGCTCCTTGTAATCCCTTTAACGTTTCAGCTTTGCTGATAAATGTAGATTTGACTCTTGCATTAAAAGGCTGGCTTTCAGAACAAGCCTCCCGGAGTTGCACTTTGATGAGCGGCTGATACGGAAAGCCCAGAGCAATGGTAGCCTTGTGAAGTCATTTTAATTATGCAGAGTGGTTAGTCTGGGGACAACGGCCGCCTTTCCAGGCAGGATGCTTGGCCTCTGAGCGGCTGTTCCCCAAGCAGCGCTCACTGGATCAGCCAGGACTGCGCCTTGAAAAGCATCTTTCCTTAGTTGCCCTGGTAATTGTGTTGATTGATGACTGAGGTGGTAACTTGGGGAGATGCTGGCCTGGTTTCCTTTAGTGGTTGTAATTTGGCTGAGAAATGGGTTCCCACTGATTTTTTTTGCTTGGGCAGGAAAAACCACTCTGTCTCAGTCAACTGGTGTGCCAAGAAAAGGGGAAAAAAAGGAGGTGGGGTGCGTGTGCGTGTGTGTGTCCACGCGCTTGCGCCTAAGAAATTCTTGGAATCTTCTAGGTAGGGAAAGATGCTTAGGAGCTAAGAAATGCTGGTTGGCTCACCTTCCTTATGTCATTAGCATTTGATAATATGCCCGGTAGAAGCGGAAGCACCTAAATAGAGGTTTTTCTTTTGAGGAAATATGTATGTTCATCCCAAAGTATCTGTATTATCTCTGATTTTGAAATAAGACATGGCTATTATAAAAGATTTAAAAATCACAGGTTTCCCTGGTGGCGCAGTGGTTAAGAATCCGCCTGCCAATGCAGGGGACACGGGTTCAAACCCTGGTCCGGGAAGATCCCACATGCCGCGGAGCAGCTAAGCCCGTGCGCCACAACTACCCAGCCTGCACTCTGGAGGCTGTGAGCCACAACTACTGAGCCTGTGCTCTAGACCCCGTGAGCCACAACTACTGAGCCTGCGTGCCGCAACTGCCGAAGCTCGTGCTCCTAGAACCCGTGCTCCGCAACAAGAGAAGCCACCACAAGGAGAAGCCTGCGCACCGCAATGAAGAGTAGCCCCTGCTCCGGCAACTAGAGAAAGCCCACGCACAGCAATGAAGACCCAACACAGCCAAAAATTAAAAAAAAAAAAAAAAAATTACACGAAATTTCAATTTTAAGTCCATAAATAAAGTTTGAATGGAACACAGCCATGCCTATTCATTTAGCATCATCTACGGCTGCTTTTACAGTCGCAGAATTGAGTAGTTGAGACAACCCTCATGGTCCACAGAACTGAAAGTATTTACTAGCTGGCCCTGTACAGAAACAGTTTACTCACCTCCACAGCTAGAAATATATGTTGTTTATGGCTTGGGATTTATTTCTTTAGATTCATTCAAATGATTATTTATTAACAAGATTTTATAGAAAATACACATTTCACATATGGTCTTTTATAGCTTACTTTTTTCTTACTTAGAAATACGTTTTAGGGCTTCCCTGGTGGCGCAGTGGTTGAGAGTCCGCCTGCCGATGCAGGGGACACGGGTTCGTGCCCCGGTTTGGGAAGATCCCACGTGCCGCGGAGCGGCTGGGCCCGTGAGCCATGGCCACTGAGCCTGCGCGTCCGGAGCCTGTGCTCCGCAACGGGAGAGGCCACAACAGTGAGAGGCCCGCGTACAGCAAAAAGAAAAAAAAAAAAAGAAATATGTTTTGGACATCTTTATATGTCCGTGTATAAAGGACATAAAGATCTAATATATTTATTAGCTTTTAGAATCCAGTATGTGGGTTATCATTGAATTAAATATTTTTGGTTCATGGCTGCTTTGGCTGTTTTCCCTTGTTCCTCATTATACACCATATGACAATAGCTTTTCTTATGCTGCGACATGCTGTTGTGGAGCTCTTGTCAAATTGTCCTCCGAAGAGATGTTGCCAACTTCCACCCCCATTCCTTAAAAAATTGGAGTGTATTTGTGTGTTTTCTTTGGGCTGAAACTTTGAAACATCTCCGCTTGTGGAGCAACCTGGCAATTAATCCTTGTTTAATCACCCTGAGTGACAATTTGTGCCTGATGAATAGTGAGAAAACACAGAGCACTGATGTCAGTCATCTTTTTTTTTCAAAACACATTTTATTTGTCTTCAATTCCCAAAGTGATATCCACATTCTGTTGAAAGGTTGTCATTCATCCTTATGCTTCTATTGTTTAAGGTTGGTAGAATGAGGGGAATCTAATGAGTTTGTTATTTTGTGGTCTCAAAAAGCTGGAAGATTATCCTTTAACTCTGCGATTAATGAGTATCCCAGAGGGAATTTCCTGTGAACTGAGGGAGCATTCCCTAAAGGGAATGATTCCTAGGTCATTGAGCATTTTGAGATCAAAAGGATTCTACCTGCATTGTATATGAGAGAGCCATGGGGGTTGAACTCTGGGAAGAAATGTGTATTTCTAGGCAGTGTCATAAAAATTTCTATGAAGCTTGTAAGGGCTGCTGGGGGAGCATTCTAGCTGTGTGGTTAAAGGGACAGGCTTTGAAGATACTTTGCTGGAACTGTAGTCTTGGTTCTGCCTCTTACAGGCTGAGTATCCTTAGGAAAGTGACTTTACCTTTCTGAGCCTTTCTTGGTTTTCTCATCTGCAGTGTGGGAATAGTACTACTTATTACCATGAGGTTATCTTACGTGGTTATTGTGAGAGTTAAATGGGATAGTGTGTGCCTTGTGCCTCATTGGGCATGATGCGTAACGTGGGCTCCATATACGTTTGTGGTTGGAAGAAGGGTTAATGGAAACAGAATTAGATAAGAAGCAAGAACACCTGGGTTCACGGCCCTGACAATTGTAGGTTATGTGACAGAACAAGTCACTTCCCCACCATGAGGCACAGCCCTTCACTTGCTAAAAATAGGGGTGATGATTCTTGTCTTAGGGCCTTAATTCAGAAGAGATAGAGTCGAGTCCCCCCTCATGTGAGGATTTAGGGTCTAAAGGAATGAGACTTCCTGGTGGAATAGCAGATTCATATGGCTCATCACAGACACACCTGGGGACATGTACACTTTAGATGAAATGGAGTTTAGAAGAATTGGACCTTATACGCTCACAGTGTCTTTGCTTAAGTGAAATATGCATATGATGTTTGTAAAAACAATTTGCAGCCTATAACAAGAAGACGACAGTTAGACGCTGCCCTTGGGGTCAGTATATGAAAAGGGGCTTTTTTGTGCCTGGCACCCATGAAAATTCATGTCCAAGGTGAAAATCACACATCATCAAGGCAATACTTAATTCGTTTTACCCAAGCCTGCTTAATAAGTATGAATTTTTGTGGTGCCTAGTGTGCCATGCTGAACACTTCCATTTACACAGTCACCAGTCCTTAAGCAGAAGGTTCCTTTTCTAAGCCATGAGAAACAAGGATATTTATACAATATTTGAACCCTAGATGATACCCTGGAAACTCCTGAGATAAAATCTGGACTGTACCTACATTTTGTTGACATTGTACAGGATTTAAAATTTTGATTAGTTGCCAACCTGTGATATTTTGGGTAAAAATTCAGATTTAAGGTTTTCTCTGGAATAATGAAAAAATTATGAAAATTTCGGGCAATTCGTATTCCTTCCGTTGTTTTAGATAGAACACACGTGTTCAGCTTTTTCCACAATCCCCACCATTCCCTATTGTTTACCTGACCTGCCTCACCCATTTACATTCCTGGCTTCCCGCTATAGTCGTCTGATGTTGTGACTGCTGATTTGAAGAAGTGAGTGAGGGAATAAGTACTATTGGAAGGATGATAAGAACGGCAGATTGGAATAAAGGTGCCACTTGGTGGGAACAGCTGTGCTAATAAGCAAAACATCCAAGCAGCTAAATCCTCCCTGTCCTGGAGATACTCTTGGGATGGAGCTGATATGACTGAGGACCTGCTGTGTGCTTGGCTTCTTTCATGCATCACCTCTTGTCATCCTCAGAACAGTTTTCTGAGGCATGTACTTTATCTTCTCCTTTCTAAATCTGAAGAAACTGAAGCCCAGGGAAGTTAGGTAACATGCCGTAGGTCATGCAAATAATAAGTAGTGGAGTCAGGATTCAAAACCAGGTCTTCAGGGCTTGAGATCACAAATTCTTTAACCAAGAGAGACTCTTAAGCTTTGTCATTTTGACCCTCCTGGTCTAAATAGAAAACAGTACCTTGGCAAAAACAGAATCTTATATTCTCACTGGCCTAGGGATGAGATCTAACTGTTGTCAGGTATCTGAAGAACCCTAGGCAAGTTGGCTTACTTGAGGCTGGGGTCTTAAAGGTGAAACTCCTATAAAATTAGAGGGTGTGGTGTTGAGCTTATTGGGGTATCTGAAAGGTGAGAAATTGAATTAAATGTAATGCGATTTCCAGTAAAAGGCTACTTGCAATTTTCTGATCAGATCTGCATACATTAAAGGAGGCTCCATTCAGCTTGTTTATAGCTTTGGTGTTAAATTGGGGCCTCTGGGGAGTTTGTGAAAGCAGGCAGGTGGGGGGCATTCTTCAGAAATGCCATTTGCATGTTTCCTAGAGGAAACATCCACCAAAGGGATCAGTCAAGGGGAGGGAGTTAACAGTGCATCAGCAGCCAATTTGAGGTCCAAACAAGCTAAAAATAAAGAAAATGGTCATTATCCAGTCTTTGGACCTGTTTTTGAACTTCTGCTCCCCATTGCTTTAACAATTCTGACACCATGTTGCAAAATAGACCCAAGCACATTTGACTGTCGGAAGGCATTTAATGAGAACATTATTTGATTTTATGTTTGGTAAACGACTTGGTGGTACAGAAACTGCTTTCACAATTCTTGAAAACTGACTCATGATGTGTACATGTAACACCCAGAGCGGGTCCTCCAAGTTTGCGTGCTGAGGAATTAGGCCTCCGGGGGACTTTTTAAAAGAATGCAGGTGTTTAATTTCTTCAACGACACTATGAAATGACTCTAATAATATGATTTCTCAAAGTCTTTTGTTCCGCAATCAGGCCCCCAGGAGGGCTCCTGTCATTTGCATCCTTGAGGACTGGGCCTTTGGAGCTTCTCCAGCGACTTAGTGAGTTGTTTGGAAATCATAACGACAGGCTTCTTTCATCTTTAAGAAGTCCCAGATTTGGAGACCAGAGATATCTGGGAGAGTCTCCATCATCTTGGGTCTGGAATATTTGGAGCCACAGGGAAGGACACATACGTATGTTTTCCTTTGCTCTGGGAGACAAAAGCATTTAATAGATGTGTCCACCTGCAAGGGATTTTGGATAATTTTTTTTAAACTTCAAAATCCTGGTGATAACAGAGTTTAAGGCAGTTTTATTTATTATTTTACATTCATTTTGATCCAATTGTTGCGTAAGTGTGCAGTGTAGACAATTTGGAAAATTCAGCAATGTCAAATGATTTATTTTTTTAAAAAAAGAGCATTAACTCCATCACATGAAGAGGAAGGTGTATAGACCTCTTAGCTTTAGGGTGTGATTTCCTTCTAGTCTAGTTTCTTTATGGTAGAGTTTTATGTAGTTGTACTAGTTTTCTAGAGCTGCTGAAACAAATTACTACAAACTGTGTGGGTTCAGACAACAAAATGGATCCTCTTACAGTTCTGAGGGCTGAAAGTCTAAAATCAACGTGTCGGCAGGGTTCGTTCCCTCTTCTGGCTCTGAGGGAGAATCCATCCCTTGCCTGCCTTAGCTTCTGGGGACTCTTGGCAGTGCTTGGCCTTCGTGGCTTCCAGACGTGTCACTCCGTTCTCTGCGTCTGTCACCACATAGTGTTCTTCCTCTGGGTTTCTGTCCCCTTCTCTTCGAAGGGCTTGTCATTGGATTTGGGCCTACCCTAATCTAGAATGATTTCATCAACTTAATTATGGCTACAAAGACTCTTTTCTAAATGAGATCACATTTAGAGATTCCAGGAGGATGTTTGAAGGGACCACTATTCAACCCATTATAATAATTCTGGAAGTAAAGCATATATATATATATATATACACACACACACACGTATATGTAAATATATATACACAGTTTCATATTTGTAAGCAGTGTGTCCAATTTGGACTTTCTAAACGTGGTGTTCTAACTTTCTAAACTGTGGTGTTCTAAACACCACAGTGGTGTGGGAGAGCTGGGCCTTGACTCTGGGGCACCTTTGTGGGAAATACAACTTACTTGTCTTTTCTGGGCCAGTTAAATGTTTGCAACAGGACAGGATTGTACAAGCTGCTCTTAGCAGAGGGAACTCTGAGGTGGAATTTGCTGCCCATATTGATGAATTCAGCTGTCTGAATCAGTTGACCCCTGGGTCACCCTATGAAGTCCATCCATCTTCTTTGAGCTTTTGTTGGGCCTTGCCAGGGAGATGTATAGGAAATGAAGTGGTAGTGTGTGGACAGTTATTTGTGGGAAGAGCTGCTCGCCCTAGGGCCTTTTAATTAATCTCTAGGCTGTATAACCGATTCGCTCTCAAAGGGGAAAAAAGTGGGCTTCCTTAGAAAAGGAAATTCTTCATCATCCTAGAAACAGGTCCCACAAAATCCTGCCGGAGCTGACTCACTCTGTCCTTCCCCCATCCTTATCCCCCTTGTGCCGTGCCACTTCTCGGTAAACACAGTCAGAAAAACTATAACATTAATTGTACTTCCTCATTCCCTGATGTCTTAAATCCAGCATGAATGGATTTAGGCTTTTCAGAATAAATTATGTGAAATAAAAATGAAAGCAAATTATGATTTTTTTATCATCATGTTAGCTATCATGAATTGAACATTTACAATGTGCTAGGGACATTATATTCTAAGCGTGTTTCTTGTAGTCTTATTGAATTCTTGAAACCTGTTATGAGAGAAACACCATCGTCCACGTTGGTTTCATGAGGAAACTGAGAGCCTGCAAGTGAGTTACTTTCCCAAGGTCACGCAGCTAGTTAGCACTCAAACCGGGGTTAAATCTTACAACCTTGACTGCTGTTTGGGCTCTTAAACACCATATTATGGGCCTGGCTCCAGAGGATTCTTATTGATGCTAAACCATAGTTTTCACACTTCCGTATTCATCAGAATCACCTGGAGGGCTGCTCCCCTCCCCCCTCAGAGTTTCCCATTCATTAGATCCCGGTTGGTGCTTATAATTTACATCTAATAAATTAGGTGCTGCTGTTGTTTCTGCTGCTGGTCCAGGGAACACAGTTTGAGAACCGTCAGTCAACACCATAGCCCAGCCCTCCAGGACTTATATAGTCACATCACTTTATCACACCAGATAAACACGATTTCAGTGACTGTCCAGTGCAGCAGTCCGTAAGCTTTTTTATCACAAAGTAGTGTAGGTTACTCTTACATGGTTGGTACTGATGTTGAGGGCTAGGAGTTTAGTTTGGAAAGAAGGTCCCCACCTCCCACTTAAGCTTTAGTAGATTCTTGGCTTCTTCCTCTTTCCTATCACCATGGAATTTAATAAAGTGGTTTTTAAGCTCTTTCATCAGCTGGAAAGTAGAACCAGCCAAGGTCTGGTATCTGTGAAGATGACTAGAGATTAATGAAATGTTCTAGCCCCACCAGATAGTAAAATACATTATAAGGTTACAGAAATGAAAATAGTATGGTATTGGAGCAGGAATAGATTCCTGTGACAGACTAGAAAATCTCCAAAAATCGACCCAAGTATTGTGGGACGGTGGTCTATGGTAAAGGTGACATATAAAAGCAGTGGGGAAAGATTCAATAAATGGTGCTAGGGCAAGGAGCTTCCCATTTAGAATAAAAAGAGATTAATCCAAAACTTTTAAAGAACATTAAAATTTGAGGGGCTTCCCTGGTGGCACAGTATAGGGAATCCGCCTGCCAAGGCAGGGGACACGGGTTCGAGCCCTGGTCTGGGAGGATCCCACATGCCGTGGAGCAGCTAGGCCTGTGCGCCACAACTACTGAGCCTGCGCTCTAGAGCCCACAAGCCACAACTACTGAAGCCCGCACGCCTAGAGCCCATGCTCCTCAACAAAGAGAAGCCACCGCAATGAGAAGCCCGCGCACCGCAATGAGAAGCCCGTGCACCACAACTAGAGAAAGCCTGCACACAGCAACGAAGACCCAACGCAGCCAAAAAAAAAAAAAAAATTAAAATTTGATTATGGACAAATGCTTTTACAAGTTTAGAGAGTAAAAAGCATATCCAGGGCTTCCCTGGTGGCGCAGTGGTTGAGAATTCGCCTGCCGATGCAGGGGACACGGGTTCGTGCCCTGGTCTGGGAAGATCCCACATGCCGCGGAGCGACTAGGCCCGTGAGCCATGGTCGCTGAGCCTGCGCATCCGGAGCCTGTGCTCTGCAACGGGATAGGCCACAAGAGTGAGAGGCCCACGTACCGCAAAAAAAAAAAAAAAAAAAAAAAAAGCATATCCAAGTTCAAGCATTTGCTCTTCCTTTTTCTCTTACTCGCCTCTAGCTGCACTGGCCACCTTACTGGTCCCCAAACACAGCAGACGTATTCTCACCTTGGGGCGTCTGCCTTTGCTGGGACCTCCCCCAGGACCGGCCCCCCAGGTATCCATCAGTTTTGTTCCCTTGCTTCCTTCTAGATCTCTCCTCCAATGCTGTTTCCTTAAAGCATTGTTCCTTGACCATCCTAAAATAGTACTCAGGTCACTCCCTTTTCCCTTCCTCTGACTTCTTTTTTTCTCCCCCCAGAACATCTACCAATACCTGACATACTTGTAATGCATTATCTGGCCTTCCTTGTCAACCTCGATGAAGTTACCTCAGCCTATGCAAGAATTTAAACTGCACGAGGGTATTTTGTTCCATGTTTCTCTTGTTAAATTCTCCAATACCCAGAAAAATATCTAGTGCATAGCAAAATACCCACCAGGATTTGTTGAATGAATGAATAAATGAATGGATGGTAGGAAACCTGGACGTCATAAAGGAAGATGGGTTATTTTGAGATGAAATAATTTTAAAATTGTCAAAAGAAAATTGAAAAAAAATTAGAACAGATATGATAGAGGCCTAAGTTTTTAAGATGTGAAAATGGCTCTAATAAGAAAATCATCAAATGACTCATTAGAAGATTGGGCAAAGGATCTCATCAGCCAGGTGTATGAGAAGGTATCATTTGTTTTCTTAGTAATGTTACCATTTCTAATGTTTCCGTTTATTTGTGAGTCCAGTATGTATAGCTGTTAGAAAATATGTTTGGGGAGAATTGTGATGTCTGTGTTCAATGAAGTATAGCATCTCTTTTCCTGGGAAATGTTAAAATAGTATGCATACTCATGTTTGGGCTAAGCTTTGTTGACTTCTGTCAAGAAGATTAAAAGACTTTTAAGATTCCTTAGGATTTGGAGTTGTCCATGTGTGTAAACAAGACCCATAGCTGTGCTAGTGTGATCCAAGAAATGACAGGAAGACAACAAGTAAAAGATTATGCTATCTACAACATCAGAAAATCACTTCTGCATCTAGGGATGTGGACATTTGGCCACTCAGGGGTACATTTCTGTTTTCTTGTCATGATGACTTGGGAGTGTTGCCAGTGGCATTTAGTAGGCTGGGGTCCAGGATGTTAACTCTTCCGTGGTCTGTGAGATTGTTCCATCACAGTGAAGGTGATCCTATCCTGAATGCCAGTGCCATTCTCCCCCAGTGAGAAGCAGTGGAAAGTGTAGTAAGCAGCAGGTGCCTTTGGGAAGTGCTTAGTACACCTCTGATGTTTGGAAACTTCATTAATTTCTCTGGACCTCAGTTTCCCTCATCTGTAGATTGAGGGAGATAGATTATAGAATGGGAAAGGCCCCATCATCGTTAATACATGGTGATAGTATTACTAGGGAATATTACTAGGGAGTATTATTACTACAAATAGCAATAATATTACTATTCCTGCTCAAATAGCCAACTGAGGAGATTTGGGCAAGAAGAAATTTAGGAGAACAGAAATTTTTCAGTCAGTCCCTTTGCTGGAGAAGCCATCCTTTTCAGGATGTTCTCACTCTTCTGGTCGCTCTAGTTGTGTTGTAGAGTTGTGTATTTACCAAGGGTGAATTTGTTTGTTGCTGACACTACTTACGCCAGTTATACCTGCTACTATAGTTAGGTAGGTTACCTACATAAACCCATGAAATATGAATGTGAGAAGAAAAAGGAGCTGTTATTTCTATGAAAATTAAGCTGAATGCTTGGAATGACCTAAAAGAATTATAAAAGATTGGAAAAGAGGCAGAAATTGTAAAAGGACTTAGGTTTTTTTTGTGTGTGTGAGACATTATCTGTAAGTTCTGACAGTACTCTAAAAAAACAAAGACAAACCAAAAAACCCCCATAAAACAAAAAGTCTGAACTGGAAATTGAAGAAGATGCATTATAGGTGTGTTTTATGGGTGAAATGTAAGGTACTCTGTCTGTAAACCCATAAGCAAAATTCCCTCGCCCACTATAAGTGAATGTATGGTTATGTATTTCAGGAAAAAAATAAGATATGTACATATCATTCTTTTCTGAGTCCTCAATGTGATAGACACTGCTGGTTGTCCTCATATACATTGTGTAGTTCTTCCTTAGAAATATTACCTTCAAAATAATGTCCGGCACAGAGCCAGTTAAGACAATGTTTCCTAGCCGTCCTTGCTCCTAGAGATTGCCATTTGACTAAACTCTAGCCAAAGGCATATAAGTAAAAATAGTAAGTACAACTTCTGGGATGCGCTCTTGAAGGGAAAGCATGTACCTTTTTTTCCCCGACTTCTTGCCCACTGGAATGTGGATGTGATAGTTGGAGCTCAAGCAACTAAATTGGACCATGAGATATAAGCCCTCTGTTGAAAAAAGCAGAATAAGACAAGCAGTGCCTGGATCCCTGATAACCATAGAGACACATCATAGCCTTGGACTGCATAACTCCAGACTGTATTTCCATGAGAGAGAAATTAATTTTCATCTTGTTTTTATTTTTTTATAAATTTATTTATTTATTTTTGGCCACGTTGGGTCTGTTGCTGTGCGCGGGCTTTCTCTAGTTGCGGCGAGCGGGGGCTACTCTTCGTTGTGGTGCACGGGCTTCTCGTTGCACTGGTTTCTCTTGTTGCGGAGCACAAGCTGTAGGTGCAGGCTTCAGTAGTCGTGGCTTGTGGGCTCAGTAGTTGTGGCTCACAGGCTCTAGAGCATAGGATCAGTAGTCGTGGCTCACGGGTTAGTTGCTCCGTGGCATGTGGGATCTTCCCGTACCAGGGCTCGAACCCGTGTCCCCTGTATTGGCAGGCATATTCTTAACCACTGCGTCACCAGATAAGTCCAATTTTCATCTTGTTTAAGCTATTATTATTTTGGATTTTCAGTCACCTATAGCCAAATTTCAACCCAGCTGGACTATAGCAATAGGATACACATTGTGTTCTCAATGGTTGAAAATCCAAAACCGTTCTTTTAATTTTAGGAATACCTGCTAAGGGCAGATGTGCTTTTCCAGAATATACTGTTCTGAGGCAGGAATGTCTTCATCCGAAACCTTGGCGTTTCATAAGTTCTTAGACTGAATGACTTGTGGTTATATTATAATAGGTATTGAAGAGAGAGTATTTTTTCCTGTTGTTCAGCTGCTCTGTGTGAATATGCGCCATCATCTATCGAGGAATAACCTGGAACATTTCAGGAATGTCATCATGTAGCACTGATTTTACCCCCTGAAAAAGTGCATATCCTGCTTGGGGGTGCGTTTAGAACTGCTTATTTTAGGATTAAAGGGTACAGAGTGAAGGAATACGATTAATCCCTTTGATGGTCCCTATCATTTTACCAGCAGACTAAGCAGAGGGGTTGGGTTCACATTACATCCATGGAGAAGTATGCCACAGTGCTACTGTGTGGGTGAGGAGTGAAACCCTATCGCCTTTGTGTGAGCACAACACGGCATGTGCCTTTTTAACCTCTTAATTAAATAATCACCATCCAAAAATGTTTCTTTCTGGAAAGTCTGCCCTGTTGGTTGTATCCCAGATTAGTTTTGTGTGAAAGTCTTTAAGCTGGAATTCGCTTTCTGGTGGTTATTCCTGACCAGTTTTCTCAAATTATCTGAGAAGAGTGTTAAATTGGTAATAAAAAATGTCTGAAAAAAAATTGGATGACATTTTGGGGTCAAATTTTCAAAAGGAAGAGGAACGCACTGGGAAATTGATTTATAAAAAGCTTAGAGGGAATTTATTCAAGAAAGTTTATTGTGTGTGTACTATGGCTTCACATGCCATAAAATACAGTAAAACTGATATCGTAAATGTATATATTTTAAATTAGATGTCCTTTGACGCATATGTATACATATAGGTATGCACATATGTTATACATAGGTCAGTATGAATATGTGTGTATATGTGTATATATGTACATATGTTTTGTTTTTAACATAAATGGTGGCATAGCATAGGTACTTCCTTATTGTCACGTAACATTAGATCTTGGTGGGCTTTTAATATCAGTATATATAAATATTGTTACAGAAAAAAAGACCATGTAATACCCCATTATATAGCTGTGTCATCATTTTTTTTTTTTTTTTTTTTTAACCAGTTCTCCACTGATGATCATTTAGGATGTTTAAAATTTCTAGTTAATGCAGTGGTGCTTCAGCAGACATTCTTATTTGCAGCTCGTTGCCTTTACGCGTGACCGTACCTGCAGGATAATTTCCTAGACATAGAATCACCGAGTCCAAGGGTATGTGCAAGTTAATTAGTTGAATATTGCTAAATAGAAAAAAATGGTTTCGAAAGATGTTTAGATCTCTCAGTGTGTATGAGGGGTAAAAGATTAAATTTAAATGGCCAAGGATTTATCTTGAAGAAACTTTTTGGAATGCTATTTAAAAAATTTTATTTTTTATTGTGGCAAGATATTCATAGCTGGAATGCCATTTTGATTATGTTGATATGCGACCCTGAAGTTTTTGCAAAACCACTGTATTGGATTTAACCTCCTTGTACTGAGATAGGAGCTTTTAAATAATTTTATCCTGATGGAGTCTCTATGGGAATACGACAGACCATCCTTACGGTAGACAAGGACTAATATGCTGTCAACATTCAGCTACTGATAACACACAGGGTACTGAATTTCGGGTATCAGGATGAGAGTTTGTGTTCAGCCACAAGAATGGGTGGCAGAAGGCCGAGGGCTGGGTGTTAATGAGTTGGGTGCTGTTCTGCCCCTAATTTTTTTTTCATCTCATCTGAGTCTTGATTTACAGATCTGTAAAAATCAAGGGGTTAAGTAAATTAGGGAAGAAAGCCCCTCTCCCTCATTGCTCCCATCACACTCTCTAGCAGTGTTTCTTAAACTAAACCTTGAACCCAGTTTGAAAATCACAGGTTAACTGTGCCCAGAAGCATCTCCTTCTCTCCGCCTCCTCTGTATCATGCTCTGTTCCAAACTACTATTATTTCTTGCCTCAACGCTGCCCTGGCCTGCTAACAGATCTCCCCACTTCTGCCTTTTCACCACTCTAATCCATTTTCCATCCAGCACTCGGATACAAAGAAGTAGTTCTTATGAAATATTGAGCAGATAAAAAATATTAATGAAATACATAGAAGGCATAAACAACAGTGATGTGATGGACACCCGTGAGCCTGCCACCTGGTTTTAGGAAAAAGAACCTTGTTATTATCTCTTGTGATTCCATCCTCTTCCCCCTCTCAGAGGTAACCATTATCCTGAGTTATGAATTTATCACCATCCTTGCTTTGCTTAATAGTTTTGCCATAAGTGTGTCTCGCCAGAAGTCTTTGCTTCTGCAGTCGTCCTTTGGGGATACATGTGTAAGAGTTTGTCTGGAGCAGGTACCCAGGAGTGGCCTTGCCAGGTCATGGGCGTGTACCTGGGACTTTACTAGATACAGATAGACTGTTTTCCAAAGAGTTTATACTGCCGCCAGCAGGTAAGGTTCTGCTTGTTCTCATCCTCGGCCACACTTGGTTTTGTGAGATCTTCCCTTAGTCCTTTGTACGTGTGGCTTCCTCTGCCTAGAATGCCCTTTCCCCATCTATCCCAGAATTGACTGCTTCTCTTCACATCCTCCCACTCTCAGTTTAAATGTCACCTTCTCAGAATATTTCTCTGACCATAAGCCCCCCTTTCCCCACGACTAGAAGGGCAGGACCTGTGTCTGTTTGGTTCATCATTGTATGTAAATAGCACAACGATTTACTGGTAGGTGCTCAATAAATAGTTGGTGGAAGGAGTAAGTGGCTGAGCCAGTCAGGTCCTTTGCAGTCTGAAGTCCTCTTGTCCTGTGAAATGAAATAAAGATACGAGAAAGTTCAAGGGAACCCACTCCATGTGTGGTTCTGGCTTCAAGGCAGTTTCATGATGGAGGTGGTTTCAGAAGACCTCTGAAGGGGTGTCAGTGCTCAGCTACTCTGGTGGAGCAGAATATTTCCAACAGCAGACACGAAAAATGATGTGTGCATTGCAATAAATGAATAAATTGAGCATAAATAAATAGAGCATAAATAAGCGGGAGTTGTAGACCTGCTTGTCTCCAAAGTAAGAAAGTGAGTAGCGGTGCTTCTGGGGTACAGAATTAACCGATATTCCAGCCAGTCTTAAGTGGGACAAAGAAGTAAGTGATCCCAGATGCGAGACCTGGGGATGTTTTATTCCAGAGCTCAGATGCCTAGTGTGGACATCTGAACTGCCTGTGGGTGTTTTGGAGTTTTTGCCTGCACTCATGGGAATTGGATTCTTTCAGTCCTTAGCGGTAGCACGTTGCCTCTGAACTCAGCCTGCTCAAAGCTGGGCAGGGCAGCTGCAATACTGGGCAGACTGGGTGGAGGTGGCATGCCATTGTTGAAAATTAACACAAAGACGTCCCCGGACTGATATCCACAAAGAGTGAAATCCATGACCTGGAATCATTTATAGCCAGCAAAGCAGTTTCTCATTCATAATCTGATCAACTTGAAATGAGAGGCAATTGATTGGTGCTCAGTATTCCTGTGAAATCCCAGAAGCGGGGATGCCACAGGGGGAGGTGATCATAGGCTCAGGCTGGAATCTCTGCTGCTCATTGACTGGCTCTGTCAATTTGGACATGTCACCTCTGAACCTCAGTTTCCTCATCTGTAAAATGGGAATATCAGTACTTCTCTAACAAGTTTCCATTGAGGGAAAATTGATATAATAAAGATAAAACATTCGGCACAGTGTCTGACAAATGGGAAGTGCTTGGATTTTTTTCTTTTAAAGAATTATTATCCTTAATTTATATATGATGGAGCAAGAGGTACCCAAAGGAGGTTGACATACTGGAGTATGTAGTTGAAACTGGGCCCAGAATGCAGATCTAGGGACTTTTGGCCAGTGTTCTTTGGACCCACTTCTCTCTCAGAACAGCTCCGATATCTTGAGCCTCTCTTAATTAAACTCTTTCTGTGAAGGAGCTACTCTTATTTTTTTTTTAAGTTTTCACAAGTCTTTCTTTTTTGCTACAATACATTCTTAGTCACTTATGATTTAAAATGGGAGGATTAAGACTGAGCAATTGGCAGTAACCTGTAGGTACAAATGACTTCGAATATTGTTAAAAATGAAGTAGGGGGCTTCCCTGGTGGCGCAGTAGTTGAGAGTCTGCCTGCCGATGCAGGGGACATGGGTTTGTGCCCCGGTCCGGGAAGATCCCACGTGCCGCGGAGCAGCTGGGCCCGTGAGCCATGGCCGCTGAGCCTGCGCGTCCGCAGCCTGGGCTCTGCAACGGGAAAGGCCACTACAGTGAGAGGCCCGCGTACCGCAAAAAAAAAAAAAAAAGCAGGAAGTTGATGAGAGGGTAAGCAGGGAACTATAGTGCATCAGCCTCCAGGTTGCAAGTCCCCGGGGGAACGAGGCTCGGAGGGACTCTCTGTGGCCCTTGCTTGTGTGTTAACCTGTGAGGACCTGTCTAAGTCTGTGGCCAAGAAGAAATGCCGTCTTGTGAGAAGTCAGCTTAGTGTGAAAAGGATGGGCAGGCTGACTGCTGATCATTACTGCCCCAGTGAAGCAGAAAAATCCCCTCCAAGCCTGCTTGTTGCCCCCTGGCGGATGGACCTCCCCACTTCAACCCTGACCTTTTCCTGACATCTTTCCAGAACAGTGTTTCTTAACCTGGCCTCCCCTAGATGAAGTTCAGAGCACCCCTGAACCAGGATGGAAAAAAATTGATCTCTCTTGTTTCTACTAACCCCTAACTTGAACTTTAGCATTTCCCTTAATTATGCGTGAAGGCAAAAGACCACAGTAATTGCATTAGCAATACCTGTGGCTTTATCACCAATAAAAATCCCAGATGCTTTCATGTCACGTAACAGTGTGGAAGTCATCTTGAAATACCGTTTATGCTCATCACTGCTTAGAAGTTATGGCAGTTTGGGCTTCCCTGGTGGCGCAGTGGTTGAGAGTCCACCTGCCGATGCAGGGGACATGGGTTCGTGCCCTGGTCTGGGAAGATCCCACATGCCGCGGAGCGGCTGGGCCCGTGAGCCATGGCCGCTGAGCCTGTGCGTCCGGAACCTGTGCTCCGCAGCGGGAGAGGCCACAACAGTGAGAGGCCCGCGTACCGCAAAAAAAAAAGAAGTTATGGAAGTTAGTAGATTTACTGCTGGATCTTTGTATAGCATATTTTAATAAATATTACTACCATATATACTAAGTTACATAAATTATAGCTTATATATATAATTTATATAACTTAATATTTATAACTATAGCATATATAACTATATAACTTATATACTGTATACTAATTATATAATCTGTATCTTAGCACTTACATATAAAGACATAAATTGCTACATCAAATTTTAAAAATATTTTAATAACTGTATTTTAACGTAATTGGTTTCCTTTATAATCTGATATATTTTATTTTGCTCATTATACTATGGAAACAGGTTCATGGGCATCACCAGATGCCCAAAGGGGGTATAAGGCACAGAAAAGATTAAGAAGGTTGATGCTTGTTCTGGAGAGAGGAGAGAGGAGAGGAAGAGGAGGGTGCTGCCTCGGGTATTTTAGTTGTTGTCTCTCTTGGGAGGTCTGTGAACATAGTAGAATTGATGGTTTGGAGGTGAATTTGTCTTTTCTTAACCACACCGTTGCGTAGTCTCTACGGTTTTTAGTCTCTAAGGTTTTCAATCAAACTTTGCTTTTCACAAAGAGAAGCATTTTGCCATTGAGAGACTTGTCCCCCTCTCTTAAGCGTGTAGTGAAGCGTCTTTTTCTCTGATTCCCTGAGGACGGGGTGGAAAGGAGAATCCCCAGAGGTGAATCGGAGCTTCCTGTGTTTCAGCGGTCCCTCCTGTTCACCGGTAGTCACCACACACACACACACACACACACACACACACACACACACACACGCACGCTTTTCGGCTTCCCTCCCTCTTCCCTTCACTGCCTGATGAATGCTTTCTCCCCAGCCCTCCTCCTGATGAGCGTTTGAAGAGGGGAGAAGGCAGAACCAGGACATCACCAGGCCCCACCGAGAACATCTTAGGAAACTGCCATGTGTCTTGATCCGCTCACTTGGAAAGGGCCCAGGCCTGGCAGCTCTTTCTTTGTCTCCCAGGCAGTATGGCTTAGAACAGAGCTTCTCAAAGCCAGTCGTTCATGTGCCCCCTCTGTGAATTTTGCCACATCTAGGGACCTTCCCTATGCTGAGAGGCATTTTGTGTAGTGGGTCTGCTTACAAGCCTGGCCTGGGCTCCTATAGCAGCTCCACCGCTTTGGGCAAGTTACTTGACCTCTCTTAGCCTCAGTGTCAGTTTCTTTATCTATAAATGGGAATTGGGATAGTATGTACCTTACAGGGTCTCTAGAAAAATTAAATAAGTTAATACTTGTAAAGTCCTAAGAGCAATGTGTGACACGTAATAAGCGCTCAGTAGGAGTCGGCCATGAAAATTAGTGATTGTCGCCTTAATATTTTTCTTAAAATCGCCTTTTAAAAAAATCAAAAAGGAATTTAATTTAGAAAGGAAACCAGTAGATAACAGGAGGGGGGCAGTGGGAACAAGTGTAAAATAGGAAGGACCAGGGTTTCGGAAAGAAAAGGCTGAGCTCCAGGGGCAGGGAGTGGAAATTCCGGAGCCAGGTAGAGAGGGGAGCCAGAGGGTGGTGAGCCAGGTGAGCTGCAGAGGAGGTGGTGGGAACAGGAGAGGGCTGGCAGGACCTTGGACGTCTGTCCATCCATAGCGATCCAGATCTAAGGCTACGGAAGGTCAAGTTGGGTTGTGGATAAGAGGAGGGAGGAGAAGCAGCTGGTGAGACTGGTCGGGGTGCCAGGATGAGGGCTGGTGGGAAGAGAGGTGGTGACAGTGGGAGACGAGATGGGGGCTGAAGGCAGGGGGCACCGGGGGAGGCAAAGGGCTGGGCTGAGACTGGGGGCGGGGGCAGTGGTTTGAGGCATGAAATGTGTATCGGGGTATGGGGCACCCAAAGGTCAGACTCGTGCAAGGGATATGCAAGCATGGAAATTCTTTTTAACAGCTTTTTATTGAGGCACGACATGCATAGATAAAAGTGTGTAATCTGAAAATTTTCCCTGAACACTCAAGACTCAGGTGAAGATACATTACCACCCTTTCTACACTGTGTGCTCCCCACAACGATCTGTACGCCATCCTCTGAGAGGCACTCAGAAGAGTAAATTGGGACCCCAGTGGGGTCTTCCTGTTCATACTGGAGTCATAGGCTTGTGTGTACATCTAACAACAAGGTGGGCTGCATAGATTGTCTCCCGATTGCGTTTGGTGATAAGTGAGGACAGGTGACTAGTTACATGCCCCACATTTCCCCACGAGGCAAAGAAGGGAACGTAAAGGGCCAGATAACAGAAGAGACGGAAGGAAATCAGTGTTTGCTGGGTCTGTGCTTTGTGGCAGCTGCTGTGTTTGATGCTTCATACACACTGTCCCTTCAGCCCTGGCAGCAACCTTGCAAGGTAGGTCTCCATTTTACAGAGGGTACAACTGCGTCTCAGAGTTCAGCTCTTATTACAGCTCATGCTGCTGGTTACTGGGAGAACCAGCGTTCAAATCCAGGCCTGTCTGGTCTGAAAAACAAGGGCAAGTTCCTTAACGTTACTGATTTCTGCTGTTGTACCTGGACATGAGAACAGTGATACGTACCTCAAAAAATGGTTACAGGATTTAACCAAGAGGAATCCTGTGAGGTTTATGGAGTTTTGTGAGGATTAAAGGAGCTCGTACATGAATAAGCTTAGAAAAGTGCCTGGCACATATTAAATTACATTCTTCCATAAATGCTAATTACCACACCTGGCTAATAGAGGTATTTAATAAATGTTAACTGTTGCTGTTGTCGTTAAGCCTCTAGGCTCAGAACTATTTGTTTGTGCTCAGTATTGAGTGCACGTCTTTAATGTTATCTGGTAATGGCTACTCCTTGGAGCAAAACGTCTAATTGCACAGGGAAAGCTTTTTAATGGTGATGCCTAATAAAAGTGGAACCTCTGGGCTTCCCTGGTGGTGCAGCGGTTAAGAATCCGCCTGCCAATGCAGGCGACACAGGTTCGAGCCCTGATCTGGGAAGATCCCACATGCCGCGGAGCAACTAAGCCCGTGCGCCACAGCTTCTGAGCCTGTGCTCTAGAGCCCGTGAGCCACAACTACTGAGCCCACACGCCTAAAGCCTGTGCTCCACAGCAAGAGAAGCCACTGCAATGAGAAGCCCACGCACCGCAATGAAGAGTAGCCCCTGCTCGCCACAACTAGAGAAAAGCCACGCACGGCAACGAAGACCCAATGCAGCCAAAAATAAATGAAATAAAAATAAATTTATTAAAAAAAAAAGTGGAACCTCTTTTTAACCTGTTGACTCTTTCCCTGCACAGTTAGTTCACTTTCAGTTTTTGTTGTCTGCCACAGTCGATAGTCTGTGAAAAGAGACCTGCCTATTTTGTTTCTTAAAGAACAAATTTGTTTTTTTCTTGGCCTGGTATTCACACCTAGCTACTTAAAATTTAAAGGAAAAAAAAATGGTATTTCAGAAAATCATTTTAACATCCTCCAATTAAAAAGAAAAGGGAAAAGCTCACTGTAAGACATCCAATTTAGACTATTATGAAAGATTATCTCTGAAAAATGTAAAGTGTTCATCTAAAAAATTTAAAGGCGTATTACCCTGACTTTAACTGAAATATCAGCAGTGCTTTTTAATTAGATTCTTTTTAACTCCCCAATTTTTCAGGCTAGGATGGAAAAAGGTCAAGATAGTTTCTGAAGAGAGATCCAAGTTTTAATTTTTCTCACTTTATAATCGCGTTCTTTTTTTACTTCTCAATAGCTGACATTCTAAAAATAATCTTGTGTTGGCTTATAGGCTTCATCTGTCTGGCCGAGGATGATTTTCTTTTTCTTGGAAGATATTATCACCGCATTTGGTTTCCAGTGATAATCTATGTGCAGTTACAAGAATTCCCCCAGCAAAACCTTGTGAGGTCAGCCAGGGCAGATGTTTAACATTTCGGCAACTTATCTCCTTGTTTATTTAGCATTTCTTAGCCTTTAAAGCTTCCCATAAATAGTCATGAAGTTATCACAGAGGAAATCAGCTAAGATGAATTGATGTCATTCCCAAATGCAAGTCTAGTGCCAGGAGCTGGCTGGTGTTGCAGGAAGATGGTGGTGGGAGCGATTTTGCCTGCCCCTCCTCGTGGCCTAATAAACTGCACCATTAGTGGTTGTTCTCTGGATGGCTAGCCCTGCTGGACCTTTAATAAGCCTGTTGAATTTTTATTTCATCCTGGCGGGGTAGAGTATGAATTAGTAAACAGAAACCTGTATCCCCAGACTACAGAAGTAATTTGCCAGTTATATGGCTGCTTCTCAGGGGGGTTGGGGGTTAAATACACCCCATAACACATGCACACACCTCAATGCTACCATCAGTTACAAGGAATTCAGAATAGAAAGACCAGGCTCAATGGATAACTGAGCCGGTAACTGTCCCGATTACCTCCCTTGCTTTAACCACAGAGGCTGATGGTTGTGAAATATGGTGGTCATTTTGCTCCTCATTGAAAGTCCTGCCTGTGGTCCTGCGTCAGCTCCAGAAAATGAGGGTACTGGAGCTCTTGGTGGAAGATAAAGCATTAGAAAGGCCTTTGTGAGGATCTGCCCTTTTCTCCTGACCCCTTCCCCCCTCTCGTAGCCTGAACCAGGACACTACGGGCTTGAACCTGTGAGCCAATCCTTCAGACTCAGTGGCTGACTTGAAATTGTGGAATTGAAAGAAAGGACAGGTTTCTGCATTGGGAGGCTGGATGATACTGAATACCCGAAGCCAGGAAGAGGAAGAGAAGAGATTTGGGGGGAAAAGGCGGAGTTCGGATAAGATGGGGTTGAGTGGCTGGGAGGACATTCTGATGGAGATGTTCCGGAGGTTTCTCCTAGATTCAGGCTTAAGGATATGGTTGGGGCTTCAGATAAAGGTATTATTAGTCATTCGTGTTTAGGTAGTTGAGGGTAGGTAGTTAAAGCCTTGGAAGCAACATGACCAGGAGAAGGTATAGATGCTCTTCTGTAAGGTAAGAAAAGTATGTTATTGGTAAAGAATTTCATGTGGCCGCAAGTAACATAGACCCTCTCCTCCCCAAAACAAAAGTTAGCTTCAATAAATTAGGAGTTTTATTTTTAATATGTAATGAGGAATATTGAGTTTGGGTCTTCAGGGGTGGGATGCCAGCTCAGTGCTGTCACCTGAGACCCATGATTCTCTCTTCCAGCTCATCCATCCTTAGCACATACTCTTGTCCTCCAGAGAACACAATAGCTTTTCTTGCTCACCCCACCCCCATATCCCTCCGCCCCCGCACATTCACTATATTTAGGGAAGGAAGAAAGGGGAGGGGAGGAGGGAAAGCATTGATTCCATTTACTTATCTTCCTTTCATGGAAGATCCATACACTCATGACTTCTGTGCACATCTCTGTGGCCTGAACATGGTCCCGTGACCATCCCTACCTACAAGAGGAGTTAGAAAATGTAGTTGTTGAACTAGATTCTTTGCCATCTTGAGTATATTGGTGTTCTGTTAGCAAGGCACTAAGACCGAGGAAAGATTAAATTAATGAACGAAACATTGAGCAAATATTTATTGAATGCCGACTGTGCAAAATATGTAAGAATTCTTCTTCAAATGGCTTTCTTCTCTTTACAATCTTCTTCCAATTGGGTCATGTCCCACCCTGGGTCAAACTGTATGGTCAAGGACCGGTCTAGTGCTTGACTTCCACTATTGCATTTGGTCTTCACCTAAAACCCTCTGAGGCTGGTGCTGTTATGTCCATTTTACAGGTAAAGAAACTGAGGCACAGAGAGGTAAGTCAATTGCCTGGTGTCACACAGCCAGTGATACTCTTTTCAGTGCTCTCTACTACTTTTTTGGCCCCCTATACTCAACCCAGATCCTACCTTCTGTGAAGTCCCTTACCTTTTGGTGACCAGTTCTTTTATACCAGTTCATTTCGTAAGTTAAAATAAATTCCTCCCTACTTAAGGTACTGCTTACCTTTTACAAATTTACCTAGGATTTACATTTTTTACAACAATTTACATTTTAATAGGGTCATTTTGTATGAGAAAGTGGCGGATCCAAAAGAATGCATTCTCAAGAGTAGAAATTTCATCTGGGTGCAAGTGAGAAGCATTTGGGGGATGTGGGTAGGGGGATTCCCGTGGATAGAAAGCTGACCCTATTGGCAAGATGGTGGCAGGTGTGTTCCTGTTGGACCAACTAATCCTTATGGGAAAGATGAGTGAAAGAGAAGGAAATAATTTAGAGGAAATAATTTAGATAAGTGTGGACATTTTGCCTCTCATTCTACTCATGGTACCTAGCCCCAGTGTGAGCAGAACAGGAAGGACGTGAATCTCCTGGTTCTTGTTGTTTCAGCTTCCAGTGCCTCTGGTGGTGTGGCCTTTTTGCCATGTAGGTAGGACGCTAGTGTTTAAAGATACTTTTTATTTTTCTGGCTGTGCCACAAAGCATGTTGGATCTTAGTTCCCTGACTAGGGTTCGAACCTTTGCCCCCTGCATTGGAAATGCAGAGTCTTAACCACTAGACTGCCAGTGAAGTCCCAAGATACATATCTTTAATGCACTAGGGCCCTTTGGTGCAAGCTTGTGACTTTCTCTGGCGCTCAAATGAAGCAGCAGTGTCCTCTGTCAATAATAGGGGAAAGCTGGCTGGCTGAGATAAACCAGGAAAGATGGTTATCATTTTCCAAGATGGTACCTTTCTCAAATGTGTTGTGAAGAGTAATTTCTCTACATCAGTGCTTGTCAACTTCGGCACTGTTGACATTTTGGACTGAATAATTTTTCTTTGTGTGGGGCTGTCTTCTGCCTTGTAGGCTATTTAGCAGCGTCCTGATCTCTACCTATTAGATGCTAGATGTGACAACCAAAAGTATCTTTGGACATTGCCACATGTGCCCTGGGAGCAAATCACCCCCAGTCGAGAACCCCTGTTCTACTTGATCTGACCTTGTGTACTGACCTCAAAACCTAAGCCCTGCCTAAGATGTAACTCCAGTCCACATTTTTTTTTAGCTTTATTGAGGTACCATGCATACATAATATTTCCTGTTCATGTTTATGAAACTCCTGTAAAGCTGCCAGAGATGGGATGTTTGGGGCTTAGAGAAATACCATGCCTTAACATCGGTTAGAGCCAATTAGAACCTACCTGTAACGTACCGTTAAATCTTTTATCCATTAGATTTTGAGTGCCAACTACATGCAAGGCACTGAACCAAAGCCTGTGTACAGCAGGGCAAAGCATACATGTAGTTCCTGCCCTCATGCAGCTTCTACTGCACCCCTTCATGCTTATGAAGCATCTAATTACAGATTTTATATGATTGCAGCAAGTTCTCTACGGGGAATGACAGGATGAGCTGACCAAGCTTCGGGAACTGAAGAGAGTGAGATTTAGTCAGTTAATCCGAAAGATAACCAAATGATAGGAGGGGGAGGGGGGAGGAGTATCCTGGGCAGAGGGAACCATATATGCAAAGGCCCTGAGGCAGGAAGAAATGTAACACATTTGATGGACTGAAAACCAGGGCAGCTGATGTGCAGAAAATAAGGCAGAGAATGAGAGAGATGAAGTAGAAGAATGCCTGGGCCAGACCTTCTTGGGAATTTAGGATTTTATCTTAAGTATGGTGGGAAGCTGTTGAATGATTTTACACGGAGGAGTTAAGATTGGATTTGTGCTTTAAAGGATCAGTCTGTCTCTGTGTAGGTCCAGAAAGCACAGGTTTCTCTCCAGACCATAAGGGATTGATCTCATTTCATGCTGCACAACTCTGATGGAATCTTTTGAGGTTACCACGAGCGCTTGTGCTGGCACCCATCCTCCAATCACCCCAGTTTGGAAGCTCTTAAAACTTTAAATAAAGGAAGCCATTTCTGGTCGTTTTCTCCCTTTGTCGTCCTTCTTTAAACTGTGATTGAAGCTAGGCTCACGTATCTGAAAACCCCAGAGAAGAAAATGATTTCCATAGCAGCTGTAACCATGGGAAACCTTCAAAAATAGCTCCTGTTCCTATATTCCACTCCACTCTGTTTACTGGTTGGCTGGAAATGAGGGCTCGCATTTTGGTGTTCTTCTTTTTGTCAAAATCCATGTAGATGAGAGTCTTCCTTTCACTTCCACGTACATCTTATCATAGCTTGAGAATCAGAGCACGGCCTATTGGGGGTGAGGGAGAAAAGACGAAGCCGCCAGGATACCTTCATTTGTTCACAAGCTAGAAGAACTCAAGTGGAATATTGATTTAAGATGATGAGATCAGTTTCTCTTCCTCTTGCTTCTTTTCTCCCAGGAAGCATGATAGGACCAAGTACATCTTCCCTGAGAGCTATCACAAGCAAACCTTTTTTTTTTTCCCCCTTAGACGCTTGAAAGTGGTTTTCATCAGTTTCCCTTCCATTATATTCTCATGGGCTTTTGGTAACAGGCCATCTCTTTGTCACTTCAGAGAGGTGCTCGAAATTCTTCCAGAAACCCATGATTCCCGTTTGGAGAATTTCTTTCATAAAAATCAGGGCATGTTTTGGGCTGAATGTCTGGTCTGGTGCCTCTTGTTTTTGGGTGGGTGGGCACAGGGTAGAAATGGGCTGGTCAGTGTTTCTCTTGATGAACTGATTTTAATGAAATGAAGGCATGACAGTGAATCAGAAGTTATTGCTGTAAAAGTTAATAAGGAGCCTGGAACATATGAGTATAGTGTTTGCTTCTGGACTTTGGCCAGGCCACTGGGAGAGGCTCAGGAGGAAAGCTGAGAAAGGAAATACGAAGTTCAGGCAAGTTCGTTATGTGCATTCTCATTTCCAAAATGTTTGAAAACCATGTCGAGAAATGCATTGCATAAGTTAAACCAGCTGCCGGCAACTTTTATGTTCATAGTTTTCCTGGGTCACCACAGATAACAGGGCAACTTCTCCAAGTTCTCGGCATGTATGATAGAAAACGGGGGGGATTTCCTTTATGCAACATTCTTATCCTAACAGGGAGGCATCCTTTTACCTCCGGAACTCACTGTATAAAAAGAAATCATGACTATTGTTGGGCTGGACTTATCATCTGTTGTTGGACTCTGAGGTTTATGTTTTCATACAAGGCACTCAGGACCTGGCAATCAGTCACAATCATGATGCAGGAATTTAAGAGATTTACCCTTGTTCAAGAGCTTGGCCTGGCCTGGCCTTCCAGAGTTTTCGCGTTGACATTCATGGGCCTTATTAGAGTACACTTGTAAAAATTAAATAAGATGATCTATGCAGCTGGCCTAGCATATGCTCCATAAATGTCAGTTCTCGTCTCTTATTAAACTTTTATAAGGGTGATCTTAAGAGAAGACAATTGGGTCTGTTTGACTGAATCACATTGAGGGTGGGCATATTGAGATATTGTCAACATGGAGCGAGTGGCCTATCCTCCAATCAGAGGCCAGGAATGGTGACAGTGCCTTGAGTCTCTTGCTTGAAGTCAAGACCGGCTAGTCTGAAAGCAGTCTTTTTCTCAAAACAGTCTCTAGCGCGAAGAACTTGACAGCTCGCCTTGCAAGCGTGCTGTGGCCTCTTTCAGGCTGCCAAGACTGGTTGGTTACCACCCTAAGATGCTGGTGCCCATGCTTAAGAAACTTACTACCGAAAGCTGCCCATTAACATGTTTTTCCTGTTAGGAAGTCATTAGGCACTAAATAGCAAGTGCAGTGCCTCTGTGTCCTTCAGACTATGATTTGGGTCTCACTGAAAACGTTTTCAGTGTGCGTCCATCTTTCAAGAATACTTTGAGAAATTTCTAGATGCAAGCCTTTTTTCCTCAAAGACCCTATTGCTCAATTCTTGATAAACAGATTTTACTTACATCATCTCAGAGTAGACTACCTTTCGTTTCTCTGACTTGTAGAATCTTAGACCTAGGAAGCCTCTCTGGGACAGTGCCTGGTATATACCCAGTTGAGAAAACTGATTGACAGGGAGAGGAATCGACTCTTCTTAAGCCAATGTATTTGGTGGCAGAGCCAGGGCCAGAATCTGGGTCTAATGTGGTGGTTTCCAAAGTAAGGTCTATAAGTACTGTGAAAATTTAAAAAATGGTTTTCTAGTATTTATCTAAAAATTACTAGTTATAAATATAAAACTTCTATTTTGCAATGGATAATTCATAACTGATAATCATGTTAATTGCATAAGTGTGTGTTGCTTCACTTGTTTTTGCTCAAACTGAGCCCTGATCTGTGGAGATTGGCAGATGGGGGTGGGAGGAGTATGGGGGTAAGGAGGCTGTATGAGACCTTCCTCCTATTTTTTCTTTTTTTTTTTGCGGTACGCGGGCCTCTCATTGTTGCGGCCTCTCCCATTGCGGAGCACAGGCTCTGGACGCCCAGGCTCGGCGGCCATGGCTTATGGGCCCAGCTGCTCCGCGGCATGTGGGATCTTCCCAGACTGGGGCACGAACCCGTGTCCCCTGCATTGGCAGGCGGACTCTCAACCACTGTACCACCGGGGAAGCCCAAGACCTTCCTCCTTTTAAAGTCTCTCTTTAACAAAAACTGATTTTGTGTTAAAGACATCTGACTCTAGAAGGTCAGAATATCGGTGTTTTAAATCTCTTTGTGGATGTTATTTGGGGGAGGTTTTGAATTTAGACGGAACGGGGTGCACTTCCTCGCACTTCCAACACCTAAATTTGTGAGCAAATGCTAAAACTTGTGAAGCTCCCATTTCCCCCTCAGTATGATAAAGTTCATCATATTTCTTTCATGAAGTTCTTGCGAAGATTAAATGATGTATAGTATGTGGAAAGCCTTTAGCACAGTGTTTGGCAATAGCTGAAAACTCTGATTACCTTTAAGATCAGCAGCTGATTTCTACTCTTGGACTTGAGTCCATGCTAACAAAGAAGGCCCCCTCAACTTCCCTGTAATATGAACATGTTATTGAAAATGTCCAGATTAATTATTTTCTCTCTTTTTTTTTTTTGGCTAATCTCTTCGCCTGACTGAATCAAACTACTGTTACCAATAGGAAAAGATGTGTGTTAGTTGGGTGTTACCTTTTTTTGCCCTGAAGTCTCCAGTGACCATATTCAGATGAATCTTCTGATGTTAGGCTATTTATTTACCAGCGTCATGATAGACCCAGCATATCAACATATTTTGTTTCTAGCTCCTTCATTTATCCTTGGGAATCTGAGTCCCACAGCAGGGGCACAAATGTTCTATTTAAAACTACATGACAATGAAAATAACAAGAAATCTTGCGGGAACAGTGCAGAGATGCAAAAGAGCTCACCCTTTCTCACACATGGAACTAATTGTGACATTCATCCCAGGGCCCAGGTCCTGCACGAGGACCCCAGAGGCCATGCTGTAAAGATGTTTTGGAATCCCACCTCTGTTATTGCCCAGTTGGAGGGACTGCAATATCAGCTTGGAACTGTGCAAAAATAATAAAGTTGAACATTCTTTCGGAAAGATGACCCACATGTTTAATGTATCGCAGTATGTGAACCACAGTCAGGTTCGATTACAAGCCGCATAAAAGCTTCACGTAGGTTGTTTGTCCTTTTTTTTTTCTTGCACTGTTTTCTCAGAATGTGCATTTACTAAGCTAGCTTCCCTGTATGGCACTGTTCTCCCACTCTGTGACCCAGAAAATGAGGGAGCTTTGAATCCCACGTTCACTCCCCTAGGTTGTGGGATACGGTTTTGTGAGCATCACCTCCTCAGACCAAAAGGACCATTAATTATAACATTGGAGCTTATAGAACTCTGGTTTTCCACCCTCTTTGGAAACCCCTTAAATCACATTTTCATTTTTGATTGGCTAGTTCTCAATCAATAGATCTTACTATAAGTTCCTGTGGTTTTTCATAAAGAGTCTTCAGTAGTGTTTAATTGTTAAGTATTCATTATTCAGTGAAGTTCAGCTTAAGTGCCATTAAAACAAGAGTGCTCCGTGAAAACACCACTGTGCTTCCGTCCATGAATGAGAATAATTTATATTTGCATTGCTCTTTACAGTTTTTTTTTGTGTGTGTGTGTATCTTTTTATTAAGATCTGTATTTACATTTTGCAAATACAAACAGGCATCCAGTAAACACATCCAGAACAAAGAGCGTTTTTGGACACTTAACCCTTCGCCATGGCCAGCAGGGGGCGCCCCTCTCAGCACAAGGCTCAGAGGACGGGGGATGCTGCCCTCACTCCCAGCTCCCACGCGGCCCCCGCCATGACCCGCCTGGGAAACGTGGGGACGTGGGGCACGGGCGGGGCGGGAACGTGTAGAATGCCCCAGGGAACAGAGACAGGTGCACCCACGTCTGCCTCCCAAGGGCTTCTCCCGGAGGACGCGGGGCAGACAGGTGCACCCACACAGGCACAGAGGAGGACTGCTCTTTACAGTTTTTAAAAACCCTTTTGCATGGATTATCTCATGATACCTGGGATTATTTGTTTTTGTTTTTTATGATCACCATTTTCAGGTGATGAAACCAAGGCTCAGAAGGGTGAAGTGGCTTGTTCCACATAGTTTGTGGGTGACAGAACCAGGACGAGAATCCAGTTCTTACTCTGACACTGGACCCTTGCCTCTGACCCAAGTGGCCTCCCCATAGTCTAGTTGAAGTTTATACTGACCAAGGCATCAACATGGGAGAATCAGGCATTTTTTTCCAAGCACCTTCCATAGCCATGTACTGTATACGTGACTTAATTAAACCTCTCTACAGTCCTCTGAAGTAAGTAGGAGATTTTACAGATGAGAAAACAGCCTCAGAGAGCTTAAGTGTCTGGCGCAAAGTCCAAAGTTGTTAAGTTATAGAGTTCAGCTTTATTTCCGTAGCCTATGCTCCAGGCTGCCTTTCTATAGAACGGTTAAAACTGTGGGCTCTGCACTCTACTTGCTAAGGGTGGCAAGTCAGTAAAAGATTTGGAACAGCTGCAAGTGAATTTGTTAAAGTTGGAGCTTCTATAAAGATAATCTGCAAATATTTGAAAAAAACGCAGTCCGTTGAAGTGAAGCAGCCGAAGTAGCAGAATGTGGTGACCCGTCTTGGTCCCAGATAATTTTTCTTTGCTTGAGCAGAAGAGTCCACTTTCTTTCTTTTTTTTTTTTTTTTTTTTTTTTTGCAGTACGCGGGCCTCCCACCACCGCGGCCTCTCCCGTTGCGGAGCACAGGCTCCGGACGCGCAGGCTCAGCGGTCATGGCTCACGGGCCCAACCGCTCCGCGGCATGTGGGATCTTCCCGGACCGGGGCACGAACCCGTGTCCCCTGCATCGGCAGGCGGACCCCGAACCACTGCGCCACCAGGGAAGCCCCCGAGTCCACTTTCTTTTAGAACCAGGGAAAAGGAAAGGGGTCCAGAACTTAGGTAGGAAGCTGGGTGCGAGTGAGATTAAGAGCCGTAGTGTGCCTCATATTACCTCTTCCACTCAGCCCTAATGGCATAAGGTTATTCTTTTATACTGTAGGAAAATGCTAAATTTAGGTCCTCTCTCAGTTAGCTATTGCCACAGTAATGATGTGTAACAAATAACCTCAGAATTTCAGTGACATGCAACACTAAGCACTTTTTTCCCTTACCTGTGATTTTGCTGGGTTTGCTGGAGTGGCTGTGCTCCTCCTGTCTTTCATCCTCTTCCTGGGGCCAGTGACGAGCTCTGGCCATTCTCCGCTCATAGCAGGGGCAGAGGTACAACAGAGCAAGCTGAGAAACGCAAGCCCTCCTAAGGCTCAAGTTTGGAACTGGCACGGTGTCATTTCCACTCACTTGCCATTGGCCAAAACAAGTTATGTGACCAAGTCAAAGGTGAGGAGTGGGGAAATACACTCCATGATGAGCCAAAGTGTAGATGCAGGGAGAGGTGAAAGTTGGGGCTGATATTTCAACTGACTACGGGTTGCAATAGAACATGTTTTGGAATTGCTCCTTTTAAATCAGTGGCTTTGCATTTTTGAATTTATGGGCCCTTTTTTGAACATAAGAAAAGTTCTGAACATGCTGTCCAGGAGAATACCAATACACACCTAATTTGGCTTTCAGTTTTCAGGAGATCTCTCAAGTTCAATCACAAGCTCCAAGTTCACATAAGTAAGTGTAGGGAGGCATTGCCCTGGGTGGTGCCCTCTTTCCTCCAGGTAAAGGAGGAAAAGAGAGCTTGGTGCCTGCCCCTCCCAACTCCTTTCTGACACCTTCTGTTCTGCTGATCCCAGATGCTCATTCATAAATGCAAACACTGAGTATTAGATAGGGTCTTTTTTCAGTTTTTTCTAAATTAAAATAGCTTTATCAATCTTTTTTGATTATGAAAATTTTCTGCAAAGCTAATGTGTGAACAAGTGTTCTATGATAATATTTTCATTAATTCACAGAAGAAGGTGAAGAACGGGGGGGTTAGTATATTAAACTAAATTCAATCAATTGAAAGAATATTTCTCTTTTTTCTGATGTTTCACTTTGATTTTTTTGTCTGTTTTTGTTTTTTGAGATGCTTGCGCAGTTAAGTTTCTTGTACTTTCGGCAAGCTGTTATTTTTTTAAACTTTTATTGAACTATGGTTGATTTACAATGTTGTGTTAGTTTCAGGTGTACAGCAGAATGATTCAGTTTTATATATATTCCTTTTCAGATTCTTTTCCCTTATAGGTTATTACAAAATGTTGTGCATAGTTCCCTGTGCTATACAGTAGAACCTTATCGTTTATTTTATGTATAGTAGTGTGTATCTGTTAATCCCAAACTCCTAATTTATCCCTCCCCCACCTTTCCCCTTTTGTAACCATAAATTTGTTTTCTATGTCTATGGGTCTATTTCTGTTTTGTATATAAGTTCATTTGTATCACTTTTTTTAAGATTCCACATATAAGCAATGTCATATATTTGTCTTTCTCTGTCTGGCTTGCTTCACTTTGTATGATAATCTCTAGGTCCATCTGTGCTGGTCAGTATAAATGGCATTATTTCATTCTTCATTATGACTGAGTAATATTCCATTGTACAATATATGTATACCACACTTTCTTTAGCCACTCATCTGTCGATGGACATTTTAGGTTGTCTTGGCTGTTGTAAATAGTGCTGCAGTGAACATTGGGGTGCATGTATCTTTTCAAATTATGGTTTTCTCCAGACATATGCCCAGGGGTGGGATTGCAGGATCATATGGTAACTCTATTTTTAGTTTTTTAAGGAACTTCTGTACTGTTCTCCATGTGGCTGTACCAATTTACATTTCCACAAACAGTGTAAGAGGGCTCTCTTTTCTCCATACCCTCTCCATCATTTATTATTTGTGGACTTTTTTTTTTTTTTTTTTGCCGAATCATGTTGCATGTGGGATCTTAGTTCCCTCAGGGATCAAACCCACACCCCCTGCAGTGGAAATATGGAGTCTGAACCACTGGACCACCAGGGAAGTCCCTATTATTTGTAGATTTTTGATAATGGCCATTCTAACAGATGTGAGGTGATACCTCATTGTAGTTTTGATTTACATTTCTCTAATAATTAGTGATGTTAAGCATCTTTTCCTGTGCCTTTGGCCCCCTGTGTATGTCTTCTTTGGGCAAATGTCTATTTAGATCTTCTGCCCATTTTTTGATTGGATTGTTTGTTTTTTTTTTTATATTGAGCTGTATGAGCTATTTGTATATTTTGGAGATTAATCCCATGTTAGTTGCAATTTTTGCAAATACTTTTCTCCCAATCCGTAGGTTGTCTTTTTGTTTATGGTTTCTTTTGCTATGCAAAAACTTTTAAGTTTATTAAGTCCCATTTGCTTATTTTTGTTTTTATTTCCATTACTCTAGGAGATGGATCGAAAAATATGTTGTTGCGATTCATGTCAAAGAGTGTTCTGCCTATGTTTTCCTCTCGGAGTTTTATGGTATCCAGTCTTAAATTTAGATCTTTAATCCATTTTGAGTTTATTTTTGTGTGTGGTGTTAGCGAGTATTCTGATTTCATTCATTTACATGTAGCTGTCCAGTTTTCCCAGCATCACTTATTGAAGAGACTGTCTTTTCTCCATTGTATATTCTTGCCTCCTTTGTTGTAGATTAATCGACCATAGGTACGTGGGTTTATTTCTGGGCTTTCTGTCGTGCTCCACTGATCTATATTTCTGTTTTTGTGCTAGTACCATATGTTTTGATTACTATCGCTTTGTAGAATCGTCTGAAGTCAGGGAGCCTGATTCTTCCAGATCCGTTTTCTTTCTCAAGATTGCTTTGGCTATTCGGTGTCTTTTGTTTTTCCATACAAATTTTTTAATTTTTTATTTTAGTTCTGTGAAAAATGCCATTGTTAGGTTGATAGGGATTGCATTGAATCTGTAGATTTCCTTGGGTAGTGTAGTCATTTTGACAGTATTGATTCTTCTAATCCAAGAACATGGTATATATCTCTCCATCTGTTTGTGTCATCTTCGATTTCTTTCATCATTGTCTTATAGTTTTTGGAGTACACGTCTTTTTCCTCCTTGGGTAGGTTTATTCCTAGGAATTTTATTCTTTTTGATGTGACGATAAATGGGATTGTTCCCTTAATTTCTCTTTGTGATCTTTCTTTGTTAGTGTTTAGGAATGCAAGACATTTCTATGTATTAATTTTGTATCCTGCAACTTTACCAAATTCTTGGATGAGCTCTAGTAGTTTTCTTGTAGCACCCTTAGTATTTTCTATGTATAGTATCATGTCATCTGCAAACAGTGACAGTTTTACTTCTTCTTTTCCAATTTGGTTTCCTTTTACTACTTTTTCTTCTCTGATTGCCGTGGCTAGGACTTCTAAAACTATGTTGAATAAAAGTGGTGAGAGTGAACATCCTTGTCTTGTTCCTGGTCTTAGAGGAAATGCTTTCAGCTTCTCACCACTGAGTATGATGTTAGCTCTGGGTTTGTCATATATGGCCTTTATTATGTTGAGGTGTGTTCCCTCTATGTCCACTTTTTGGAGATTTTTTATCATAAATGGATGTTGAATTTTATCAAAAACTTTTTTTTGCATCTATTGAGATCATATGGTTTTTATTCTTCAATTTGTTAATGTGGGTATCACACTGATTGATTTGTGTATATTGAAAAATCCTTGCATCCCTGGGATACATCCCACTTGATCATGGTGTATGATCCTTTTAATGTATTGTCTGCTGGTATTTTGTTGAGGATTTTGCATATATGTTCATCAGTAATATTGACCTCTAATTTTCTTTTTTTGTGGTATCTTTGGTTTTGGTATCAGGGTGATGGTGGCCTCATAGAGTGAGATCGGAAGGGTTCTGTTCTCTGCAATTTTTGGAATAGTTTGAGGATAGGTGTTAGCTCTTATTCAAAAGTTTGGTAGAATTCTTGCCTCTTTGATTTTTAGGTTTGTTTTAAATGATTCCTCTTTTAAGGAAGTCATGGTGATATTAAACACAGGTATCCCCTGCTTCATGATACTTCTCTTTATGCCACTTTGCTTTTATGAAAGACCTACATTAGTACCTGTTTTCACTAACTGAAAGAAATCCAAAGGAGATTTTTTTTGCATTTACGAAAAAGAAAATTGCTTCTTCACCTTACGCCATTTCAGCTTATGAAAGATTTCATAGGAACACTGTACTCTCAGATAGCTGAGGAAACCTGTAGTAGTTTTTATAAATGTCTTTAAACCCTGTGTAGTTCCCCAGAATTATTTTGGGTATTTTTTTCTGGCCTGTGAAATCTCAGACTCTGAGAAATAGTGATGTGGACCAACTGCCCATCTGAAGCTGGAATTGTGAGATGTCTCCCCGTTCCTAAGGACTCATCCAGACTGTTGGATTACCTCCAGAGATTGAAAGTCACCATCATTGGTCAGCTATGACCACTGGATCATCCCTCCTATGTCAGTGTAAAATCCTTTTCCCGGTCATGATAGGGGACATCCAATCAGCACAGTGATCTTTAGTTTCCAAGAATTTTAAGTATAGAAAGAGGAAAAGGCTTACCTTCCATCTACCTATTGCTGATTCCTTAAACTCACTAATCTGGAATTTTGTAATAATTTGCTGTCCATCTGAAACATAGGGATGCTTCAGAAGTTAACTAGCCTTTAGTTTAATTTTGGGCCCTATCTGGACCCAAGGTTGAGTAATCAGGGATGTGAGCGTATCATTTTGTAGCAGCATCCTCTCCCCATCCCCTAATTCCAGCCTTTCCCCTAGAATTCTTCATTTGGCTGAGAGCCCTGTAGGTTGCTCTTTCCATTTTGTGGGAGTCAGAAGTGGAAGAAGTCAGTGTCCTCCACTCACACAGGACCTTCAGGAGTGCTGGACTCCAGCCCCCCTACCAGACCCGGGATCTCCCAAAGACCGTCAATTAGTGCACTAATGAAAATGCACAGCAGAGGGCAGTCTCGTGCATAATCAAGGCTGCCTTTGTGGTGATGTCTATTAAATTGAAAAGCCCATAGAAAAGTTTCTTTAATTAGGCTGGCTTCATAAAGGAGAGAAAAATCCCTTGTTATCCTAGAGGCCATCTTTTATGTGCAGGAAGGCTGATTCTCTTGAAGGGATGATTTCCCTCTTCTCCTTACCCCCCCCCCCCCCACAGCGTTGGGTCTGATTTGTGAAGTTCACCGACAGAAGGGGGTTAATTTTAGAGTAGGCTTCCTGGGTTTTGTTTATTTGTTTTTGTTGTGTTATTCTTTTGAAATCAAATATACAAAGTGGTAGGGACATTTGAACACAGTGCAGCCAGCCTTGCTGATTTATCAGACTATCTTAACAGCCCCCCTGCTCAAAGGATTAGCCTGGAGAGGATTATTAATGCCAAACATCTGTTTTTCTTTCATGTGCCAGGCACTCACTCTGCTGAGTCTGTCTTATGCAGTATTTCATTTAATAGTCACAAAACCCCATAAGGCAGATAGGTTTGTTATTGCCATGTTTCTGGGTAGGGAGGTGGAGATGCTGAGATGCAGCGAATTGCTGGGTGACCTTGAGCAAGTCGCTGGATTCCTCCGGGCTTTACCTTGCTCTTCTCTGAAACAAAGGCATTAGCGTAAATAGCTTCCAAGAGCCCTATTTCCTCTAGGTTCCAGACAAAAATCAAATCAAAAGCACTGAAGCAAGACTTATAATGAAAATGGGAAATCTTTATTGTGCGGGGGCAGGTGTGTTATTGTAACTGACAAGGAGCTAGGGCTGTGCTTTTGCCATTTGTTTAAAATTTCCTGAGCTGAGCCTGTGGCGCATTGGGAACCCAGCATCGGTTTAGTTTAACAACCATAAATGTTGAAGTGCTGAGCCTGGTCCGTCCAATTTTAGCAATAACCTGCCTTAGTTCCTGGGTAACGTTAAAATGGGAACTGCATGAGAGGTTCTGAAAGCCTGGCCACTTAGCATCTGCTTTGGCTCCTTCATGAAATGCAGAAGCAGAGTGTTAGCATATTGAATTATGCAAAAGAGGTGACTCTCATTTTATTTTTCTGACAAAAATTTAGCAAAAAAAACCTGACTTGCCCTTCTTCCGAAAAAAAATTATCAAAAAGGAAACAGAACTTTCAGTGGCCGATCTTCTTAGATGGAAGTTTCATTCTCTGAAGCGTCAGCCAGCTGTCAGAAGTCTTACTTTGAGTCTGTTCTAATGGTTTTATATTCTTTCATATCTCTAACTGAGTTAGTTTCATACCTAACCTCTAACCAGGCCCTGGCTGCTGGGTGCTACTTAGGAGGGGTGGGGTGGAGATAAGAGAGAAAAAGTCACACTAAGTGGTTCTTAAGTAAGAGTCGGTTATACCTTGGTTGCATCTGAATTGGGCCATGCACGTTATAAAAGGCAGGGGTGATTCATATAATGTTTTCTGCGGGGGCAGGGCGGTTACAAATCATGTGACTAGAAGGAATCATTTTAAAGAGAGAGAGAAAACTTACAGGTACCAGTGAGATGCTTTTTATTGGTGGATATATTAAGCTTTACTGTAAGAAACTGGCAGGGAAGGTCTGGGCTGGAAAAAAATAAATTCAGCAGTTATCAGCATCTTGATGGTATTTAAATCTGTGATTGAGATCAGTTAAGGAGAGAATGGATGTAGTGCATAGGGCTTGCCCAAGGTTTGAGGCTTTGCAGTGTTTAGAGGATTTATAAGGGAAGAGAAGTCAGTGAAGGAATTAGAGAAGGGGAAAATGTATCCTTACATAAATATTCTATTAGCGGAGTTTAACACACAGGCATGCGTGCACACATATGTACAGAAGCACTGCTAAAAGTCCTGGTTCCAGCTTTTTACAAGTGAATTCTCCCCTCCCGAATAACCTTGCCTGGCCAAGATGCTATTTTGTCAGAGGAAACAGCAGGAGCTGCTAAGCTGAGATGATGATTCATTATCTGTTCATGGTTTCCCCCTGTGGCGTTTCTTTATTCTCACAACCCCCTACTCCCTTTCAGTGGAGTTTTCCATGTGCTAGAAAAATCTGTCTCTGGAAAATATCCAGGATTCTCAAACCTTCTGGACTTTTCTTGACTCATGGAACCTGAGAACTTCTAGGCCAATACAGAATCAGTGACTGTTAAACTGTGCATGAAATGTGGTTGACTCCACTGCATACATAACTTGTGATGGTTGATCTCATGTGTCAACTGGAGGGGGCCATGGGGTGCCCAGAAAGTTGGTGAAACATTATTCTGGGTGTTTCTGCAAGGATGTTTTTGGATGAGATTAACATTTAAATCAGACTTGAAAAAAGCAGATTGCTCTCCCTACTGTGGATGGGCCTTATCTAATCAGCTGAAGGCCTGTAGAGAACAAAAAGACCAATCCTCCCTTAAGTAAGAGAGAATGCTCCAGCTGACTACCTTCAGATTGCATCTGCAACATCAGCTCAGCTCTTTCTGCCTGACAACCGTCAAACTGGAACATGGGCCCTCCCTGGGTCCTGCTCCAGTGGTCCACCCTGTAGATTTTGAACTTCTCAGCTTCCATAATTATGTGAGCCAGTTCCTTATGTAGGCATACTTCATTTTACTGTGCTTCTCAGATATTACATTTTTCACAAATTGAAGGTTTGTGGCAACCCTGTGTTGAGCAACTCTGTTGGGGCCATTTTTCCAACAGCATTGGCTCACTTCATGCGTGTGTGTCATATTTTGGTAAGTCTCTGGATATTTCAAACCCTCTACCAGCAAAAAGAGTATAACTGGGGGAGGGCTCAGATGATGGTTAGCATCTTAGCAACTAAATATTTTTAAATTAAGGTATATACATTTTTTTAAGACATAATGCTGTTGCACACTTAATAGACTACAGGATAGTGTAAACATAACTTTTATTATGCACTGGGAAACCAAAAAATCTCTGCCACTCACTTTGTTGTGATATTCACTTTATTGCAGTGGTCTGGAACTGAACCTGCAGTATCCCTGAGTTACGCCTGTAATCAATCAATCTCTCTCCTGCTCTCCCCTTCTCCCCCTCTCCCCCTCTTTCCCCCCTCTTTCCCCCCTCTCCCCCTCTCTCCCCCTCTCTCCCTCTCTCTCCCTCCCCCACCTTTCCTTCTCCCCCGCCCACCTCTCTGTATATATTCCTATTGGTCTGTTCCTAATACAGTTACCACTACTTACCACTATTTTAATGCTTTTTTAAAAATACTATTTATTTATTTTGGCTGCGCCAGATCTTCCTTGCGGCGTGCGGACTCTCAGTTGCGGCCTGCAGATTCTTAGTTGCGGCGTGCATGTGGGATCTAGTTCCTGACCAGGGATCGAACCTGGGCCCCCTGCGTTGGGAGCGTGAAGTCTTACCCGCTGGACCACCAGGGAAGTCCCTGCCACCATTCTGTATCTGTCTCTTTACCCACATGAACTTCAAAGGCCTAGCCAGGTACAGTCTGACTGTTGTGCTGTGGAGATCCCCGTTTGTTCCGGGACAGCACGAACAAGGGTGGAGGTCTTAGCACTGTCTACATCCAGTGAAGGTGTATTACACAGACCCCCATGCTGGGACCGCTGCCATTTTTAGGTGGTTATAGGATGCCTATTGGTCAGGAAGGGCTGTTTTCACCCCATTGTATTAATTCTTTGAGCTCTGCCCAGCACAGCAATCTGCTGACAGGCAGCCTTCTTGGTTTCTTCTACATGCCTTACGGATTGCTTTCTGGAATTAGTGAACAGAAAGCAAGAGGATGAAGGACTAATATTCGTACTTCCTTTACTTTAGCAAGTGTGCATTCAGTGGAGGAAAAGGTACCCTAACGCATTTTTTAAGCAATATATACTGTTCATTTTGGAAGCCATCTTCTCATACAGTTTAAACATACTCGTTTAAACATCACAGGAATCCATAGAGGATGCAAAACCAAGTGTTTCTCAAGACTGCAATTTAGTCATTAGGGACCAGTATAGCTGGACTGTGGTTACACTGTTGATTGACATTGGCACCAAACCAGTGTGGTGGTGAAGGAGGCCAGGAGTGGCGCCAGGTTCTGGGGGCAGCTGAATGGACCAAGGTGGGACCCTTGCGGCACCTGCTCCAGCACTGGCCAGGCTTCAGAGAAGGAGGCAGGGGTGGGTACTGGTGGCATGGTCAGCAGAGGCCAAGTTCAAGGTCTCTAGGTCCAGGGTATGTGGCAAGAGCTGACACCCATTCACTGGCCAAGGTGAACAAGCAGCATTTGGGCCTCCCTCTGGCTACAACAGGGTGCTGGGAGCCAACAAGGGGCCCTCATGACCATTACTGTCATGAGAATGTCCTTGAAAGGCCTTAATGTGGTTCCCTGTGTCATCGATGGATCAGATGCAGGCATCGTTTACTTCTGGCGAGTGCATCGAACGAAAGAGTGTGCCAGCAAACCTGAAAATCAACACATGATTTGGAAAATTGTAGAACCATTTGAAACACGATACATGGTACAGCCCATATTATTTAGCAATTTCTGACCAGCCGTTCACTTTTATGCACAATATGTTATGGAGAGAACAAAAGGAAATGCAGTTTGGAATTTCGGTGTGCATTCTTATATCAATTTAGAATAAGTTTAGTATTTTGAATATAATCACAGAATAGTCTCACTTTACAGAACAGGAACGAAGCCAAGTGCTGGGCTTTCTTCCCTTCCCCTCTGCTCCTTGGAGCTTTATTGATTTCCTCCCTGCACAGTCTAGATTCAGAGATTGGCAGTAGCCAATCAGACCTTGCATATTGTGTCTTATCCTATGTTCTCCCTAGAAACTGCCTTAGTTAATATACAAATGGAAGAAACACTAAATTAGACTAGCCAGGCATTGAGTAAAATGTAGGCGTTTTTAGACAGAATAGTCTTCCTGTCAGGAACAAAAGAAGCTTCAGAAGCTCTGAGGATTATTTATAAATCGGGCATATGACAAGGCCATCGAGGCTCACCTGAATAAAGAGAGGGATGGTACACGGTAGTGGTAAAAAAATGTGCTCTGTGGGACCACACAGACCTGGGATCAAGTCCTGGCTTTTCCTTTTACTCTTTGTGGACTCTTAGCCCAGTTGTGAAACTGCTGGCCTCAGTTTGCACATCTATAAAATAGGCATCCTCATAATATCTATTGCATGGTTTATTTTAAAAATTAAGAAGAATAATTCATAGAAAGTGCTTAACAGAGAGCCCAAGACATAGTAATCGCTGAATGAGTGTTTGCCATTATTGCAGTTACTGTTGTTGTTCTAGGCAGTAAATAATACACTTGGTTCTAGGTCTGCCAGAAACATCCAGCCTTTGTTCAGAGTGCTTTGGTATCTCTGTTTGTTGGTGACTCTCTCTCCTGGTTTTCACAGCAGTTTATAAATAGTCTCCCAGGTGATTTGTGAATTACCTGGAATATACCATCAAAAATGTCTGCAAAATGTCCAGCTTTTGCCATTTGGACCACTCTTTCGCAGGATGTGTTTCTCACGTGGGGCTCAGAAAATGTTACGCCTGTCTGTCTGAGAGACCAGGACCAGTGTGGTCACTGATTACATCAGTGGCTCTAATTCTTCCCTCTGTCTTACCTCCCTGCTATTTGTGGTGCTGTCGTCCCCACACCCTGCACTCAGCCGTGGGACTGCTGTGGCCAATGGGATGTGAGGAACCCTGGGGCAAACAGAGGCTTAAAAAAGTGCAAGCGTGTTTCTGCTCTTGCACTTCTCTGTCATCTTCCCGAGAAAGATGCACCTGCTTAGCCTCCCGGTCCCGGAAACGAATGAGAAGCACATCAAGTAGAGTGGGGTAGACCAGACGCACTCGTCCTACATCAGCCACCCCCCGAGATGCACCAGGGAGCCCAGTTTAGGTTGGCTTCCACAGACGCCTGGGGAAGAGATGCCAGTAGATAACTGATACACCCAGGCAGGGAGGAAACGCTCTTTTCTGGTGGTCGATTTTTCCATGAGGAAAATGTGGGGATTTTTGTCTTTTTAAATTTTTATGTTCCAAATAGACTGGATGTTAGAAAGAGAATGTCGCTGCAAGCTGACACGTCCTCAGGAGTGCCAACCAGATTTTCAGCTCATGGCAGGATGTCGTTATTTAACGTCTGTTGGGAAATAAAACGTGTGTACTCATTTGAAGCTGCTTGTAAGTGCCACGAACAATCATCTGTACAAATGAGGAAGGGGGAGGGAAGGGGACTTTGTTTCCTTGCCACATTCTGCTGATAAGTACTCAGAATAGTGAGACCCCAGTCCTCAGATCACCACTGTGTGAGACCTCAGAGGTCATGGTGGCTGGTGGGGGTGATGCTCCTGGGGCTTCGTTGCCGGGGACTCTGGCAGGGGAGGACCCCAAGACCACCAGGATCCACCTGCCTCTGATGCCTCTTCCCTGAGCTGTGGAGGAACCCGGGCATTCCACCATGTTTGCACTTCCCTCGTTATATCCTGGAGGCCTCTTTGGGAGGGAAAAGGGGTTCTCCCTCTAGCCTGTGATTCTTCTGAGGGCAGCAAGTGGGCCCTATTCTTTTTGTTTATGAACTGTCTGGCATGTCATAGGACCCCAGGAGTGAATGACTAAATGATTGAATGAATGAATGAATGGTGTACCATTAAGTATTTACAAGGTGCTGAAGTTTTTCCTTGATGGACGTCTATACTTCAGAGACTGCAAGAAGAGAAGGCATGTATGATACTGGATAAGTCATGTTATCTTTTGAGGGAGGCTTCAGTTTTCACATGTGTAGGGGGCAATTACAAAAAAAAAAACCTGCTTCGGGATGAGAATTATTCGATTAGACCTAAAGGATTTAGCATTGCTGCCTGGCATACTGTCCACGGCTAGTAGTATGTGAGTGATGGTAATGCTGATGCTGAAATTTAGACTTTAATAGTGTAAGTTATACATGCAGACATAAGTCTCCGAAAGAGAATCTGTATGAAAATACTTGAATGGAGAGTTAATGAGAAAGTCGCAGTCCCTGTGGAACTCAAGGCAAGGACACAGCTAACTAACCCGAGTACCGCTGCCGCTGGGAAAGGCTGAGGGCCGTACAAAGGCACAGCATGCGCAGAGCAGAGAAGATCTAAGGAGGGGCTGTAAGGAGAAGGCGGCTTTTGAAGGATGGGTGAGATGTTGACAGTGATCGTTTATGTGACAGAGACTTTGGGTCTTTAAGGAATTCTGAGAAGGTACAGATCTGTCTGGGTGTGTGGTTCAGGAAGAGGTTGGCGAGGAAAGTGTCCCTTCCTTTGGGCTTTGCACAGAAAAACGTCGGAATTTAGTTGGGAATGAGTATAGAGGAGAAAGCCTTACTTTATCTCTTGGACATGTTAACATTTTACTCCTATATTTGGAAGATATAAATTGTGTTGCAGAGGACATCCTCAGCTCCTTCGCCTGCTTTCTCTTCCTGGTCCTACCTTTGTTTCTTCCATGTCTTTTCACTATTCATAAAAGGTCATAGGGTTTCCCTGGTGGGGCAGTGGTTGAGAGTCCGCCTGCCGATGCAGGGGACACGGGTTCGTGCCCCGGTCCGGGAAGATCCCAGTGCCGTGGAGCGGCTGGGCCCGTGAGCCATGGCCGCTGAACCTGCGCGTCCGGAGCCTGTGCTCCGCAACGGGAGAGGCCACAACAGTGAGAGGCCCGCCTACCGCCAAAAAAAAAAAAAAAAAAGGTCATAAACTGTAGACTTGAACACATCTGGCTTCTAATTTCAGATGCTGCTGCTTATTTATAGTGTGGTTTTAGGAAAGGTGTGTTGCTTTCTGGGTCTTGATTTTCTTTTTTTTAAATTTATTTTATTGAAGTATAGTTGATTTATAATGTGTTAATTTCTGCTGTACAGTAAAGTGATTAAGTTATACATATATATACACATTCTTTTTCTTATTCTAGTCCATTATGGTTTATCACAAGATATTGACTATACTTCCCTGTGCTGTACAGTAGGATCTTGTTGTTTATCCATTCTGTATATAATAGTTTGCTAATCTCAAACTCCCAATCCATCCCTCCCCCACTCCCCCTCCGCCTTGGCAACCACAAGTCTGTTCTCTATGTCTGTGAGTCGGTGTCTGTTTCATGGATAAGTTCATTTGTGACATATTTTAGATTCCACATATAATTGATATCATATGGTATTTCTCTTTCCGTGGGTCTTGATTTTCTCATCCGTAAAATGGGAAGATAATTCCTACTTCAGACGGTTCATGAAAAGGTCACTTAAGGTAATAATATGCTATGGGTTCTCAGTAAATGATGGTGACTACCATCATGCAGTTTTTATTCCTTCTGCCACTGAAGTACAAAGGACTCTCTTCACCCTCCCTCGGACCCTAATGATAAACCAGGTTAGACCCGAAAGTTCTAAGTGATGCAGCATTACTGTATGGCCCAGCAACCTCACTCTTTAGCTGAGGGGTCTCCCATGGTTACCATCATGTACCATGTGAGAGCCTTACAGAAATCTCCTTTGAGAGTGTTATTTCCCTGAGCCCTCACCTACGACTGTCAAGTAGCCCCACACTTCACATCTTGCCTTTCACCAAGTGGTGACATCCACAGAGCTGATACCCAGCACTCAAAAGAAGGGCCTCGCCCCTTAACTCGTGCCAACTTCTAGTCCGATTGGCTCGTACTGGTGACTCAATATTTTGATGATCACTCCTGGACGCCATCTTGACAGGCAGGGATTTGCAGGACAGATGATTAGGAGGTGACTTATCAATGCTTGTCCATGAGGACTGTAATTTAGAGACTGGCAACACCAGGACGGTGATCACATGGAGGAGATGTACAGATACGGGTAACAGAGTGAGGGAATTGGGGACAGTGTCACTTCAAATAGCCACTTTCTAGAAAAATAAGGTTCACTAGTGAATCTGTGTTTCTCCACTTGGGAGCTCTAGGCATCTTGGGTGGGGTCGATTCTTCATGATATAGGACTGAATTACACATACAGCATCCTTGTCCTTCACCTACTAAATGCACCTAGTGCCAGAAATGCCCCCACCCATTGCTGGATGTCCTGGTGGGAGGGTGGTAGTGGAGAGTTACAGCGATCATGTCCTTGCTGGAGAACCACGATGTGATTAGCCAAACAGAAACATTAACAGTGTTTTTTGTAAGCACATTGCAGAGTCAAATTTAAAGTAGAAAAGCCTTCTTAATAAAAATAATCAATGAACATGTAGCTTAGGACTCAACGTAATCCTTGCCTTTCTTTAAGCCTGACGGGTAGCACCCCTGAACTATTTCCTGTAGCTTAGACCCAGCAGCTCCACTGGGCCAGGGACTGGGCTAGAAGCACAGTGAGGAATAAGATGCAATTCTTGCCCTTTAAAAGCTAACATTTGTAGACCTACCAGGGTGTAGAAACACCTCTGGCTTCAAAGCATCAGGCAGCAGAAGCCTGGGCAGGGACTTCCCCTTCCATCTTACTCTAGAAGGAGTAGACCTTTATCTCATTTACCTGAGATCTTGTAAACCAGTATTTACCCCTTTAGGACCCAGATGATGGGTTTAACTTCTTGTCACACTTAGAATAAAGTAGAGAAATGTCATGTAAACAGAAGAGATATTCACAATATTTAATAAATGCTGTGGCACAGATAGCCAGACTTCACAACCAGTGCTGGCCATAACATAGGAAATGGGCCTTTGGGTCCACGCCCCCCCCCCCCCCCCCCACGCTCTGGTGCTGTGAATTAACCCTTTGTTGTTGGTTGGGCTGCCTCAGGGAAGTTGCTGGAGAAGTGGCTATTTGCCAAGTATTTCAATATTTTAACAATAGGTTTGGTGGTTTGTGCTTACTACCCAGAGGCAGCCTTATGTGCCATTCCTTGTGACCCTCCTTTTCCAGGCAGGAGAAGACTGCCCAGGTCACCAAAGTCTAAGCCCTGTGCCAAGGCTCCCCTCCCCCCATGTACCTTGCCATTTTCTCCAGGTTAGTTATGTGTCCTCATTAAGCACTGTTAGTGGCACACAGGTTGGACCTAACTGCTTTTAGAAGAAGTATATCCACTTACCCCAAGGCAAACCTTATAAACACATTTAATAAGGATGTAATAAGTTGGGGTTTTTTTTGTTTTTTTTTTTGCGGTACGCGGGCCTCTCACTGTTGTGGCCGCTCCCGTTGTGGAGCGCAGGCTCAGCGGCCATGGCTCACGGGCCCAGCCGCTCCACGGCATGCGGGATCTTCCCTGCCCGGGGCACGAACCCGTGTCCCCTGCATCGGCAGGCGGACTCTCAACCACTGCGCCACCAGGGAAGCCCGGATGTAATAAGTTTTGAAGCCCAAACATAAAGTGTTTTTTTTTCCCTCCATGAAGTACCAGTTATGCTCTTTCTCCTTTTATACAACTACAAGCTCATGTGGTATCTTTTTAAAGGTGGTTCCACCCTCCTTTGAACCAGATCACTTACATTGGGCTGGCTCTCTGGGAATCTCCTCCCAGCCCTGAGGCTTAGTATTTTTGTTTCTGTGGTTTCAAGACCAGCCTCTAACATTTGTCTGACATAGTAGCCTTCTGTGGTCATGGAAATCCGTGCACAGAGCTTACTGAAGTTGATTGACATCCTCGTTTTACGAATTGCTACCTTTTGAGATTTTCCTTTGGTTTTCTTTGGCAAAGTTACTTTTTGGTCTTGAGAACCTGGCAGCCTCAGATGTCTGCTGGCTTTTGTGTGTCTAATATTATTATTGCTTTGATATCTGTTCTTGTTACCTCCAACTTGGTAAGAATGTTTTTGCACAGTGCTCTGTGTTTGCACAAAGGATGCTATACATGTATAAATGTGCTTGATTTCTGTTCACTGGTTTATTTTAAGATGGCTTTTGAGTACAACATGGTGGAAATGGATGCCTTTGAATCCATTTGATAATCATCAACAACCCAAATAAGAACATGAAAAGGGGTATTTATCCCAATCAGAACCCCTAAAGAGGTATTAGCATTTGAAAGAAAAATGTGTCTGAGACAACAGAACAGCAAAATGGACTGTTTAGCAAACACTTGTTGAGTTGTAAGTCATTCAGTCATCTTTGTTCATGGCTTTAGGTGAAAACACCTAATTTTCAACTGCCTTACGGAGGAAGAGAAATTTGTGCCTGTAAGACTTGGTAATTTTAGTCAAATCAGATCTTTATTGTCTTGTAGGGTTGAAACTCTGCCCAGGAAGAGTTTTTAAACAGATAATTATTTAGTCACAAATCAAAGCCTCAGTAAAAAGGAAAGTGTTGGTGAGCAGAATGGAGAGTGCTGCCTTTGAAATATAATATCCCTCAATTTGTTCCTCTTTTGAAACTGGGAGAGGCTCATTCTGGATCTTTGCCTCCTGTTCTCATGTGGTTCTAAGCCGTGTCTTGAGCTCTCTTTTCCAAAGTCCCTACAGAAGGCTTTGGAGGACCAGAGGGAAATAGGGGTCACTGGGGGGTTTGTACACAGGAAATGGTGTTGGATAGGAAAGGAGATGCAACTCAGGGTGGAGAAGGGAGGATAGACTGATAGGGAAGGGAAGGTAGACAGACAGGGGCCAGTCCTATGCTTGGCTGGATCTCTGGGGACAGCTCAAAGCACAGTGTACATCCAGCCAGGCACATGCTTTTGTTGTTATGATGAAGCTGGGTGAGAGTTCAGAATATCTTGGCAGTAATAGTAGCAGCAACAGCAGATAATTAAGAAATTTTTTTTTTATTGGACAGTAGTTAATTTACAATGTTGTGTTAGTTTCAGGTGTACAGAAAAACGAATCAGGTATACATATACATATATCCACTCTTTTTTAGATTCTTTTCCCATATAGGCCATTACAGAATATTGAGTAGAGTTCCCTGTGACCAGCAGATACTTTTTACTGAGGACCAACTGTCTGCCATTTAACATGCCAAGTGTTTTGATTGGATTATCCCCTCTAATCCTCAGAGCATCCTGAGGAGAATGAAATTTATTATCCTCATTTTCCTGTTGAGGAAACTGAGGCTTAGAGACTCAAAAGTTAGAAGAAGTAATTGTTCCATTGGGAAAGGGGGCTTGCTATAGATGGTTTTCTTTTTATACGATGCATGTGTAGGAGCCTGTTTGAGATCACCTCCGTGGGAAAATTCCAATTGGGATGTGACAGAGATGGCATAAATGTGAAAGTGGAAAGGCTTCCACTACTCGGACAGTCTCGAATTACACTATGTCAGAATTTATCAATTTGTTTTACTTTTTTATTGCAAGACTTAGAACTTTTAATATAGTAACGTGTCACATAGTTTCTAGAGGGGGGTCTAGTACATTTTGCTAAACCTACTTGGCCATAGATCCACTCTTCCCCTTCCCCTCCCCTTCCCTCTATTAACTTCTCAAAAAATATATATGAAGCCCCTTCCGAGAAGCATGGATGAAAGTGTGGAATGTATGCCTAGAAGGAAAACGATCTAGGTGCCCTATTTAGTTGCACTGCCGACTCTTCATAATTCGGGGTAAAATTTCACTTCTCTCTGCCAAAGTTTTTCCTCTATAGCTTGGAATGTGTGTGTCTCTTGTACTATGTTACAATGATATGTTATTGTGAATATTTAAATGAAAATTAAAGCATTTCATTCTGGACACTAAACTGATATGAAGGGCATGTCATACAGAAAAGTGTTAATATGTCATTCTTTAATAGTGGCCCCGTACAAGAGGGAATTTGAGTTTTCTTTCATTGCCTAAGAGTTAAATAATCTAAACTATTGAAATCAATTGTTTTTCTTCATGCTTGGGAAGTTGAAAAGAGCGTTTTTCAAAGATGATTGAGATGATCGGGTCCTGATGAGCTTGTACTGCCTTCATTGAAAGGCCGCAGATGGAAGCTGGTCACCTTACGTGGATCAAGAGCTAGATTCTGAGCTGGAGTCCTCACAAACTGTGGTTTTGTTCTTCGGATGTAGGGCTCCTGGTGACACTTAAGCCTACATGGGAAACCACTAGCGAGCAGTAATTAGACCGAGGACCGTTTGTATAGTCAACGGAGAAAACGTCACACCTCCCAGAATCCCGTAGGCCAAAAGAGCCCGGACCAAATTAGACGGCAGACAGAGTGAGGCAATCATATTGCTGAAACACATCCTTGGATGTTGTGTGGATTTGCCTTTATTTTCCTTTGAAGTATCAGATGTAGAGCCAGTAGGAAAAAGACATTTTCCCAGCGCTGAAAGGGAAAATGCAGTTGAGCTTTCTGAAATGAACTGTAAAAGGCCCAGATCTGTGGAAAGAATACATTTATGTATGTATTTAGCAGCTTTCTGTTGACATTCAGTCTCTGAAGCATGAGTGGAGCAAAGTTACGTTGCTGAAACTTAAGACCGAGTTGAGGGCCGTGGAGGCAAGGCCTCCTTGTGGGTCAAAGATTCAGCTCCGGTGAGAATGAACGTAAAATACCTCTGCATCGTCACGATGCCAGGCTGGTGGTGGGGTTTTGTCTTTGCTTTTTGTACAGTTCATTGACAGTTCTGCTCATGCTTTAAAATAATCTGGGCTCGAAGTGGGGCTTGCATCTTGCTGACTTTGATTACTCCCACATACTGTATTTATTTGCCATTTAAATCGTCTCTGTCTGGAGGCGATTCAGGTTCTGCCGCATCTGATCTCTGCTGTTGTTAAAAAGGAAAAGGGAAGGGAAGGCAGGTCTCTTCAGACAGGCCTATTGTGTAAAGAGGCCTCCAGGGAAGAGGGAAAAAAATAAAATTCCTCATGACAAGGTAGGCTTGAGTGCTCGCTCAAGCCTTTGCCTGGTGCCTCTCACTCTTTTTGGAGGTTGATGGGTGGATGCGCCTTCAGGAAGGTCCTTAGCATGTGAAATATACAACATTGATTGTTTCCAGGCAGTTGGACCCTAGATTTAGTTCTCTAGACTCTTGTCCTGGGACTCTGCTCTCCTTGTCATGCCCCATGGTGACATGAGGCACTAGGTGACCAAGGGCTCGCCCCCTGAGTTCAAGGACCCAGCGTTGGGGATCTCCCTCCACCCTCCTGGCCCATGAACAAAATATCAAAATTTGGGATAAATTCAATTAATTATCAATAAAGACTGGACATTAACAGTGCTGTGCAGAGCCATGCTGTAGCCTGAGACAAAAGGGGGGGAAAAATCAGTGCCACTGACCTTGTTTTTATTTTAGTCAGGAAAACCCGAACGAACTTGTTGGCCAACCCGATAAAATGTAGGTGCTTTGTTCCTTGTTCACTGTTTTGCGTTAAATGTGATTCTTACAAACGTTGCACTGAAACAGAATTTTTCTGCATCGCCGAGTTTTGTGGAACCCTCTTAAATTTTGCATCGAAGGGAGTGCCTCACTCGGTCCCGGCCCTGGTAATAAGTTCTCCATGAGCGCTTTTAATAAAATGTTGATAATGTCATTTACCCTGTATTAAGTACTTACCCTGTGCCTCATGGCATGTGGATGTCATGCCCGTGAACCCCCAGGCATCATTGGAAATGTTTTCAAGCAGTAACTCATGAAATTGGCCTGAAGTAGGTACAGTGTTTGTCCTGATTCTAGAAGTGAGGAAACTGAGGCACTAAGACATTAAGTGACTTGCCTGAAATCATCACTTAGCCACAAAAGGCTAAGGCAGGATTCTAGCCCCAGCATGTCAGGCTCTGATTCTCTTCTGATCTTCTGTGTTTGAGGGACAGAACATTTTTCACCCTGTTCCATGAGGCTTGATTCTCTTTTACCTGTTCAGTGACTTGAAGTTTTCCATTTCCATTTCCATTTCCAAGACGACTTGACTTCTGCCCAGGGGATAATGCATCAGATTCAAGTGGAACCTGAAATATAAGATACGAGGAAAGTGTGTGGAAGACTTTGATTCTGTTAATCCGTGGAAAGAGGGAGATGGGTGTTAGTCTAGTTTCTCTCCACTTACGATGGACATGATTTTTATAGCCTTTTAAAAAAATGTAATATAGAAAATATCTGTGTGAATACTAGTTGGTTCTTCAGTGATGTTGCTACGTAGTTTCATCACTTTCATTTTCTTTTTCCTCAAATACATTCATCTCAGAATTCTTGTTAAGAACTCTAGGGTTTCGGCTTTTTTTTTTAAGATTTATTTTTACTTATTTATTTATTTATTTATTTTGGCTGCAACGATCTTAGCTGTGGCAGGCAGGATCTTCATTGTAGCATGCAGGATCTTTTTTGGTTGCAGCATGTGGACTTGTTAGTTGCGGCATTCGGACTCTTAATTGCAGCATGCATACGGGATCTAGTTCCCCGACCAGGGATCGAACCCAGGCCCCCTGCATTGGGAGTGCGGAGTCCTACCCACTGGACCACCAGGGAAGTCCTGTGGAAAGTTAGATCTTGACTTGAAATTTTACCATGCCCATTCCATAGACCCGTGTGGACCAGTGTGGTTAAGTGCTCACCACATATGGTTACTGGCTACTTGAAATGTGATTCATTTTAATTGAGATGTGCTCTCAGTGCAACGTCACGTGGGAATTTGAAGACTCAGTGTGATTAACAGAAGTAAACTATCCCATTAATAATTTTTATATTGATTACTCATGACAATGATATTCTGGATCTGCTAGTTTAAATAAAATATAGTGTTAAAATTAATTTCTCTTGTTTTTTATTTTTTAATGTGACTAGTAGAAAATTTTAAATCACATATGTGACTGGAAGTTATTTCTGTTGCACAGTGCTGCTGTAAAATACTGCCTCTCAGCTGTTGCATTTTGAGGCAAGCGGTTGGTGTGTTTGTTTTAATTCGTTTGTTTACTGTTGCTGGAACAAGTAAAATTCGCCGAGAAAGAAAGAAAGAAAGAGAGAAGATTTTAGGAGCTTGAGACTTTTAGCCTGTAGGTCGTTACTTCATTAAGGAATTTTTTTACCTTTGTCTCTGCCGTTTCTGCAGGCATGTAAATTCTTTAGGCTGTAGCATTAGTTTATATTCCAAGAGGTTTGTAAACAGCGGGGCCTGTCTTTCAGAGCAGCTGCCTCGAGATGACTTCATCGGACTCTAAATAGGGCTTAGGTGTTCATTTCAGCGTTCGAATATTGATAGGACTGCCTGTGTTTGCCAAGTTCAGAGCTCTGCTGCCTCTTCCTCAAAGTCCGGCTGCAGAATGGTTCTCTGGGCCCTAGGGTCTCGTGTCATGGCCCTGAGACTTTAGTTTGCAGAAGAACCACCTGGTGACCTGGAGAGGATGCACATTCCTGGGGGCTGATCCCTGGGGCATCTGATTTAGCTCCTCTGGACCAAGCATATCAGTTGTATTATTTCTAACAACCCCCCTCAGCCCCACCTCTCCATTCTAACTTGGGTATTAACATCATCTCTCTCCCACTCTGTCTTAAGGATATCTTTGCTCTTTCCAGAAAGCATTCCTCAGTCATGCAATCAGTTTCCCTTTCTCCTTCCTTTTCACATACTTTACTTCCAAATAGATACTGACCACTCTTAGCAATCCAAAAAAAAAAAAAATCCTTCTAGTGCATAGACGGCAGGAAGTGCCCTTATTGTCTTAAGTGCCTTATGGATCAGTGAAAATGAACTTGAAAGATATCTGAAGTCCCCTTTGAAGTAAAGGAGATAATTTTTCAGCAAATGTCAACTTCAGTGCCGTGCAGAGATGAGGGTGCTCCATTTAATATTTAATTTATTAAATGAATGAATTTCTGTCCTGTTCATCTTCCTCTCAAGCTGCGTGAAGTCCTCCTGGTCACCTAGGATGTGAATCTGGAGTACACAGAAGCAGTAATTAAACGCTGCATACGGAGGTCTCAAATGGGGGTTTTAATGCCATGCTGTAGAATGTGCCTTGATGCAAGAAATAAAAAGAACCCACATGAGAAGTTGAGCATAACCTTTCCCTCCCTGTTTTCCTCCACTTCTCTTCCTCCAACACATGTAACTATTCCCCATTCTCCATCTCTTCCTTAGAGTGGAACTATATGTGTCTGGACTCTGGGTTGCAAGTGACAGAGACCAGTCACTTGGTTTATACACAAAACCGAGAACTTGTTAAGTTGAGCACATGGAAATACCCAGGCAAGGCTACATGTAGAGTCTCGAACAATATTATTAGGACACGAGTCTCTCTGTCACTTGGCTCTACTGTCCGACGGTCTCCACCCTTGTGGATCAGATGGTAGTCCATCGTTAAACCACTTCTCATACTGCCCCACTCCCCCAAGACCCTGGCTCTCTGGGGAGCTCCAGGAGAAAATTCTTGGGATTGGCTGTGGTTGGAATGTGTACCTCCCCTGGAACTGTGGCCATGCAGATGAAATGCCCGGATTTGCCGGATCTGGGTCACATACCCAGAATCAGGGGGTAAGGTCAGCCTCACCCAAACTGCTTGAGCAGAGAGAGAAGAAGGACATGGCACCCCAAAGCTAATTCAAGGTCAGTTTATTGCTGAAAAGAGGAAAAGATGTGTGAAGTTGGCAAAATAACTCCAAGTGCCGCAATAAAAACCTCCAAAGGAATCAGTTTTTCTCTTTCGAAACGAGATTGACTCTCGCTACAGAAACCACAGCCCTCCCCCCACTTCCGAAGTCATGGTGGCAGGAGTTCCCAAGTCATCAGCAGGCTGGGAGCTCTTCAGGGCAAAGAACGCTCCGTATTGATCTTTGAAAATATCCCAGCACGCTGCCCACAGCAGGTGTTTAATCTGTTTAATCTGCTCCAGTAGATAGAATTTCATGGTGCACCTACCGTGTGCCCAGCACTCTTACATCAGTGAATGTCTGTGGTTGCAGTAATCAGTCAAATCGGTTTTTATCCCACAGCCTGCAGCAGGAGGGCTGTGCGATGGTGCCCCGTGGCTCTAAATCTGACCCTGCCATTGACTAGCAAGTCACCTGCCCCTCTAGGCCTCACTTCCTGTGTTTCTAAAATGAGGGTAATATAGTCCCTCCGCCCAGAGCCAGCGTGGTGATTAAATGAGATGATGCACGTGAAGTGCTTTGCACAGCAGCTGGTACGTAGTGACGGCTGATACATAGTGATTAATATAGTAATTAATATTAATATTTGTATATTTCAAGGAACAGATGTTTGCTGGACATTTCTCTTCCGTCGGCATCTGCTAAATTTTTGCTGTATGGCTACGTCCTTTACTAGACTCAATGTAAAGATAAAAATGAATAAAATTCCTGTTCTAGGGGAATCTGTGGTTTCTTGGTAGAGGCAGCCATGTAAACACAGGTAACCAAAGGTAATGATTATGATTCCATGGTCCATGTGGTTCCGTCCCCAGAGCTGTGTACAACCAAAAGGAACTTCAGACTAATTCAGATTTCTAGAATATCATGAAGGGGGGGAGCACACAGCTGCCAAGATGGGTCATTCCCTCTTTTCCTCTTCCACTGACTGACCTCAGCCTCCCGAGACAGGCAAGCGCCTTCACGTCATGGGCCTTGCTGGTACTTCCTGCCCCAACCCCATCGTGCCCTGCTGCCAAGACTCCATGAATTCAGGGGCCATTTCCTCTCTGACCTTGAATTTTCCATGCAGTTATTCTCTCTGCCCCAAAGGCTCTCTCTATCCACTTTCTCTTTAAGACTTAATTCAAGTGTTACCTTCTGTGAGAGGCCTTCCCAGCCTCTCGGCCTCAGTGGATACCTCTCTTTTCTTCCTGGTTCCCCCAGAACCCAGTGCACACCCCCCTTTACACTCCTAACCCTCTCGTGATGTGACTGTCAGCATCCTCTCAGCCTTCCTAACTGTCGTGTGTAGACTACGGGTGGGTCCTCCTCATACCAGGGAGGAAAGGGAATAAATTGAGAGATTGGGCATGACATATACACACTAGTATATGTAAAATAACTAACTAATAAGAACCTGCTGTATAGCACAGGGAACTCTGCTCAATACTCTGTAATGTATGTGGGAAAAGAATCTAAAAAAGAGTGGATATGTGTATATGTATAACTGATTCACTTTGCTGTACACCTGAAACGGACAAGATTGTGAATCAACTATACTCCAAAAAAATTTTTTTAATAAATAAAATAAAAAAAGAAGAAATCATGATTTCCTTTATTCCCAGGCAGGCTGGCACCATATGGAATGGTGGGAGGGAGGGAGAAGGTCCCTCCCAGAGACGAGCCAGCAAGTCCTCTAAGGTTGACAGTCTTCTGTGGGATATTTTGAACAGTGTCTCCACCTGGTGAATGATGTTTCCTGATGTAGGTTATAAAATGGTAGTAAAGGCAGAATAGTATAAGGATGCATAGGCTTTTTCCATAGGGATCGACTTTTAGCTCTTGTTGGCGATGGGCAAGGTACTTAACCTCTTAAACCTCCTTATCACTAAAATGGACATGATGACAAGACTGGTCTCATAGGGTTGCTATGAGCGTTTCATGAGATGTTGTAGGGAAAGTCCTCAGCACAGTGCTTGGCACCTAATAAAGTCCCCAATAATAGTGGTTACTGTTACTATAAATGTGGAAATATCCTTTGGAGATCTCCAGTCGTTTTTCAAGAAGAACCATCAACAACAGTTCTCCTCAAGGAACCGGTTTGATGGTTTCTTACGACAGTTGGGAAGAAGGAAACAAAAGCTTGTCAGTTGCAGAGGGAGAATGTAATTTTGCTTTGGTGGTTTTTTGCTTTTGTTTTTCACACCTGTTTTCTCAGGGGAATGGGACTTAGTGTCTCACCAGAACTTGACAGCAAGTAAAATACACGGTTTAAAGTCCTCAGCAGTCATTGCGAATGTGAAATCAAATCTCTAATTTGCTTTGGAGCGTCCGGACGGCAAGGACAGCTGGAGTGTTGCTATTTTTTATTTCAAATAAAAGAGTCAGCTCCTCGTTCCCATAGAAACCACCAACCTAATTACAAGGAGTTTTGTTCACTGGATAAAAGTCATCATTTCTCTTTCCTCCCCACGCTCACACAGGTCCCCAAAATACTGCCATGGATTTGGTCCTGGATGAAAGGATTTGCTCTCTTTAGCAAACTGGTTTTAGTGCACTGACCAGCTCACACGGGAAAGAAAGCAGTTGGGATTGGCCAGAGACCTGATGAAATAGCGTCTGCCGGCTCGTATTCTACTTTGGAAACGGTCATGAGCGTTTAGCAGTGACACATTAGTGTTTTTCAAGTGAAGTTCAAAGAAGGATGCTCCTAACCTCGCCTCCCATGAGGTAGACATACTCTTTCTTGTCTGGAAGTAGAAGAGTGGACCCCAGCTCTGGAATTCTCCTGTTCTAGGATTTTATGTTCGGATTCTGAGATCAATCACGTTATGTAACGTTGCAGTGTTTGGAGAGGAAATGCTAAACCATGAGTTTCCAAGAGCTGACAATCTGTTTAGCATACATTTTGGGTTTGCTAGAATGGAAATAGTTGTATCTCGCATTACACCTTTGGGTACCATCAGGGCTCACCCACGGGATGAAGAGCTTCTTGTGCCTGCTTCTCTCTCCTTGAACTGGTTGTCCCATGTGTTTACTGACCTTCATGCTGATATGTACCTAAGTGGAGATGCTTTTCCTTGACCCTAGAGAGGTGTTCTCTCAAAAGTCAGCTGATAGAAAGCTAAGTGGTACTGAAGACCAAGAGTCTTGGATGGATTTTGGGCATAAGGTTACTTAGGGGTTAGCAATTTGCAAATGCAATTAATGCTTTTTTTTTTTTTTTTTGAGATTCCATTTATAGAATGGACCAGCTGTAGGTCAGTGCTGGTGTTGAGCACATTGCTGCATTTTGTAGACACTGAAATACTAATTTGAGAAGTGAATGTCCCATATGCACATGTCAGGAGTTTTGGAAGACACATCAGGCCATTTGGCATGGGGGGAGGGGAGGCGTGCTCCACAGAGAGGCTGGACCAGGACGGGGCCAGGCGAAAGCCTGAGAGTAAAGGCAGGAGTCCCGAAGAAGCTGTAACGTGAAGAGAAGCTTATATAAATACGTGGATGGGATGGGATGGGGAGAGAGTGGTAGGAATGCATTAGACCCTACAACTTGGTTAACATCCCAGGACAGGTAAATGTTTCCTGTGTCCAGAAAGGGCGTCTTGAGTTGGATGCAGGTTTCTTTGACCTGGGCTTGTTCTTGTGTGGTCTCCTCTGCTCTTCCTGCCATGTACCCCCTGCTCTTGATGGTGGTGATGGTAGTGATGGTAGTAGTGTTAATGATCATGGTGGAGGGGATAATGGAAGTTGTAGTAATGATGTTGGTTATAACGAGATTGATGAGGTTAATATTTTTTGAGTACTTTCTCAGTGCCAGACCCTGTTCTAAACAATTATATCTGACATCTGTTTCCTTGTTTAGGCCAGAAACCTAGAAATCTTCCTTGTTTGTTCCTTTTTCTCATACACGCCATCAAACTCTTGGCAAGTTTTGATCAGCTCTACCTTCAAAACCCATCTCTCTTTCGCCACTCTGGCTGTCCCCTTTGCTACCAACTTTCACTGCCTTGCTGCCAGAGGCTTCTTCCTGGGCTCCCAGATTTCATTCTTAGCTCTTAGAGTGCATTCACACTGCAGGCAGGCGGTCTTCTAAAATCCTAACTCCTTCCCTCCTCAGAACCTTCTCATGGCTTCCCTTCACACGGAAAGTAAAATCCAAGACATGACGAGCATTTAGGCCCCAAATGCCCTTGTCACTGGCCTTTCTCCTTGATGCTTATTCCGCTCTAGTCACCACCCTTCTTCCCAGTCCTTGAATACACCGAATCCCCCAGCCAACTCCCCACCAGGGCTTTGCATGGCTTGTCCCCTTAATTCATCTAGGACTCTCTTGAGACTCAGCCTTCTCAGAAAGGACTCCTCTGAGAATCCTCTATTAAACAGCACCCCTCCCTGCCATCTGTCACTTGCTCTCCATCCCATTAACCTGATGTATTTTTCTTCATAGCACTTAATACTCTGTCATCCTTTTATAAAGTGTTATAATCCGCTATATCTATAGAGAGTTTTCCTCTGTAGAACATCAACTTCATAAAGACAGAGACCAGCTCTGAGTATTTCACCTCTGTGTACTCATGGTCTGGTACAGTGCCTGGCCCATAATAGAGGCAGTATAAATATTGGTTGAAGGAATGTACAAATGATAAGCTTGTATAAAAATATATATGTGACCTTAAGACTTATATTTTCCTCTTACGGGGAAACTGAGGTTTAGGGAGATGAATTACACCCTTGACTCTGGTGAGAAAAGCTAAAGACTTTATTTGTTCTAAGAAATTCTAGTTTGTAACTCACTGCAGTTTCTCAACCGAAATTCCAACCCTTGCAGGCCTGATATAATGTTTGTGTGATTATGTGTTCCTTGGTGGCGGTGATGAGCAAGATGTTTTAGATGGTTTGTGGATATTACTATTGAATCACAATGTAAATTTACTTTTTTTGGGGGGGGGGCAATGGAATTTACAGTTTTTTCATTTTATTTTATTTTTTATTTTTAGTACAACTTTTAAAGGTTGCTTTCCATTTAGAGTCATTAGAAAATATTGGCTATTCCCTGTGCTGTGCAGTACATCCTTGAGCCTGTCTTACACCCAGTAGTTTGTGCCGCCAGCTTCCCCCCCCCCTATATTGCCTCTCCCCTGTCCCCACTGGTAACCACTAGTTTGTTCTCTATATCTGTGAGTCTGCCTCATTTTGCTATATTCACTAGATTGTTGTATTTTTTAGATTCCACATATGAAAGATATCATACAGTATTTGTCTTACTCTGTTTGATTTATTTCACTTAGCATAATGCCCTCCAAGTCCATCCATGTTTCTGCAAATGGCAAAATTTCATTCACTTATATGGCTGAGTACTGTTCTATTGAGTATATATACCACATCTTCTTTATCCATTCATCTGTTGATGGACACTTAGGTTGCTTCCATATCTTGGCAATTGAAAATAATGCTGCTAAAAAATAAAAAAATAAAAAAAATAAAAAAAAATAAAAAAGAAGAAAATAATGCTGCTATGAACATTGAGGTGCATGTATCTTTTTGAATTAGTGGGTTGTTTCTGTTTTCCGGAAATATACCCAGGAGTGGAATTGCTGGGTCATGTGGTAGTTCTATTTTTAGTTTTTTGAGAGTAGCTGTACCAATTTACATTCCACCTGCAGTGTAGTAGGGTTCCCTTTTCTCCACATCCTTGCCAACATTTGTTATTTGTGTTCTTTTTGATGATAGCCATTCTGACAGGTGTGAGGTGATATCTCATTGTGGTTTTGATTTGCATTTCCCTGATTACTTGGATGTTGGGCATCTTTTCGTGTGCCTGTTGGCCATCTGCATTTCCTCTTTGGAAAAATGTCTGTTGAGTTCCTCTGCCCATTTTTTAAATCAGATTGTTTTTTTTGATGTTGAGTTGTGTGAGCTGTTTATATATGTTGGATATTAGTTTCTTATCGGTCATATCATTTGCAGATATTTTCTCCCATTCAGTAGGTTGTCCTTTTGTTTTGTTGATGGTTTCCTTTCAGTGATACAATTCATAGTGTACAATTCAGCAATTTAAATTATATAATTCAGTATTTTTTTAGTATATTCACAGACTTGTGGAAACATCACCACAAGCAATTTTAGAATGCTTTCAGCAATCCCAAAGAAACTTCATGTACGTTAACAATCATTTCCCTTCTCCTTCCCCCCGCCCCAACCTCCCCTAGCCCTAGACAACCATTAATCTACTTTTTGTTGCTGTGGATTTGCCTATCCCTGTCATTTCATATAAATGGAATCATACAAATGGAATCATACAATATGTGGCCTTTTGTGTCTGACTTCTTTTACTTTAGCATGATCTTTTTAAGATTCTTCATGTTGTAGCATGAATCAGTACTCCATTCCTTTTTATGATTGAATAATACTGCATTGCATGGATCTAACACATTTTATTTATTCATTTATTGTTTGATGGACCCAACAAAGTGGTTGTTTATCCTTTTTGGCTATAATGAATAATGCTGTTATGAACATTTATATGTAAGTCTTTGTGTGGACAAATGTTATCAATTCCCTTGGGTATATACCAAGGAGGAGAATTTCACCTAGGATCCTAAGATTGCTTAACATTTTAAGGAAGCACGAAACTGTTTTCCGAAGCGGCTGCACTCTCTTATAATCTCACCAGCAGTGTAGCAGGATTCCCGTTTATCCACGTCCTTGTCAACACTTATTATTGTCTCTTTTTTTATTAGCCCTCCTAGTGGGATAAAAGTGAATTCACTTTTGTGTTTCCCTTTTTAACAGAAAATGTAGGTCCTCAGGGCTGTCAGCAGGGAGACTACAGGATTAAGTAGAATTTCATAACATTGTTTGACATTTATTTTATTTTTTAGATAACATATCACTTTCCTTTTACTTCTTTATTTTAAAGTGAGGGCATTATATTGACTTTATTAAAAACATCTTTATTGAGAAATAGTTTACATCCCACACAATTCACCCATTTAAAGTGTATAATTCAGGGGACGTCCCTGGTGGTCCAGTGATAAAGAACCCACCTTCCAGTGCAGGGGACGTGGGTTTGATCCCTGGTCAGGGAACTAAGATCCCACATGCCGCGGGGCAGCTGAGCCCACGCGCCACAACTGCTGAGCTCTCACACCTCAACGAGAGAGCCCTGAGCACCACAACTAGAGAAAAGCCCGTGCGCGGCAACTAGAGAGAGGAAACCCTCACACTGCAACTAGAGAGAAGCACGTGCACAGCAACTGCGACCCAATGCAGCCAAAAAATAAAGAATAGACAAATAAATAAAAATAAAGTGTAGGGCTTCCCTCGTGGCGCAGTGGTTGAGAGTCTGCCTGCTAATGCAGGGGACACGGGCTCATGCCCTGGTCCGGGAAGATCCCACATGCCGCGGAGCGGCTGGGCCCGTGAGCTATGGCCGCTGAGCCTGCGCGTCTGGAGCCTGTGCTCAGCAACGGGAGAGGCCACAACAGTGAGAGGCCTGCGTACTGCAAAAAAAAAAAAAAAAAAAAAAAAAAAAAAGTGTATAATTCAATGGCTTTTAGTATATTTACAGAGTTGGGCATCCAACATCACAGTCAATTTTCAGATATTTTTATTACTTCATGATCCCCCCACTTCCCCTTTACTCCAGTCCCTGGCAGCCACTAATCTAAATATTTCCTATCACTACAGGTTTGCCTATTCTGGACATTTCAGTATGTTTTTAAAGAAATGATTAGCTTACATTTCCAGCAACGTGTATCGGTTTTCCTATGGAAATATAAAGTTTCCTGTTAGAGTCAACTTACTAAAATAAATTAATAAGCTTAAACAATATTAAATAGAATAAGTGGTGTGTACATAAAGATAAAAATTGCAGTGGTGGTTGGTTGTGAGCTGGAGATAGGCAGATATCCTCACAGGGGAATGCATACGGCCAGCGTTTGGGAATCGTGGCTGATGGATGTCCTTGGACTAGACTGGTCAAGGGAAACACTTCATCTTTGGACTAGAACAGAGGGAGCCTTACGTGCCCACGAGGCCCACACGGCCATGTCATCAGAGAGCACCCACCACTTGACACTGCCTGACACAAACCAAGTGCTCCTTAGGCAGGTTTTCATTGCTGCTTAATTTCAGTCATAGCCACGAGGAAGCCCTGAGGCCTCCCCATCCCTCACTTGCCCCAACTGGATCACTTCCTTGTTACTTTGTCTCTGCTCCTGCTTCTTTGCCTGCCCCAGCAGAGAAGCTTTACTAGGAGAGTACCCCTGCTCTAAGAGTGAGGAAAAGAGCCTGCAATTTGAGGGTATTTGAGTAGCTGCGTCCTCCCGCTGAAACATCTCAGCTAGCTTTCAAGTTAGAAACACATCACCCTTAACCAAGTTGATAAAACCACAGGTTACCTCTTTATGTTTTTGCAAATTGCATCAAACCAAACAGTGAAAGCAAAATTCCATGGGGGCTGAGTGCCATTGTTATCAGTTCAGCAAATGACCCTTGGACATGTTTCCATACCCCAACATGTGGAATGCATCAGCAGACCAGAAACACGATCAGTGTTTTTTTTTTACAAAACCAAATTGGGATTTTTAAAATGCATTTTTCACGTTTTTCTTTGGTTGGATCAACCATATGTTAAAGTAAGCTTCACCTATTGCAACAGTGTTCATCCGAGGCTTATTATAGCTTAATAAAAGAGTACGTGGGTGGCAAGCAGAATCTTGCACAGAGCTGCTAGAAAAATCAGAACTAATGGCTTTTGTCTTTTTGCCTTGTTCATCTAAAGTGTTTTGATATTTGCCCAGATTATGGATGAGTGAAGGCAAGTTACTGTTCTTGTGAGACCTAAGCTAGCCTCTGTGTGTGTCCAAGGAGAAGGCATCCTTTAGGGTGGAGCTTATGCGGCGAGAGGAGGACCCGGGACTCGGACTGTCTGGGTTCTAATCCCAGCTCTACCACCACTCAGTAGCTATGTGAAAATTACAAGTTATTAACCCTTCCAGGTTTAGGTTGCTTCATCTGAAAAATGGGCGGGATGACAGCTACCTCGCAGGATATTTGTGGGTCAGGTGACACAGTGCCCGTGCGGTGCTTCGCCTGATGCTTGGCACAGACTGAACTCGCCTGCCATTATTGGTGGTGTTATTGTTGTTTTCCCTCATTTTCGGAGGCAGTGGAGAATTTGACTCTTTGGGTCCGTCTGGAATGATCTCTGATATCTGGTCTAATTGCATTTAATTGCCACACTGGCCACTTCTCTGTTTCTTGAACACGTCAACTCTGGTCCTGCCTCAGAGCCTTTGTACTTGCTGGTCCCCCTGCCCAGCCTGCTTTTCTCCCGCCCTTCACGTGGTCACTGCTTGTTAACCTCCAGGGCTCTCCTTAATGTTTCTTCCTCTGCTTTAGATGCTCTGTCATCTCACTGTGTTTCTTTCCGTCATTGCACTTGCCTCCCCCTGAAATGGTTTTGTTCATTTATTTGTCTCCTTGTCTCTTGTCTGTCACCCCCACTAGAATGTGAGCTCCGTGAAGGCAGCATCCTTATCTGCCTTATCCAAGATCAAATGGCCACCTCTTCTTTCGGTGCCTGGCACACAGTCAGTACTCCTTAAATATCTGCTGAATTTCAATGTACCACTTGGAGTTCAAATTCAGACTTTCCTAAGTAGTGGGACATGAAGTTTTAGAGTAAGTCTTCTGCTAGAAAGGCTACCATACAATTTTAAAAGCCTTGTATTCTGTATTTCAGTGTTACCTCTCCCCCAGCTGTCCCCCAATCCACCCTGTTGTCATGAGGGAGAAGGCAGACAGGATGACAACAGCTATTGATGCAGGCAACTAGAACCGGTTTCAAGGCCATCAGAGATAACTAATGAGAACCTACTATATCACAGGGAACTCTGCTCAGTGCTCTGTGGTGACCTAAATGGGAAGGAAATCCAAAAAAGAGTGGCTCTGTGTATAACTGATTCACTTTGCTGTACAGCAGAAACTAACACAACACTGTAAATCAACTATACTCCAATAAAAATTAATTAAAAAAATAAAATAAGGGACTTAATGCAACACACATTTAAGAAAAGCCATCAGAGGATTAGTTTCATGGCAGGATATAGGAAACCATCATTCTCCTTTGGCAGAATGAAGACAGGTGGATGGACAGTGTTACCCCTTCTCAACCAGTTAGTAGATGTGTCAAGGGAACAGTTAGAAGGATTATAATGAAAGATTTGGTGCCTCGAATGCCATGGTCATTTAAGGAAGAACATCCTTCCTGGGATATGCATGTCCCTGGATACATGTTGTTCTATTTCTAGTTTCCCTGGGTCATTGGAGATAGCGATAAAGAAGTAAACTAATAATTATATATATATATTTATTATTAATTGCTTATTGTAATGAATACTGTGGAGGAAAATATGGCAAAAATATGGTTTTGATAAGAGAGATAACCATGGCGGGAAACCAACTATAGTTTGGATGATCAAAATAAATGAATGAATCTATTAGAGAAGATGAATGTGGTTTCATTATTTTGGCATGAAAAATAGATACTGTGATGGCCCTGCCACCAGATTCCTTGCCCCTCCATTGCTGGCACAGGGCAGAGGGACAGCATTGATTCTTGAAGTACCCAGTTGATTTCTGTCTTTTTCAGACTGGTAGTGGGCGCTCCATCCTCTCCTCGCTCCAGCATCCCTCCCCCTCCCTCCCTAGCTGGTAAGAATGAGCATCTTGTGGTCTAAAGCCGCACAAGGGCCTTGGACCTGCTGGACACCCAGCTGCGGGGGCACATTAATGAGAAACAAAATCTTCTTGGCGGTGGGGGAGTGAGGACAGTAATAGCTTCTGGGTTACCTGCTTGTCAGAGCACAGGCTCACCTGCAGTGTTACAGAAGCCTCAGGAACAGAACCTTAGTGCTGTTCGGAATCACGCAGGGAGGCGGGTGTTTTGACAATTGGCTACCCATTCCCACCCATTTACCCAACCAACAGGGCTGTCTCACACTTCACATGCGAAAGAGCAATGCTCTGAGTGTGCGTTCTGGTGGCGTCTTCCAAAAGAGCGTGATGTGCACATTTGTGTCTCTCTTTAACACTACTTATGTTTAAAAGGTGCAGATTTACTTGACAGCTGCCTGTACCGGCACCTGGGTGAAGCACCTCACATAAACCTCAGCACAGTGCTTTGAGAGGGGCACGATTTGGGGGTGCAGGTCCCTTTGCTTCCGATGGGGAAATTGATGCTGGAAGAGAGTCTCTTTACCAGTGTCGGGTAGTTAGGAAGCAGCTGAGTCTAGGCTTGCACATGGCCCTTTCTCTTAACCACTGTGCACCCTCTTCACAAGCATCACGTGTTCATTGTAAGTAGTTAGAACACAGGGATAAAGGAAAAGATATTTCACAATGTACCTGTAGATCACTCATAATGCTACCTACCCACTCATAAGTTTACTAAGCACTGTTAAATTTTTGCTTCCTAAACTGTGTGTGGGTGTGCATATTCGTACGTGTGTACATTTGTATGTCTGTTTATATAAAATATCAAATGTGTGTACCTCTGTATAAGTGTTAGTATTTGTTGAAAAATGGCAAATTATAATAACTTCCCATATCAGTACATATCTACAATCTTTTTTTTTTTTTTTTTTGCGGTACGCGGGCCTCTCACTGTTGTGTCCTCTCCCGTGCGGAGCACAGTCTCCGGACGCGCAGGCTCAGCGGCCATGGCTCACGGGCCCAGCCGCTCCGTGGCATGTGGGATCTTCCCGGACCGGGGCACGGACCCGTGTCCCCTGCATCGGCAGGCGGACTCTCAACCACTGCGCCACCAGGGAAGCCCATATCTACAATCATTTTAATAACAGCGTGGTCTTCTATGCATCTTGTGTATCATGATTGATTTAACCAAATCCCTATAACTGGACGCTCACTGGTCCCTCCCTTCCAGATGAAAGAATAAGGTTGCTGCGGTTCTTCTTTCGTGATTCCAAACCATAGCTCTGGATGTGTTTGTACTCATGTCTTTTTGAACTTGTTATTTCTTTAGGATAATTCCTAGAGTGGTATTTGCTCCTTACCACAAAGGACATTTCAGGAAAATTCCATGGCCACAGACAGTCAGACCTGGAAAGAATATAGTTGCTGTGATTAAGGGTTTAATCGGATTCTCTGCTTCCTGGATTAGTAAACGCTAGTTGGCTGGCTGGCTGCCTGCAGCTTCCAAGAAGCAGTGCAGTTGGGTGAAGAGGGATGGAAGCTTTGTGTTATAATATGACATGGTAAGTTCCATAATAGAAATGTGCTGAATATCTAGGACAGAGGGGAGCTGCACCTACCTAACCCCACCTGAGCGTCAGGTGTTTCCGTAGAATTAGCCATATGAAGAGCAGGGAGGATGAGCAGTTTGGGCTGAGAAAGTGGGATGTACCAGGCAGAGCAGACAGAGATAGAGCCAGAAAAGTAGCCAGGAGCCATAGCAGAGAGGGCTGGGTATACATTATTGAGAATCTTAGGACCAGCCTCTGGATTTGATATCAGATGGGATGAGGAAAACCTTGGAAAGCCTCTAAGCATGGCCAGTTTGCATTGTAGAAGTTCCCTCTGGCCTGGGGTGGGAGGATGGTTGTGCAGTAGACACATTTAGAGACGGAGAGATGTGTTGGAAGGAGGATGCAGTTTTATAAGTGAGAAGCATCTATTTTTCTAGGTCATGGGGGTCTAGATGCTGCCGTGGTTAGACTGAGAATGAAAGTGCTAGATCGGAGATCATTTAGTTGAGGGGCCTCAACCTGGACATACCTAAGGTAAGCTTACAGGAATATATGATGCCTGGAATTCCATCCCAAAGTGTGTATGTTTGCAACATTGTTGTTAACGTGTTGTTAAAAATATTTCCCCTGGTAAGTCTTGCATGCTAGGCGTAAACAACCTGTGGATCATGTTTGTTCTGGCTAGAGTTATCAGATTTTCAAAAGGACCCCCATATACAAGTGATCTTACTGGGATGGTGACAGTCTCCTAAAACTGGATTATGGTGACTTGATAAACCTACTAAAAATCTTTGATTTGTATACCTGAAACGGATGAATTTTATGATATACCTCAAAAACCTAAACAGGGGAAGGGTCCCCATAGTCCAAAGAACATTAAAAGCCACTAAATTATACATGTTGAATTAAGATGTAATGGTTAACTTCATTGTTTCAACTCGGGTAGGCTATGGTGCCTAGTTGTTTGGTCAAAGACTAGAGTGGATGGTGCTCTGATGGTATTTTTTAGATCTGATTGACATTTACAATCACTTGAGTTGAAGTAAAGCAGATTGTCCTCTATGATGTGCCTGGGCCTTAGGCACTCATTTGAAGGCCTTAAGAGAAAAGACTGAGAAAGAAAAATTTATGCGTCCAGCCTGCCATGTAGAAAGCCACCCAAGCGCCCAGGCTCCTGGCCTGTCCTACAGATTTCAGACTCAAGACGGCAGTATTGACCCTCATCTGAATTGTCCGCTTGCCCTATGAATTTCAGACTTGCCAGCCCCTACATTTGTGTAAGCCAGTTCCTTAAAATACATCTCTCTCTATAGATATATAGAGATATATACTCTACTGGTTCTGCTTCTCTGGAGACCCCTGACTGACACATAAGGTAAATTGAAATATTTTGGTTGCTTTCAGTTTTTTTTTAAGTCCTTTCACTGTAGAAATCATTTTCTGGCCTACCGTTCACAGGTGTGCCACTGTTAACCATGTGTATGTTGGGCCGCCCCTGTTGGGCCTGGTTGTTGTGGCATATATTAGGGTGGGGGGGAGTTAGGCAGAAACCCTGAGGGTCCTGGATCTCCTCCGTGCACAGAGTGTCAGCCCCAGTGCACTTTGGGTGGCTAGGCAGGCCTGGAAACCTGACTCTGGGTGGTGGTCTGAGAAAGGCAGTCCAGCTCGCTGGCCACTTCTTGTGCAGTGAAGGACCCAACTGAATCGTGGGGGAAGACAGAGGCTCTCTGAAACCCAACCACCCTTCTTTGGCCTTCAGTCCAAGAATGTGTTTTGAAAGAAGACACACCAGTGGTGATCAAGTGCAACTCTGACTTTTATTAAGGGTTGGCCAGAAACCACAGGAAAATGACAGCCAGTCCCAGATGAGGTCTGGTTCTCATCCCACTAGTGTCACAACTCAGTTTTTCATCTTGCATCTTTGTGCTGGGGAAGCTAGTGGCTCTTTTCTCCTGTTTCAGTTTTTGCCATGGTTTGTGGGAATGGGCAGGAAAGTCATTTCTCGGGAAAACCCTTGGAAGAGTGGAGACTTCTTACACAGAACACATGGGAACTTAGGTACACATTGGAATGATCCAGGCTTTATTGAACACCTACTGTGTGCCAGGAATTATGTCAGACTTTGGGGCTCCTGTTGGTCAGAACTCTTAATGCGCTTGCACTCTTGCTGCCTGAAGGAAGGAACAAATAAAGAGAACCTATCCTCAAGTCGAAAATTGGTAACAAGGTTCTATTCTGAAACCAAAAAAAGAAAAGGAAAAGAAGAAAACTGTTAGCCACGTCCTTGGTTAACCTATGAAAGACTGCCCAGACATGGTGCCTGAGAAAGTCTTGGATGGAGACTCAGCAGTGGTCTGCGTGTTGGTATTTAGTACTATCTGGATATCTAGAATATTTGTAGAAGGTCAGCTTTACTGGAAAGTTGATGTAGAACTGTAGGTATGTTTTACCGAGCCCAGCCTCATACTGCTCACCGCACCACAGGCCAATAAATCAAGTTGTTGGGGCAACTTTATTAGGACAGCGACTTTATTAGGAAAGCGAGACTGGTGTCCCAAAGAACCATCTTAATCAAGTTAGAATTCAGACTTTCTTTCTACTAAAAAGGGAGGGGGTGTGGCTAGTTGGCGCAAACTTCTTGATGCCGGAATCCTTTGTTCTTACAGCTGTCCAAGTATGTCTGGTCACAGTGTTCCTATAAACCTCCAGTAAGACAACTGTTATTTTCTTTTCTGCAACGTTTTATCTTTATATGAATGGGTAAGTGTTATACTTGAAAGGTCAGAGCCTTGAGAATGGGCTATGGTGTATATTTTAGGCTGTAGGCAACATTCTTTTTACAAAGGTGCCGAGCCAGCGTCGAGCCAGTGTCGAGCCAGTGTGACTAAGCACAGGCAACAGAGCCCAAAGGTTAGAGCTAAAGGAATAGATCCAATATGGAGTCAGCTTTCTTCTTCCTTGTTACAGGTAGTCTCTGCTACTTACCGGCTCTTTGGCCTTTTCCAGGTCCTCATTCTCTTGGACGGAATGGTCCTTCCCTCATCTATAACATCCTTCTCTTCACAGCCTTGTGGCAAGGAGCAGGTGAAACACTGCCCAGAAAAAGAATATGTGTGGAGCTGCTCTGTGCTGAGCTCTAGGAGCTACGTTGTAATAGCCCAAGAAGTGCTCCCTGATCTTGGTGAACTTACAGTCTAAGGAGGGAAATGGACCTGAAACGGGCTGTGCACAATTCTGTGTGAACGTGTATGTGTGAAGTGTGTGTGTTCGAGCCTGTAGAGCCCATGTGTTTAGGAGAGGTGTTGTCATCAGAGAAACACCCTTTGACAGCTGAAGGTAGTTTCAAAAAAGCATCCATTCTTTCCTTGCTTCTCACAAACATTGTGAAAAGGTACTTGAAAATAGTCCTCTAAAAAACCTGTTTTTCCTACGCATCCACTTAACCTCATGCATTGTTGGTTGCCCTCCATCTTTCTCTTCCAGACTCCTTAGAGATTCCTCACAAACACTCTTGTCCTGGACGCCTCCCCTACACCTCTTTCGTTTCTCCTTTCCCCACTTTCTCTCAATTCAGCTTCACAAAGGCCTGAATTAGTCTCCTGGAGAAATAGCGCAAACTGTCTTCTGTCTTCAGACCACAGACCTCAGACGGGGGGCCAGGGAGGGTATAAGGTAGAGATGGAAAACCAGGTTGACGAAGCCAGAACCTACGTCCGTAGAGGGAGGAAGGCTAAACACATGTGTGCATGAGTGTAAATCACATGGTACCCTGTACCTACTGCTGCAACATGTCCTTACTATGGGAATGCACGATCAGGGCCACAGTCGCTGCCTGGAAGGCAGGTCTCTGAGCTGGCTCTTAGAGTGTTACCACATGCAAGTTCATGTGCCCAGCGCAGAGTGAGGCCAAACAAACCGAGACGTCAGAGTTTAGAGCAGAGAAAAGTTTATTGCAGGGCCGTGCAAGGAGATGGGTGGCTCATGCCCAGAAAACACCAGACTCCTCGAAGGGTTTCAGCAAAGCATTTTTAAAGGCAAGGGGAGAGAAGGGTGTGGTTGGTTGATGCAGTTGGTGTAGGAATCCTTTGTTCTTGCAGCTGACCGTGTAGGTCAGGTCATGATGTCCCTATAAAAACCTCCAGCAAGACAAATGTTATTCTCTATTCTGCAACTTTGAATCTCTGTATGAATGGAAAAGTGTTATACCCTGAAAGGTCAGAGCCTTGAAAATGGGCTACCCTGTATATTTCCGGCTATAGACAGCATTCTTCCCTGGAAGCAAAAGCAATGGAATACAAACGTTAAAGTAAAAGAAACAGATGCAGTATGGGGTCAGATCTGTTCTTTCCTATCACAAGAGGAGCGGGAGTGCGTTCGTGTGGCAGCCTGAAGCAGCGCGCTGTGAATTAGGGAAGAGAAAGCTGGTCTGTGTGCCTGGCATGTCAGAGACATGGGAAATAGAAGGTAGAAGAGGAGGCTGGACTGGTTATTTAGGGGCTGTGTGTGCTACAAGCTAGCCCTACACAGAAAATCTCGATTCTCTTGTTGCAGATGCCTCCTGACACCTGCAGGTTGGTTTGTGAGTGATCCCTCCCATGACTGCAAGGGGAGGTGGGTGAGATTGTTGTGGCTGACCCTTGGCAAGCACCTCTGTCCCCTGAAAACCTGAGGACCCACGCCGGCAGCATCTTAGCTCACAAAGGGAAGTGTTCAGTGTTTATATTCCCACTTTCTCAAAAGCACATCACTCTGGGTTGCAGTGAACAGAAACCTAACTTAAAGTGAGTGATACAAAGAAGAACATTGGCTCATGTAACTGATTAATAAGTGGGGAGGGGGTGTGATGATTGCAGCGGGCGTCTCTCTGTCTGTCTTTCCTTCTGCTTTCCTTCTCGTCCAGACAAACCCTCCTCTTGTGGTGGCAGGAGGGCTCCCGGCAGCCCCAGCCATACATCCTGTTAACACAGTACCCCAGGGAAAGGGAGTTCTCTTTTTCCAGTCCTTCCTGCAAGAGTCACATGATCGGCTTTCCTTGTACTGAGGTGGCGCACGTGCCCATCTCTGAACTCTCTGGCCAAGTCAGTGGGCTCTGCTGATTGGCCAATCCTGGCTTCTTGGTACTGGGATGGGAGCTGCCTAGCCTGCTCAAGCCTCATAAACTGAGAGTGGGGGAAGGGTGGTTCCTCAGAAGAAAACCTAGGTGCTATTACCAGAAGTGGGAATGGCTCTGGAGGAGGCTAAAACCCAGATGCCCACAACAAATTGCTTCCTGTCCACCTCATATTCTCACCCTGATGAGCAATAAGGAAAATGACCTCCACCAGAGATAACGAGCATAGCAATTGTTCGGGCTTTTTATGGAGGGCAGGGGTAGAGTGACTTCAGGGAATATATGTGCAGCAGGAAAAAAAGATTTGAAACAAAGCCCAGCTTCTTATTGGTTTTTTAGTATCTCATTTGCTGAGGAGAATTAAGCAAGAAGAGAACTTGATTGAATCTAATTGCTTGTAAAAATGTGTTCAAAAGACATTTTATCATACAATTTAGATGCCTAAACAGCTAGGAGGTGAATGCCACCCTCCGTCCGAAGTAATAAACAGAATGGCAGAGTCTTCCTTCATATTGTATCTGTTTATGCTTTCACTAGTGCAGTCTGTGTTCATTGTTAAAACTAAGGAGGAGTTATATTAACTCAGGACAGATGGTGCTTAATACTGACCACACATGAAGACTGGTGGCCCCAGGCTCCAAGTTCAGGCAGAAGGCAAAACAGATTTGCTTCCATATGGGATGAGTACCATTAGATGCTAGGATGCTGTGGTTGTGGTTTGGGAGTGAAAACGCCAGAATTATCTTGGCTAGGTAGTTACTATTGTTACTCTTGGTAATTTTAATAACCATTTTATAATAGGACTTTGCTATTTACTGCATGCTTTCATGCACATCTGTTCACTTTATCCTCCCAAGAATCATCTGCAATAAAAAAGTTTGTCTCCGGGCTTCTCTGGTGGTGCAGTGGTTGAGAGTCCGCCTGCTGATGCAGGGGACGCGGGTTCATGCCCCGGTCTGGGAAGATGCCACATGCCGCATAGTGGCTGGGCCCGCGAGCCATGGCCGCTGAGCCTGCGCGTCTGGAGCCTGTGCTCTGTAACGGGAGAGGCCACAACAGTGAGAGGCCCGCATACCGCCCCCCCCCAAAAAAAAAGTTTGTCTCCATTTTTACAGATAGTAAGTGATTGACTCAAGATCACAAAGTTATATTGTATTGGTGCCAATGCATGTGCGTTTGTGTCTGTACCTTTGACCCCAAACCGAGGGATGTTTTGACTACACATAATTAGTTGCCCAGAAGTCATTTTGTTATTAAAGGCTTACATTTCTTTTTTGGGGGTAGGGGGGACTAGGAGGAAAGATAGCTTTATTGAGGATGCCAGCAGTCCTGGGGAGAAGGTGGACTCATGTCCCAAAGAACCAGCTCCTGACTCCTCAGGCTTTGTTCAGAGATAATACAGGAAAAAGAGGAAGGGAATGCATGCTGGGAAGAGGGTAGTTTTCTATTTTCAGAGATGGTTATCACGATCATTGGCACCAAACTTCCATCACGTCTTGCTTGCGGTTAGAACATTATTGGGCCATGAGTCTCTGGTTAGTTATTTCTGCTGGTCTTGGAGGGTCCCCTGGGGAGGCAGGGGGTGGCTGCAGCTCTCCCTGGCGTCACAAAAGCTGGTTCAGGTGGTGCCCACCTACCCAAACTCCCGCTGGGGGTAGACACCCTGCCTGGGTCCTTGCATTTCTTTATATGCCTCTCAGGGCAGGCGTAAGAATTAAACTGCCCAGGTTCAAGGCTCAGCTCACCTCCTCTACCCAGAAGGGTCTTAATAATCTTCCTTGGCCTTCCTTGACACCATTCTTTAATCTCCGAAGTATACACACGTGGGGGTTGAATGGGGGAGGGAAGAAAATATTAACACTCGTAATAATATTTATTTTTAAACAACGGAACTTCACTAATATTTGAAAGCTTTTTCTTTTGAAATAATCTAAAATTATAGAAAGTTGCAGAATTAGTACAAAGAGTCCTGTGTACCCCTCTCCCAGTTTCCCCTAAGGCTGATACCTTAACAAAATCATTGTGCGATCATCACAACCAGGAAATTAACATTGACACAATATTATTAACTCAACCACAGACCTTATTCAAAATTCACCAGCTTTCCCACTAATGTCCTTGTTTCCTGGTCCTGGATCCTTTCCAGGATCTCACGTTGCATTTGGTTTCCATGTCTTCTTCTTGTCTACAGCCCTAATCTGTGACAATTCCTCAGTCTTTAAATTTCATGACTTTGACATATTTGAATGGAACTGGTCATTTGTTTGAGTATCCCTCATTTTGGGTTTGTCTGATACTTTTGCATGATTAGATTGAGGTATGCTTTTTTTGACTAGAAGACCACTGAAGTGATGCTGTGTTCTTTTCAGTGCGTCTTATCAGGAAGTACATGATATCAACATGTCTTAGTATCAGTGATGCTAGTTTTGACCGCTTGTATAAGGTACTGTCCACCAGGTTTCTCCACTGTAAAGTTCCTATTTTTCCCTCTGTAAATGATGCATGTCTTATGGGGAGACGCTCTGAGAGGATGCGCATATTCTGTTTGTCATTGTTCCCTTGCCTGTCAATCTTAGCTTCTGTTGATGATGTTTGCTTGCAACAATTATTACGGATTCATTTGCCTAATGAGCTTGACTAAAATTTAGTTAATATATTCTCTTTAGTGCTCTTACTGAGATGTCATGCTACATGATGACATGCCATAGTAGTATATATATTCCCATTTCCTTTTCTTGTGTCTATTCACATGCGTATTTTTACCCACTTATAATAGTTCATGGAAAATTCGATAAATACTTCATTTTTAAAAAAGAACACAAAAAGAATTTTTTGGAAGCGTTATCACTGACTTGTGGAATTGATTGTAGGCTGCAGAATTGAGCTTGGAACTCTGAGGTTATGCAGGACCCACAGAAAAGACAACATTCTGCTTTTGATTGCCCACCGGAGTCAAAATTCAACCTGGCCCATTTCACTTGATGTTGTTTCATCAGGATTTCTACATGCTTCCAGTATTACCAGTTACCATTTAAAATACCTTCATAATATCCCACATATTATGGGGGTATTGGATGTTTAGGTTGTTTCAAATTTAATAACAGATGCGTTAATAATTCTCTTTTGCTCAGTGTTTCTGAAACTTGGCTGCACGCTGGAATCACCCAGGGAGTTTTAAGAAATACTGGTGCCTGGGTCCCGCCTCCCTCCAGAGAGTGTGACTGTGGCCCGGGCATGGGGATTTTTCAGAGGTCTCCACAGATTCTGGTATATAGCAGAGGTTGAGAACCACTGGTCTAGAATCTCCTGTGGCTTGTGTGGCGTATGTTTTCTTGTACATAAAGAATCCATGCATTCACTGCTTCCTATTGACCACAGAAACTTGTGCTGTCTTCTCTCCACTTGACCTAAAGCACACATTCATTCACATGCATTCACACATGTAGGCAGCCTAATATTGCTTCACAGTATTACCGCTTCCTGCTTATATGAGAAAGGTAAGTTATAGGACTTCCCTGTGCTTTCGTTTTTTTCATCTAGAAAATGGCAATCTATTAGTGTCTCCCTCCTAGGGTCTTGGGGATAAAGAGTTGAAATTCAGACTCCTTACGCAGAACTTTACTGCAGCCATTTCAGAGCACAATTTGGCAATAATTGCAAGGCAGAGTTTGTATCCCCTGCCCTCTGAAAAGAGCTTTCAGGCTTATGAGTACCGTTAAGTTCTTGGGTTAAGAAACCACCATGATAATGTTTCTCCTGGGATGGGTTTAAGGTCATGGAGCCATCATGATGATGGTTCTCCAAGACTGGGTTTGATACAATGCATGGAATGGTGTCAACCTCCTCTTCTCATTGGGAACCGGCCACTTTGGCTGTAGCCATCTCCGCGTATGGTAGGTTTCCTTACCAGTTCTGTTGTTTGTTTTCCTTCTTATTTCTTTTAAAATGTGGTTTTGACTTTGTTTTAAACAACTGATAACCATAGTTTTAAATGACCTGTGTGACATCCTAAGCATTTGCTCACAAACGCCAGATTCTCCAATGAAAGTTGAAATAAAGTCACAGGGTGAGTGATAGTAAATTCAGGATTAGAACCGTTCTGTATCCAGTTCTTTTTAAATTCTGAAGCTTTTTAATATATATACAGTTCTCTTTACAGAATACGAAATGCAGTTAACACTATATACAGGTCTTTCTTAAATTCTGAAGCTTTTCATTAATTAACAGTAATAGCTGCCGTTATCGAGCACTTACTCTTGGCCAGGTGCCGAGATGAACATTTTACAAGTTTTATTTAATCTTCACAGTTGAACCTTCAAGGGGTAGCTTGAGTTTGAATAAGTGTTTGTTTGTTTATCTTATTGACATATAGTTGATTAACAATATTGTGTTAATTTCAACTGTACAGCAAAGTGATTCAGTTCTACATGTATATGTATATATCTGTATTCTTTATTTTCTGATTCTTTTCCATTATAGGTATTGAATATAGTTCCCTGAACCATACAGTAAATCCTTGTTGTTTATTTTATATATGGTAGTGTGTATCTGTTAATCCCATACACCTAATGTATCCCTCCCTCCCCTTCGGTAACCATATGTTTGTTTTCTATGTGAGTCTGTTTCTGTTTTGTAAATAAGTTCATTTGTACTATTTTTTATTAGATTCCACATATAGGTGATATCATATAATATTTGTCTTTGTCTGTCTGACTTACTTCATTTAGTATAATAATCTCTAGGTCCATCCATGTTGCTGCAGATGGCATTATTTCATTCTTTTTTATGGCTGAGTAGTATTCCCTTGTGTGTGTGTGTGTGTGTGTATATATATATATATATATACCACATCTTCTTTATCCATTCATCTGTTTATGGACATTAAGTGTTTATTATAAAATTGAGAAAATGTAATAATAATAACATATTCAATCCTTTCCATGTCCCAGATGCTATTCAGATAGTCTGATTTGAACTCATTTGCTAACAGCTTATTTGCTCCAAGAGTGGATAAGTAACTTGCCCGTTGTCATACAACCCGTCAGCACAGAGCTGGGAATTAAATCCAGTCCTGTCTGCCTGACTGCCGATGCCAGTTAGCTTGATCACTGGATTTGATTACTTCCCCTAAAGGCTGATCTTTGGTCAGCTCTGTAAGTATCCAAGTGCAGAAGGTACAAGGGAAATTCTGTTTCATTTCAGCCTCAGCCAAACGCCCACCACATTGGCTGGTGACATCTAGGTACAGAGGGACTGTAGCAGCATGTTGATTGGTGGCCCTGATCCAGTACTTACCTGTCTCTTTATGACACAGTGCCTGCAAGGTAAGGTAAGCTCAACTAATGTATTGTGGTATTAGGTTTATGAATTTAAAAAATGAAATAGGATAAATAGGCTTTTGTTAATAACATTCACACCAAAGTGAAGGAAAGTCCCTGTTGATTTTCACTCCAGAGAACAGTAGACCCTTCAAGGCAGATTAGCTTAGATTCAGTTGTTGCAGAGCTTGTCCAGTTCATCCCAGCCATGCTGCGAAAAACAGTCCCTTCTTGTTTATCATTCACAGTGAAGATGTTTGTTTTGAGGGGTGTTGCTAGATAGATTTTATAAATGCTAGTGCAGGTCTCTAATTTAATCTTGCATGTTGAACTTTGGATTCTTTATTCTACTGCCTCTGGAACACCATGTCTCTGTGATTTTGCAGAGCTCAAGTACTCAAGTACTCACTCTGTGCCTAGTTAATTTCCCCCAAACAGAAATGTTTCCAAAGATTAATGCCCAGCCCTGTTGCAGGGTGGTCCTTTCCTCCTCACACCAGCGACCTCCTCGGCGCTCAGTTGCTGTCACGTTTCATGAGAAGCTTCCTGAGGTGTCTTGCTCAGTGGGCATATCAGCATGGTATGTGCCAGCAACTTGCAGCAGCAGTTTCCATGCCTCTTGAGAAGCAGATTAGGGGAAGTGATGGATGCTGAAATCGGTTTTGACAGATCTCTAATGTTTCTTCTAATTGAAAGCTGTTATTGGAGGCGGTTCTTAATGGTGCCTCTTGCAGGAATTCAGTTTCCGTCCCTCTCGGAGCTCTTGTAGCTTCCTTGTCCCACTGGCATCTGTGGACTCTGGCTACTAAGGGGTGAGGGGAAGGACAGCAGAGGGCAAGCAGTCCAGCAGTACTCAATGGGAAGAAAGAGGCAGGTCTTTCTTCTCTAGGTGGGGATGGATTCTCTGCCATTAATGTTCACTTATTAGTGTTAGATCAGCAGTAAGAAGCTGAAGTAAAGGAAAAAAAAAAATTAAAGGGCGGGGGGCAGACCCTGTTATCTTTTTCACAAATTATGACTGTTCGCTTTTAAAGTACCTTCCAGATGGGCAAATGATATGAACAGAAAGTGCACAGAAGCTGAATGCATGTGGCAAAAGGAGACTTTAGAAGTTCAGCTCGTCTGCAGTAAGCAGTAGAAATTAAAACAAAGATGAGATAGCATTTTACCAATTAAGTACCGAAGCCTTTTTTTGAGATTCCAATACTTAATGTTGAAGGGTGCTGGGTGATAGGCACTTTCATATACTGCTCTTGGGAATACACATTGGTTCAAAACCTCTGGCAAGATATTACGAAAAGCCTGAAAAATATTCATGCCCTTTGACTCAGTGAAATTCCAGGAATTTTTACTAAGGAAATAATAATTTTTTTTTTAAAAAAAGAAGAAAGTGTATCACTTGGGTATTTATAACAATGTTTATTTTCCTAAATGCAAATTGGAAATAAATATCTAGTAGTAAGGTTATGGAACATTCTAGCAATGGGCTGGAATATTACTCTGTTGAAATAGTATCCTTGTAAACTGATGTTTACTAAGATTTTTATGCTATGGGAAATGCTTATGATATATTGATAAGTAAAAGTTGTGTATTTAGTTTGCTTCTCATTTTTTCAAATAATACATACATGTAAGGAAAAAAGACAAAGGATTTATATCAAAATGTTAATGATTATTATGTCTGAGTAGTGGAATTTTCTTTACCTTTTTAAAAAAAACTTCTGTGTATACTTAGCTTGTTTAATTCTGCTCTGTTCAGCATTTATTTAACCAATTAATATTAAGTGCCAATTATATATCAGCACTGACTTACCACAGTTGTATTTGTCTTAGAAGTATTTTTATTTTTACATATACATCCGTTGATGACAGTATTGAGAGCTGCTTCCTCCGGGCTGTCAGTGGAGTTTGAGTTTCTACCAGTGAGGACTAATGAGCCCACCTGTGCTTCCCACAATTTGAACTTGCTGTGGCCAGAAGGAGAAAGATGGAGAAATCCTCCTCTTCCTTCTGTCATAATTTCATGGTCTCGTGAACACTATGGACTCACGATACCTTGAAAAGGACTATATGAAATGGTGCTAGAGATGCCGTGAACATGCCAAGGGAAATCTACAAACAATGGATATTAAAAATGCAGGAGCTACACAGAGTGACTTTTTTATTTTGGGAGTGGGATGTATTTTTAAAATAAGGAAGGAGGGAGGGAAAGTTGTCCCAGTGAACTCTTTGTGTCACACCTTCGTTTCAGGTGATTGTCTTGAACATCCTGGACAAGTGTGGTTTTGAAACCGAGAGTTAGGTGGGTCCATGATTTTAGTTCTCAGTGCAGACTGTAGATGTCACCTAGGTGGTACCTGGTAGCACGGAGGGGAAGTTGTTGTGTCAGATCAAAACAGCTTATGAAATGTTCATCTGGCCTATGGGTCTTGCTGTAACCTTGGATGACCCTCAACTGCTCGGGCCTCACTCAGTTTCCTCATCCATAAGTTAGGGGTTTGAAAAATCATCTCCAGTGATCAGATTTGTGGTTCCCAGTGGCGGGGGTTAGGTGGGGTGCTAGGAGGGGGAATGGGACGAAGGGGGTCAAAAGGTGCAAAGCTCCAATTATAAGTTAAGTAAGTCCTAGGGATGTAATGCACAGTGGGATAAAGATAGTTAACCCTGCTGCATGTCACACATGAAAGTTAAGAGAGTAAATCGTAAGAGTTCTCATCACAAGGAAAACGTTTTTTTCTGCCTCTTTAATTTTGTATGTCTATGAGATGGTGGATGTTCACCAAACTTACTGTGATCATCATTTCACGATATACGTAAGTCCCATCATTGTGCTACACACCATAAACTTATACAGTGCTGTGTGTCAGTTACACCTCAGTAAAACTGGAAGAAAATGACAAAAGACGAAGAAACAAAGAAAAACGGTCTCCGAAGTCCCCTAATTCCATTGATTTTGTGGCCCTCTGTGAGTTATCTGGAGATCTTCTGAACTTTCTACGAGAAGCAACCAGTTCTTGTTCTGCTGGTATCCCTTGAGTTAGCGTGCTTCTCTTGGCCACAGCTAAGGCTTCCATGAGTTGTGATTGTGTACCTGATCACGTCACCTCATGAGGATCTTTTTGGAGATGTAGGAAGGGTTTTAATAGCTCCATAAATAGTTAGAGGTGAAAATAAGTGTATTGATGAAATTGTCTGTCCTATGATGTGTCCTGCCTTATCACACTTGATCCTCATGGTTCCCCTGAGAGGTGGTGATACGGATTATACCCATTTTACAGAGGTCTAGAGAGGCTAAGGGGTCATGGAAAGTCACCTAGCTGGTAAGTGTCAGGGTCAAGCGTAGAGTCTGGATCTAGCTGACTTGAAGATGTGTGCTCTTAACTCTCATGCGTGTTCTTTCCATTCTTTTACTACTAGAATCAGTGAAATTCACAAAACATCCCAAGCCTCAAGTAACCCGAAACAGTGATACAGAATGGTGGCCCTGAGCAGCATTGCCTCGATGTGTTTGTTGGCCTCGATAGGTTTTCTTTAAGAATGGGATCAGTTGCTAATGTTCACTAATCGGCGGTTTTGCTTTGGGCTCACAGCATTGCAAGGCTGGTTGTCACTCAGTAAGCGAGGCCCCCTTCAGGTGGGGCGCTGCTGTGTGGTTCGCTGCTTGTCCCGTCTGACCTGCCTCCCTTGCTTACATTAGCTCTCTGGCTGAGAGAAAAATTCAGCCTTTTGGATAAGGCACAAACGGGACAGCCAGTTCCTGAATGATTATAGTTCAGCCACAGCAATGATAGAAGTCAAAGAGCCACAGATGTACATGCCTCCCCCTTTAGAAGTTACTTTAGAAGTAACTGAATGCCATGTCTGAAAACAAAAATGTGCAAAAACAGTGAGATGTTTCCTGTATGACCACATGAGATCATTAGATGTCTATAAAGTTTTGGATGTTGGTCCTAATGACGAATCATCAGGCATTCTTTGTTATGAGAGATGGAGGCATGTACCACCCAGGTGCAGGTCTGTGGTGGGTTTCTCTCTGTTCTTTGTTCTTCTTTTGTCCAATATTTGGTTCATGCAGAGCTCCCCAAAATGCCATCAGAATAAACAGTGAATTTGTATATATTTCTTTGGATATGCCAGTGTCCTCTCATTGTAAAAGTTAGGGCATTCTTGTTTTAAAACAAAATTACTCCAAATGCATTTGAGTTCTGTTTCATTGATTTTGTTTATGAAATGATGGTATTCCAAGTCTTATCTGTTTGGATCAGTTAACTACCTTTACCTCCAGGAAGGAGCCTATCTTCCTCAATGTCTGGTAGGCGTAGCTTAGATCACGTTTGTCATGATGTCTGACATACTAGGGTCATGGTCCCCTCATTTTGGTCAATGGAATAGTTACCTATCTGGGTAGATAGCTATTGGTAGATGACTTTCGCATTAGTACATCTGTCCGGTGTTTGCAGAAGGAAGGCGAGTCTAGAGATTTGAGTATAAATTATGAAGTTGGACTATCTGGGGTCACATGCCACTTCTGTATATTAGCTATGTGACTTTAGCAAACTTAACTCTCTGGGTCTCAGCTTCTACATCTGTCATATGGGGGAAATAATTTATGTCTCGAGATTGTTATGAGGATACAGTAAGTTACTGTTGTAGACACTATTATTTTCACAAGTATTTGCCTCCCCTACACCCCCAGAGGAATTTATATATCTGTCCTATTGATCTCCAACGTGAGCATTTAATGTGCTTCAGCACATGGATTTTGAGTGAAAGGACGTGTGTCACTTTCCAGACTGGTTTGCCCTGTTTTCCTTACCCTTTGCCATAATACTGGCAATGCTCCTGATAAAAGCTAGCTCCATCAGCCTGCTTTCAGGAGTGGAGACCACGGGGCAGAGCCACAGCCAGTGGCCGTACAGCACGAGGGGCTGCTCAACCTGTGGGATCATAAGCAGTGAGCTCCTGGGATCATTTATTGTCATGGCATGACCTCTCCTAACCTTACTAATATGTGGATTAAATCTTTAGCCCTTAGCTTGGCACCTGGCACACGGCAAGTGTTCAGCCAGCATTCGCCTGTGGAATTGTGGCTCCTTAGCTCGTATTTTTTCAGTTGTTGGCCCCAATATCAGGCTAATTTTTTAAAGTCTCTTCAGTCATTTGCTATCATTCCATTAAGACATGAAAGTATCACTGGCATTGGCCAATTTGTTCCATAGTTGAAGAAAGAACAACAAAAGGATTATAAAGAAAGATGAATTTAGGAACAAAAACAGATATATTCTTGGTCAAGGGTCAGAACGAGTGATTTAAGGACCAAATATGGCCCAGTACCTCTTTTTGTAACATCTGTAAGCTAAGAATGGTTTTTATGTTTGTTAATGGCTAGAAAAAATAAAAACAAGGATAATATTTTGTGGCACCTGAAAATTCTATGAAATTCAAATTTCAGTACCCATGAAGTTTTGTTCCAGCAGAGCCACACCCATTTATTTAAGTGTTATCTGTGGCTGCTTGGCCAGGTTGCCTTATTACTACTTGGTCTCGGTGTCCTAATCTGTGCAGATCAGAGGATTATTTTAAATACCTAAAGAAACTATATGTATGACAATATATTTAAAAGAATAAGAGTCTGTGATATGCTCTTAAATGGGGAAAGCCTACATTATAGAAGGTGTCATTTAAACCATTTTTTTGCTTTAATGTGTTCCTGGAAAAATTACTAGAAATATAAACTGAAATATTAAGAGGGGTGATCCTGGCAGTGGGATTATTCATGATTTTTATGTTATATGAATCTGTGCCTTTGGGTATTTTCTTTTTGAGTTTTAGGCATTGAGCATATAATTAGAGAAGTTATTTCAAAACAATAAAATAATAAGAATATAGTATAAGATAGAGGGAGCAATACCCATTTAACAACGTTTGGGGCCTCTCGAGCCCTCATCCTGTGTTGTGCTGAAAAGACAGAAAAGGTTCTGTGCCAGAGAATGTCTCCTTCAAACTCCATTCCACTGTTGTACGTGCCATCTGGAAACAGAAATACCCTGTTCTTTCCATACTTTTTCAGTCTTGGCATCTGAGCCTGGCATCAGCTATGTGCTTTGGAAATTGTACTTAGACTTTGTGAGTTTCCTAGAACCCCACGGAATTTGCAGATGCTCTGTGACCTGTGTACTCAGCAGTGGCTGGAAGACACGCCAGATCCAACTTGTGAAAGTGCTCCAAGTCCAGTTCTGCTTTTTAAGAGTGTCCTTCTAGGATTCCGGGCCAGGACCGCCAAGTCCCCGCAACCTTGGCTCTAAGCATCAGATGTTCATCCATGGCGGTGTCACCGGGAGAGCTGAAAAGGAGTGGTGGTGAGGGCTTTCCTGTGGGGAGCAGAATTCCCCACTGGTGGAAACACCTGGACTTGGGAGAGAGGGGTGCAGGTTATCCAAGCCGTCTCTCTCGGCCACGGGCTAAATGAGCACTTCCATGCAGGCCGTCTCCCAGGAGCCACCGTTTGCATAAGCGAGGTTATTCTGGAGCCTCCGAGATGAATGTGGCTTTGTTCCCCAGGGCCCAGGCAGGCCACATGCTCTCCAGAAGGCATCTCAGCAGGTGTCCTTGGAGGCATGTGCTTTATTTAGGTTTCCTCAAGCTCTAGCACTAAGTGGACAGCCTAGATAGAAAATGCGGCAGCCAAAAAAAAAAAAAAAAAAATTCAAGAACGGTGTATGTTGCTCAAGTCCATTAGAGGGAAACTGATTCACCGTTGTGCATCCTCGGGACCCACTGTGCTTTTGTTCCCAGGTTAAAAGACAGGCAGAGGCGGTACAACTCGATGGTTAAACACTCAGATTAGAGTCACATGCCCCTGCCTTCAAGTCCAGGTGCTGCTGTAAACTGGCTGAGTCCCCTTGGGCCTGGGCCTTAATCTCGGTAAATTTTGCTTTCCCCGTTGGTAAAAGGAAGATATAAAAAAGCACCTCCTTCGTGACATTAGAAACAATAACTGAGGTGTCGTGATGTGAGGCATCGCGTAGTGCTCGGAGCACAGTAAGTGCTCAGGGAGTTCATTTGTTTATTTAGACATGTGTTGGCACATTTAGCCCTTGGAGGAGGTGCAAAGGGCCTGTTGTATCTGTGATCCATCTGGGGAATTTTTTGCTCTCTAAGTTTAAGAAACTGTAATACCCAGGGCTTCCCTGGTGGCACAGTGGTTGAGAGTCCGCCTGTCGATGCAGGGGACACGGGTTAGTGCCCTGGTCCAGGAAGATCCCACATGCCGCGGAGCAGCTGGGCCCGTGAGCCATGGCCACTGAGCCTGCGCGTCCGGAGCCTGTGCTCCGCAAGGGGAGGGGCCGCAGCAGTGAGAGGCCCGCGTACTGCAAAAAAAAAAAAAAAAGAAACTGTAATACCCGAAGTTGAATTTGGGAACAATTTACGTCTTTTTAAATTTCTGTTTATTCGTAAAATCTTTCTCAAATTCAAAACTTCCTGCCATTCTCTTCTTTCACCAAGGGAATAAGAATAATACCAGTAATCATCACAATAATGACAACAACAAATACTCAACACCAGGCATTGTACTAAGCATTTTACTCCTTTAATCCTCACAGTAAACCCTATGAAGTTTGATCTTTTATCATCCCCATTTTTGAGATTAGGAAAATGAGGCACAAGGAGTTTAAAGTAAGTTGCCCAAGGTTATGCAATTAATAAATGGTGGAGCTGGGATTCAGTTGGAGACCATCTGGTTCTGGAGCGCTGGCTCTTAATGGCACTGGGTGAAGAATTTCCCAGGTAGCAACACTTGACATTTTCATAATTGAATCTAGCCTGTTCCTTTAAGAACTAGACCGTAATAGTTGAGCACGTTCAAAGCGAGGTTTCACTCTGGCCTTGGAAGGAAATGAATCATACTTATTCTTTGAACAGTTTTTTTTTTTTTTTAAATTTTATTTATTTATTTATTTTTGGCTGTGTTGGGTCTTCGTTGCTGCACACAGGCTTTCTCTAGTTGTGGCGAGCGGGGGCTACTCTTTGTTGCGGTGCGTGGGCTTCTTACTGCGGTGGCTTCTCTTGTTGTGGAGCACGGGCTCTAGGCACGCAGGCTTCAGTAGCTGTGGCGTGCGGGCTCAGTAGTTGTGGCTTGCGGGCTCTGGAGCGCAGGCTCAGTATTTGTGACACACGGGCTTAGTTGCTCTGCAGCATGTGGGATCTTCCTGGACCAGGGCTCGAACCCGTGTCCCCTGCATTGGCAGGCGGACTCCTAACCACTGTGTCACCAGGGAAGTCCCCTTTGAAAAGTTTTGAAAAGAACTTTCACTGGATCTATGAAATGTCAAACAAACTGAATCAGATTTTTTCTTTTGTAGGAAGGTAAGCTCTCTCTGGGTAGCTTAAGATGATATTCAAACGAGTTATTAAGTTGAGAAGTATCAACATTTTTCTGCACCTGAATCTTTGTGCTTTCATTTTTCAATCTGTCAGGAGTGAAGGATTTCACTGGAGAATTCTCCAAGGCTGAGTTTCTCAACCTTAGCCCTGTTGACATTTTGGGTCAGAAAGTTCTTTGCTGTGGAGCCTGTCCTGTGCATTGTGGGATGTTTAGCAGGTTTCTAGATGACCCTCTAGAAGCCAGCAGCAACCCCCCGTCTTCCCAGTAGCATGACCAAAAATGTCTCCAGACATCCCTTTTCCTAATGTCCCTGGGGAGCAAAGTTGCCCCCTGGTGGAGAACTGCGGCCCTAAATTCCCACTAGATCTGTCTTGGAATTTGAGTTCTGTCACTTGCTCAGTAGGTTATTGTGACTATGTCTTAAAAACGTTCTCATCTTTGATTCTCTCATCTGTTTGCAGAAGGGCATGTTGATCCCTTCTTGTAGGATGACTGGGACTCTGAAATGAGAAAACCTAATTAAATTATAGTGGATGGTTAATATATATGCCTTTTTGGGGGACTGTTCTCTTCTTCCCAAGCTCCAAACTTCAACAATTCTAATCATAATTATAGTTCTTAGTTTCCCTCCAGATGCTAACATATGTATGTGATAAATCAATTTATATTTCTCTGGAAGACAACTCTTGGGAATGGAAGTTGAGAGTAATTATTTTCCTTTTCCTTTTTTTCTTTTTTTGCTGAGTTGTGCATCCTCAGGTCCCACTGTTAGTTAATCTCTAACTAACCCAGAAAAGTATTTTTTAAAAATTTTATTCCACGTGAGGGATTGTTCAAAGAAGATTAAGGCCAGCTCTTTTGAATATCCACTAACAGTTGAAAAGGAAATGAGTTTAAATAACAGCTCTTGGGATTTAAGTTAGATATGACAGGGAACTGTCAAAGGTATCGGACAGAGGTTCGTTGCCGGAGCAGGTGATAGAATTGCCTCTCTTGGAGACTAGTAAAACCTAGAAAGCCACTGATCTGGAACTGTCTGAAGTATGACTTCTAAATTTGGGAAAGAGTCTTCACCTTGCAAGTTTACCCTTGAATATGCTGCAAGCTCCACTTCTGGTCTGAGCTTCTAAGAGAGATTCTGGAACGATTAGCCGAGTGTTTCATCTTTCTTCCCTGCGGTTCTGGCCGCTTCCTTCCCCCCCCCTCACCCCACCCCCACCCCCACCCCCCGCCACCACGCAGCTAAAAGAACTGGAGAAGCAGTTGGCTGAATTTTAGCACTTAAGACCTTGATGAAGGCAAAAAACAAGGAATAATTAGTCCCAGTTTGTCAGCAATTAACTGTACTCTGAATATAACTTTTTGCTGCTGGAAACTTGGGCAGACGGCATGCCGTGGTTCTATGGCTCTTCAGCGGCCAGAGGGTGCCCAAGTTACTACTGCACTGAGTGATCCCGGCAGCTTCTGAAAAAGACGAACGCTTGGGCCCCGCCTCTGGGTTCTAATTCAGGAAGTTTGGGGGGTGCCAGATAACTGTGTTAAACACACACACATACCATTCTCATCACGATCTTAATTCTTCAAAGCATGAACCTTGGATCTTGGACGTTTCATATCTGTGTTTCTTCTCATGTGTAAAGTGGGGTTAATAATAGTGCCGACCACGCAGAGTTGTTGAGAGGATGGCGCAGATAATTCAAACCGAGTGCTTAGCAGAGCCTAGCAGAGACGAGGCCTCAGTTTCCATTAGCTGACGTCGTTGCCACTGTGATCGTTGTCGTCATCACCACTTCTGCCCTGGAAACCTTGGGCCGGTTTTGATTCCTCCCTTTGTGAATTTCCTTCCTAATTATCTACTTGCCAAATCCTGATAAGTCCAGATCCTCTTAAGGCTGTTTGTAACCTTCCCCTTCCCACTTTTTTCTATTTTTCTCCTCTAGTTCACGCCTTGCCCGGACAACAGGCAGACTCTTCACTGACCTTCCTGCTTCCTGCCTTCCTGTCTGTTCTCTAAGGCACAGCCAGAGTGATCTTTCAAATGTACATGGGGTATCCTTCCCTGGATTCAAACCCTTCATAGCATTTAGAATAAAACCAACTTCTCCCCTTGCTTTAAACGGCCTGCCTGATCTGATCCACCAGGCATCACCTCATGCCACTTCCTGCCTTGTCTACTGTGTTTGAGCCGCCGTGATCTCTGACCGCATTTGGCTGTACTTCAGTTGTGCTGAGTTCTTTTCTACCTCAGGACCTTTGCACAGGCTCCTTCTGAAGCTCCTGACGACTCTTCACATAGCTACCTCCTTCTTACTTCAGGTCTTAGCCATCATCACCTCTTTAGGTAGGTTTTACCTGACCACACCCATTCAACATCTGTACTTACTCCCCATTATTTTAATCTCAGCCTCCTGTCTGTTCTCTTCCTAGCATGAGCCAGTCTGTCATTTTGTTTATTGGTTTACTTGTGTTTTCTCACATCCTTTCACTATAATGTAAGAACCATAGGGGAAGCAACTGTGTTTCTTTTATTCACCAACCTGTCTCTAGAACCTAGTTCAAGTGCTTACCACATAGATGGTGCTCAGGAAATACTGGTGGGATGAGAGAATGAATGAATGATGAGTGAATGGGTGAATGACTTTATTTGCCTGTGTATTCATTCACATGTCCACAGACATGTGTTGAATAGCTCCTGTAGACAGGACGAGCTGGGTATCTGAAGGGAAGATGATAGAGGGATGTAATCTAGGACCCATGGGAATGTTTTAATTTTTCCAGAGCACTTGGACTGATTTTACTTTTTGGACACCGAGAGTTGTGTAATTATATGATTTTTCCTTTTCCACATCAGCTGCTACAAATTTAGAGCCAAATTTGTGGCCCATGCGTCTTCTTGGGATGCAGTTTCGCCTCATTCTTGGATCCATTTCATGTCCCCGTCCTCATTTTTCTTTTCCTTTTGCTCCTATTTTTAATTTGTGTCATCTTGTATTTGATGTATCCTCATAAGCTGCCTTAACATCTCCCTGAAACAAGACAAATCAGACACCCATCAATCTATAAAAATGCGACGAGAAGAGCTTTATGAGAAGTATAAATAAAGTGCTTCTGGCATTAGAAAGGTAGATATTTCCCAGGTGACTTCTGTAAGCTCCAGAGAGCAGGGCGGAGGGCTGAGAGCTTTCTCAAGGGGAGACCTGAACACTTAGTTGGCGCAGGAAATGTGACTTCAGGTAGGATTAGTAAAGGGAGGATTTAATGCAGGTAACTGGTCATTTTGCCTGTTTTGACCACACACTGGAGCTCTGCACCTCATGCTGTTTTTTCTCACTCTCTTCCTTCTCTAGAAGCAGCATATAATTTTCAAAGTAATCAGGAGGCATCCACCCTGTTCTCTCTGAAAGGTTTGCACACGCTTTCTCCTAACTCTATTTCATTGATTCTCGGCCGATTTGTGATTTGGGGTGGTGGGGACAGGAGTTTGCTGCTTCTCCTCTTCTGTCTATTGTGGTGTTTGTTTACAGGGTGTTCTGACGCAGATCTGGACAGTGAGGAGAACCAGAAATTCTTTCTGGACCTGGGGGGCTTTGTATGTACAACGGCAGCTATGGTGGTGAGCTCCCCCTTCCTGTGACTCCATGTACTCAGTCTGCCCCACACATGGAGCCTTGAGTCTCTAGTCCAGACTTCTCCCAGGACACAGGCTTGTGTATTCGGGGCCCCTCTCAATGTCTCTCTCTTCTTGGGTGACTAGTAGACGTCTTGAGTTGACATGTCCAAAGGTGAATTTCTGGTCTTCTCCCCGTTCCAGCTGCAGCTTTTGCTGCCTCCGTTGATGCCGCTTCCATTCATCCTACTTCTCAGGCCAAAAGCTTCGAGTCACCTTTGACTCTTCTCTTACCTCTCCCGCTCAGCCCACCAGGAAGGCCTTCACAACAGGCAGACTCTGATCTCTTCCCACCACCATCCCAATTCTGGTCACTCTCAGTTCTTGCCTGCCTTCCAGTGTTAGCATCACTTCCATCCTAGCCTCCAGGGATCTTTGGAAAACCTTCCAGGTGGGCTCTCCCATCACCCTCAGTCCAAAACCCAAAGTTCTTCAATGGCCTCATGTCAGCACGTGATCAGCAGCCCTTTGCCCCCACCGTTAGTTCCTCTCAGCCCTTACGAGTCTCATAAACCAGTGCACTCTCTCAGGCTTACCACTCCAGCCACATTGGGCCGTTTCTCTTCCTTGAACGTGCTGCGTCTGTTTCTGCCTCAGGACCTTTGCGTCGCCTGTCCCTTTTGCCTGGAACACCTTTACTTCCCTAAAGTCTTCGTTTGGGCTCCTTGGACAGTCTATTTCCAATGAGCACATTCCTCTCTGGGATTCCCCATCTCTCCAGTGTACTGTTTTTCTTTTATGCAAAGCACTTAACCACTTTCTAACACGATGCATTTTTTTTTTGGCCTATGTTTTGTCTGTCTACCCCCTCCCACCCTGCAGCAAATGTAAGGGCAAGGATCTTTGTTTTATTCTCTAAGCCCAAGGGCCTAGAACAGCGCCTGACGTATTGTGGATCCTCCATCATCATTGTTGAGTTAATAGATGGAGCGCTGTCTCTTCTCCAGGGTACGCCTCCTTTCTTACCGTCAGTTGATCTGATGCGCTGTCCTACTTAAGGAGCCCGTCTATAGAGTCTCAACTACCCTGATAAAGCTGGGGCAGATTCCTCCGGAATAAATTGTGACCTAACGGCACCCTCTGCGTGAACCTTGCATAAGTCTTCAGTAACCCTCTCTTCTGGAGCCTCCTGGATCCATCTGGAAGCCATTCCAGCAAACATCTATCCTACATAATAGATCACTCTTTTCCTTTCGCATTGGACTCTGGCTCCCCAGAGCCTGCAGTCAGCCCTGAGATGGATTTCTTATCTCCGTGGCTTCATTAAGAGTGTACATGTTTGGTTGCCAGTGCTACGGTTCTCCATAGTGCAGTTTGCTGCAACAAAAGAAAGTGTTTGCCAGATGATTTGTCAGCATATGTTATAAAGCCACATAGGCGCTCTTTATGTAACTGGAAAATACTGATCGCGATTAGTGACAGACTAAAGACCAAGAGGGGAAAACGGTGTTGCTTTCTTCAAAAGAACTTAGAGGGTTGATGCGAAGGTGTAGGGGTGGGGTGGGGGGAGGAAGAGGAGAAGAGAGGCAGAGAGCAGGAAAGGAGCCGACTGTGGGTGAGGCAACATAATTCTGGCACCCAGGAAACAGGGTTTAGCATCACGAGGTTCAGCTGTCTATCTACTCGACTCCCACTATTCTTCAAGGTAATAACCTTTTCAGGCCAACTGGTCTCATTCCTCAGTTCTTGGGAAGAGACACATTCTTAGGCTTTCTGAAATGGCAGGGACTGGAGCTGACCTCCCAAGGGCTGGGAGTCCTGCCGTGGTGCCGTGCGGAGCCCCCAGGCGGCTTGGCGAGCCGCAGCGCTACAGTGCAGGCAAGGAGGCCCTCGCTGCAGAGGTTGGCAGCCATGCATGAACTCAGCAGCTTGTGATCCTGGCTCCCTTTGGAAGTGACTCACCTCCTCAATGGGAGAGCCCATTAGACGCGTCTGGCCTCTTCTCCGCAAAGAAATATTTGACCTGCTGATGTTCTCCAGGCGTCTTCCTAATTAGGAAACTCAGACAGATCTCTAAGAACAAACCCAAACATGGCTTCCCTGAGCAGGGCAGGACCTGCCTTCCCCTGTGTTAAGTCCCCAAGCCTGTGGCACCGGGGTATATCTCCTAGACTCGCCTCCTGTGAAAGAGTGTAATACTGGCATTTTTGGTTTGTTTCCATTAGAGGAAAAGAACTTCCCTTATCAAAACCAAATGTTTATCTAGTAAAAGACTTGCTTCATCGCACATTCTTTTTGGCAATGTCAGCGAGTAATTGTCAGTGCTTGGAGAACAGACAAATATGTCCCCTCAGCTGGTGAGGTAGATGATGGCCCGGTTCACCTACCCCACGAAGGATACATTGCTCTGACGTTCCACGTGCCGGGGGTGAGGGTGCGTAGCACCGTGGAGATACCCCTTGGTTTATTCCGAAGCTTTTCTGTGGTAATGTTCTTTAGAATATTTTTAGATTGAGTGAACTCAAGAATTTACAGTTGTTAGATCAGGGCAGGGTTTTAAACTTTTACGATGTAGCCATGAGGCCCGCAGACTAAACGGATACCAAATGGACTCACGGTGTGACGCGTGGTTTGGGGGTCCAGATCCCTTTACTTGAAGGTATTGTTCTTGAGGTCGCAGCTCTCTCTGAGTGAAAACCAGCCTCCCCTCTACCCGTTCCCCCCATCCCAACCCCCCACTCTTGTCAGCAGGAAGATATTCTACATTAAGAAAAGGTTTCTTGGGAAATGAAGGAAGGGAATGGGGAGCTAGGCTGCCAACTTGCCAGTGGTCTTGAGTCGCGTGACTTTTTGCCTTTTGCTCTCTGGTTGTCAGGGTCACTTCACCCACACTCCCCCCCCTTACACACTTATCTGAGAGTAAGTCCAAGTTGAGGATGCAGAAAATAGTCTGCGACCACACAGTCAGTAGAAAAGCTGCCCTGAACATTGTTTAGTGATCAGCCCAGATGTATATCCTGCGTGTTGGATGAGACAATCCCAGTAGAGGAGGGATGAGAAACAGGTCCTTCTCCGTGGTTCGTGATGTCATAGCTCTCTTTGGCTAGCATCTGATTACAGGCCTGTATATTATTTAAAAGGTTCTTTAAAAAAACATGACCACAGGGGAAAACCGAGTGGCTTTCTCTTCCTGCTGTCTGTGGATGATGTTTTAATCATGGCGCACGTAAAGATGCATGTATTCTGGTGAAATTTGTCAAAACTAGTAAGGCAATTTTGTATCCTGTGGCAACCGCCACTTAAGTAACTCTTGTAGTTACTCCGGACAACCCAGGCCTGCTCTTTGTTTTTAGGCTGTGCTATTCTTACTGGTCTCTCCCCTTTAAGACCTACTTGGGATGAACTTTGTCACTACGTTCATCACTTTAATTCAAATCCTGCCAATGTATGTGGAGCTGGACGAAACGTTCCAGGGATGAAAATGATCACTGTTTGGGTAGTTAGGTTCATTTACATAGGAGGGGGTTTTATTTTATTAAAATATATTTTTTTTATTGGGGTATAGTTGTTTTACAATGTTGTGTTAGTTTCTACAGCAAGTGGAGTTCCCTGTGCTGTACAGCAGGTTCTCACTAGTTATCTATTTTATACATATTAGTGTATGTATGTTAATCCCAATCTCCCAGTTCATCCCACCCACCCTTTCCCCCCTTGGTGTCCATACATTTGTTCTCTACATCTGTGTCTCTATTTCTGCCTTGCAAGCCGGTTCATCTGTACTACTTTTCTGGATTCCACAAATATGCGTTAATATACGATATTTGTTTTTCTCTTTCTGACTTACTTCACCCTGTATGACAGTCTCTATGTCCATTCACGTCTCTACAAAGGACCAAATTTCGTTCTCTTTTTTTTTTTTTTTTTTTGCGGTACGTGGGCCTCTCACTGCTGTGGCCTCTCCCACTGCGGGGCACAGGCTCCGGATGCGCAGGCCCAGCGGCCATGGCTCACGGGCCCAGCCACTCCGCAGCACGTGGGATCCTCCCGGACCGGGGCGCAAACCCACGTCCCCTGCATCGACAAGCGGACTCTCAACCACTGCGCCACCAGGGAAGCCCTCGTTCCTTTTTTATAGCTGACTAATACTCCATTGTATATATGTACCACATCTTCTCCATCCATTCGTCTGTCAATGGGCATTTAGGTTGCTTCCTTGACCTGGCTCTTACAGATAGTGCTGCAGTGAACATTGGGGTGCATGTGTCTTATTGAATTATGGTTTTCTCTGGGTATATGCCCAGTAGTGGGATTGCTGGGTCATACGGTAATTCTGTTTTTTAGTTTTTTAAGGAACCTCCATACTGTTCTCCATAGTGGCTGTATCAATTTACATTCCCACCAACAGTGCAAGAGGGTTCCCTTTTCTCCGCACCCTCTCCAGCATTGGTCGTTTGTAGATTTTCTGATGATGCCCATTCTAACCGGAGTGAGGTGATACCTCATTGTAGTTTTGATTTGCATTTATCTAATCATTAGTGATGTTGAGCAGCTTCTCATGTATGTTAGAGGGGATTTTAAATACTGACAGCTCAGGGGATGTGGTGCTTGAGGTCTGGGGTCCAGAGCTGGTTGAGAAGTAGGCACCACCTCCTTGGAACTGCTGTGGTCCTAGAAACACGGACTAATGTGTTGAGAAGGTGTTCAGCCAGGACTGAGGGGACTTGCAGGGTGGAAGGCATGCCCAACTGTCAGACCGCATTCCACAGCAGGCTCCAGAGCTTACACGTTCCCCAAGTGGGTTTTGACCCACAGTCACATAGCAGAACTCTAAAGCAAAGGTCGGCAATTTGCAACCCAGATCTGGCTCATTGCCTGTTTTTATAAATAAAGTTTTATTGAGACCCAGTCATGAGATTTGTCTAGTTACCATCTGTGGCTGCTTTCCCTCTACAGCGGCAGAGGTGAGTAACTGTGACAGAGACCACGCGACCTGCAAAGCTGAAAATACCGACTCTCTGGCTCTTTACAGAACAAGTTTCCCAACCTTTGATGGATTTTTAACTTACAGGCCACAGTTTTCCGAGGGTGTCCATTCATGGTCTTCTGTGGAACAAACGCCCTGGAATATTTTATGTGTGTGCATGCCCACACAGGATTTTCTGGAGAGGAAGTGCATGGATTATAATAATTTTCCCAAGGTGTCTGTGATCCTAAGATAAAGGTCCTTAACTTGAGAGGATACGCAGATCTTACCTCATTTACAGGCTCCACGTCTGCTCTCCCTTTTAACTTGTTTTTCCCTCTAGGATCCTGCTAACTAATTGGTCTGAAAAGTAAATTACATGTGAAGTATGAATATCTAACAGGAAAGTGTTTCGCTCCATGAGCATAGTTTGATTTTAAGCAGGGCCTTCCATGCCAGAACCTAACAGTCATGTCATGGGGGAGCATGAGAAACAGAGGAAAGAGTGGGGAACAGGACGGGTGGTGGCCGGGAAGCTGTTGACTGGAGGCAAGTGGAACTTTTTTCTTTTTTTTTTTTTTGGTCCTGTTTAAAGAGACAGTAGGGCAGTTATCTTTCTGGTCAGATAAGGCCAGAAAACCATAAGAGTAGCCACTCTTTAACAACGTGTAAGGCAGTATGCTAAGTACGTTATATGAAATGTCTTACATCCTACACCTCCCCCCGGGACTTAGCATCTGTAATGTTAGAATGGTGGCCACTGCGAAGTGCACACAATATACTTGTTAGTGATTAGTTATCATCGTTGGCTTCACCATCCTCACTGATCATCTGAGGAAACTGAAGCTCTGCTGTCTAAGATTTCCCAACTTCTGGAAATCACAGGCACCCGACCTTGTGTCTGTCAGCCTCAGAGGTGGCACTAACAGAAGCCAAGTCTGTTAACTTCCAAAGTTTTCGCTTTGTTTTTAGACCCCATTCTTCTAACCAACTCCATGGACAGCAGGATGTGGGTGGCCTGCAAGAATCCTGTGGTGTTGGTATGAAGAAACACACTTTTTCCCCCATATTTCCTCCTCAGCTCACTTCTTGGAGAGGCCTTATCTTTAGTATCCTGGCTCTAGAGCAGAGGTTCTCAAACTTGGCTATCCATCTGTACTACCTAGGAAACGTAAAAACGTGCAGATCCTCGGTTACTATGCCAGGACCTACTAAATCAGAATTTCTGAGGATGGGCCTTGGAAGTGTGTACAGTTTATAAACCTCTCTATGTAGTAATGTTCTGGCCAACCAAGCATTGGTCCATCAGCTGCTGCTTGGACACCACTATTCTCAACGCCACCCAAGCTCTGGCCACGTTAGGCAGTCGAGGGGTGTGTGTGTAATTGTTACTGCGATCTGACTGCTTCAACCAAGGTGACTCACCCCCCTTTTGGAAACAGGCAAGATGTTCCCTCTTGGCAGTTGGGTCCTCCTGTCCAAACAGAGCCAGGAGTCTGTGGGTGGTCCCAGGCAGGCAGGAAGGCTCCCTTCTGGCAGAGCCAAGAGGGAACAGGCTGAGATGCAGTTGGTTCTTAGGAAGGGAACAGAGAAGGGTGCAGGTGCTTAGCCCCAAAACAGCAGGATTAGTAAGTTGATTCGGACCTCCAGCTGGAGCTGGAGGAGGGAGAGGGTATTCCCCTTTTTCCTTTAGGCCTCATTCTAAGGTCTTTACTACATTTACCTCTTAAGGACCATGGAAGTTAGAGCTATCCCCTTAAAAAGGAAAGCATACTGTATAACAAATGATAGCCCTTTATTTCAGAGTTTATGAGAAGCGTCCCCAGGGTTCATACCAGTGAACTTCTCCCCTAGTTACAGATTGGCCACTGCACTTGAAATTCACGTGGGTCTAAATTACATACCGACTGAAAGTATGAGAAGGGGAAAGCTATGAGGTTGGAAATGACTACAGGACCCGGCAGGCGAGCTTGCCAGGTTCTTGATGAGAAATACGAACTACTCAAAAAAATTAGAGCAAGGTGCCCTTTGTGGGCAGGTTTGCGTGTGAATGTATTTTTGCCAGTCTGCACTGGTCCTTTTAGGGGGTCGGGGCAATTAATCTTTTTTTTTTTTTTTTTTTTCCTTTTAACTGGAAGTTTGGAAAGAAGTTGCAGGGTTTAAAGTTTGGAAAGTACACAGGGAACAGACGTATTTATGTTAAACTCGATATTCGAGTCTTCTTTCCTCTGAAGCAACATGAGTAACTACCAATGGGAACTGAGCGCTTTGAGTCATGCATTTCGATTTCTGTCTGGCTTTTCCTGGTGAGTTGATGTCCCTGGAACCTCAGGGGTATATGGAAACGTCATTTCGAGTGTTTTTTTCTGAAGTGCTCCTCTCCTGGGTTAACTCAGGCAGGGGGGAATGTCATCATTGGCATGTAGATTGTCCGTAATATCTCTGCTAATTGACTTTTGAATTATACACATAAGCCCCTTTCTAATTCCAACTTCTCTAAATTCTTTGCCGCTCAAATGTGGCTGGGTAGAAAGTTTGGATTGGGATACAGTCTTCTGTTCTGCTAGTATGTGGATTGGAAAAGGGATGGCACATGGAGTCAGCCTAAGGAAAATGAAAATCTAATTAGTCAAAGAGAAGGAGGAGTTTTAGCATCGCACTCGTACCACGTTAATGATAACCCCCCCCCCCAAACATCTTCCCGTGGCTCTGTTATTCTTATTTAGAGACCAAGACTTGAACTCAGTTCCCTTGCTGGCTTCCCTGTTTCCTCTGAAAGGGGTCCCAACCTAGAAGCTTCCATGGAGAGTATCGAAAACTGCCAAGGAGGACTGACTTGTGAGTTGGCAACTGTGTTCATTATAATCCTGGGCCTGGAGGGACCTCATTGCCTGGCTACCCATCACCACGTTCATTATTCCTCAAGAATAAAAATATTTCTCTTTTTAACAACAGGCAAATATAGAAGTAGGACTGAACCAGGTCTTTTTTTTTTTTTAAATTTTTAATGGAGTCTAGTTGATTAACAGTGTTGTGTTAGTTTCAGGTATACAGCGCAGTGAATCAGTTATGCATATATCCACTCTCTTTTAGATTCTTTTCCCACAGAGGCCGTTACAGAGTACTGAGTAGAGTTCCCTGTGCTGTACAGTAGGTCCTTATTAGTTATCTATTTTATATATAGTAGTGTCAATCCCAGCCTCCCAGTTTATCCCTCCCTTCCCCCTGGTAACCATAAGTTTGTTTTCTACATCTGTGACTCTGTTTCTGTTTTGTAAATAAGTTCATGTGTATCATATTTTTAGATTCCACAGGTAAGCGTGAGCCAGGTTTAAGGGAGTAGCTGAGCTTCAGTCTCTGACCTGGATCATTTAAGCTGCCCTTAGGGTGGGGAAATTATGAGAGTGGCTCTAGGCCCCCAATTTTTTCAGCAGCTTTATTGAAATATAATTTACATACCCTACAACTCGTCTATATAAACCATACAATTCGGTGATCGTTAGCATATTCACAGAGTTGTGCAACTATCAGCACTAATTCCAAAACATCTCCTTCATCTGAAGGAGAAAAAAAACCATAACCCGTTAACATCATCACTACTTCTCCCCCAGCCCTCGTAATACCTAATCTAGTTTCCGTCAGTGGATTTGCTTCTTCTGGACATTTCATATAAATGGAATCGTACAATATATGGCCTTTTGTGACTGGCTTCTTTGATTTAGCTTAATGTTTTCAAGTTTCCTCTATGTTATAGCAATTATCAGTATCTCACATCTTTTTCTTGCTGAATGATCTTCCGTTGTGTGGATATACCACATTTTGTTTCTTTTCAAATGTTGATGGACTTTTTGGGTTGTTTCCATTTTTTTAGCTACTGTGAATAATGTTGCTATAATCATTCTTGTACAGGGACATAAGTGGACATAAGTTTTCTTTTGTCTTGGGTGTTATACCTACGAATGGGATTTCCGGGTCAGAGAGTAAATCCATCAACAACATTTTGAGAAATGGTCAAACTGTACCAAAGTGTATACACCGTTTTACATTCCCATCAGCAACGTATGAGAGGAGCCGCCTCGCCACATCCTCACCAATACTTGTTATTTCCTGTCTTTTGATTATAACCATCCCAGTGGGTGTGAAGTGGTGTTTCATTGTGGTTTTGAGTTCTTTTTCTGTGATGGTTCATAACATTGAGCATCTTTTCACATGTTTATTGGTCATTGTATCTTCTTCAGAGAAATGTCTATTCAGATATTTTGCCCACTTTTAATTGAATTATATTTTTAGGGTTGAATGTTAAGGATTCTTTCTATATTCTAGATACAAGTCCCATATCAGATACAGGCTTTGCAAAGATTTTTTTCCCATTCTATGGATTTTCTTTTCACTTTCTGGGTGGTATCCCTTGAAGCACAAACATCTTTAATACAATAAAAGCCAAGATATATCTTGTTTTCTTTTGTCACTTGTGATTGGGGTCAGATCTAAGAAACCATTGCCTATCCCAAGGTTATGAAGATTTACTCTCGTGTTTTCCTTCTAGGAATTTTATAGTTGTAGCTCTGACCTTTAGGTCTGTGATTCTGTGCTAGTTTTTGTGTGTGATGTGAGGAAGGGGTTCAAATTATTTTGCATGTGGGTATCCAGTTGTCTCAGAACCGTTTGTTAAAAAGACTGTTATTTCCCCCATTGAATTGTCTTGGCACCCTTTTCAAAAATCAGTTGACAGTAGATACTTGTGTTTATCTCTGGGCTCTCCGTTCTGTTCAACTAATCTATATGTTTATCCTTATGTCAGTTCCAGACTATCTGGATTATTGCACTTTATACTAGGTTTTGAAATGGGGAAATGTGAGTCTTCCAGCTTTGTTCTTCTGTTTCAAGGTTGTGTTAGCTATTCTGGATCCCTTGAATTTCCATATGAAATGCATCAATTTCTGCAAAATAGCCAGTTGGAATTTTAAACTACGCCCCAAATTTGAGTGAGTCCTCAATTTACTGGCTGTAGGCAGTAACTCAGAGAGGTAGTACAGAGAGAGCCTAAAAAATAGGGGGAGGCAGGAGGGCGTTCCACATAAGCAGCTGACTTTTCCTGTTACAATTAAAGCACACGCACACACACACACACACACACACACACACACACACACACACACTTCTGAGGCTCACATATACAGGTAGCTCCAAATTCTCATCTATCTCCACCATCACCTAGGTCCTGTGCAGCTCTGCTACTATATGTGTGTTGGGAGTAGTATCATTATTCCCATTTTACAGATCATATGAATCTCACGTGAGATGATACGTAGGTGGTTTATCACACTGTCTGGCGTAGAGTGAGTGCTTGATAAATGTTTGCTGTTGTTGCAGTTACTATTGCTATTGCTTCCTAAATGATATCAGTCACCTAGGGAAGCAGTAAGTCCTTAAACACAATATAGACTTCAGTAATATATAGACTTAAGTCCTTCGATCAATGACATAGGGAATCCCTATCTCTGCCTGGCCCTTCAGTTGCCTCTTGGGCTCATGTGTGAAGTCTAGAGTAGCGCTCCTCAAAAGTTAGAGTATAAGAATCCCTTGGGGATCCTGTTAAAATGCAGATTTTGATTCAGTAGTTTGGGGGCGGGGTCTCAGATCCTGCATTTCTAACAAACTCTTGGGTGATGCCTTGGAGAACCACCCTTTGAGGAGTAGGGTGGTCAAGGTTCTATAGGGCAGTGGTCCCCAGCCTTTTTGGCACCAGGGACCGGTTTCATGGAAGACAGTTTTTCCACGGACTCGGGGGTAGAGGGGGGATGGTTCAGGCAATAATGCAAGCGATGGGGGCGGCAGATGAAGCTTCACTTGCTCGACCACCTCCTGCTGTGTGGCCCGGTTCCTAACAGGCTGCGGACCAGTGCCGGTCCACAACCCGGGCGTTGGGGACCCCTGCTATAGGGGACACCCAGGTAAGAGGTGTTCAAGATCATCTCTGACACTTGGGGGCAGACTAGAGGTTCATAGAAAAGGCTTGCATCAAGTGTAAGCTGAGAAAACTGCACCGTGAGACTCGGATTATCTAGTTCCTTGTTACCGTAGTCATTCGCCTTTTGCTATGCCACATTCTCCGGTAAGCCTTGTCTGAGTCAGAGGTATCCAAACTCTTTTAATTGCACACTCTCTCACTAGAAAATGTTTGATCACAGACTGCCAAACTGTGTGTATTTACTTACCAATAAATTACACACACATACTCCTTTGATTAGCTGAAACAGGCAATACTTGCTTTGCATGGCGGTATGGGACTGTAAAAATAACCATGCAAACTGAAACTTTGCAGAGCGATCTTAATAAGCAATGGGAAAAATTACAATTGTACTGTGACCTTTAAAATTTTTTTTCAAAACAATAAAAACTCTCTTACTGTTGGTTATAAGTGCATTGGGAAATAAGAAAACTCATAAAACTAGTATATGTTTAGTACACTGCAACTTAAAGCACTAGAAACATTGAGAATTAAAATGCTTTACTTCTTTGGGCAAACTTATCAAGGGTAGTTTGAAGAGTGCTTGTCTTTGTCTTATACAGATGAAGCATGTTTTCTAGAACACGGCAAATTGTCATACTCCTTTCTAAGTTTGTATCAGTTTCCATTTTATGCTTTGTGGTTTCATGAAATATCACTGAGAGCTCCTTACTTTTTTGTCATGTGTCACTTCCTCTGGAACATACATCTTCATCCTTTTTTTCCACAACCATTTTCCTTTATGTCGTTAAGTTCACCTTCATTAAATTACTCTGGCTCCATATTCAGAATTCCTTGGTATCACATAGGTGTCGCTGGGAGACAACAAGGCAACACAACTACGTGCGTTGCTGTCTGTGCATGAACTGAATAACATATGCCCAGTGACCAATCACTGGCAGACTTTGAAAGGAGTAACACGATTGGTCACTGATCATAATGTGCACCTGTTATTTACATAGTGGTTTGTGGACTGAAGCAGTGATGTTTATGCTAATCACTCACAGTTAATATACTATAGAAACTGAAATTTGAATCATGGTGGGAGGCCAGTTCTGTTTGAGAAAACTGGAGTAGCTGAAATTTGGGCATAAGGAATTGTGCAAACTAAAGACTGTTTTCCAAATCGTGGTATATACATGAATCAAGATTCATAATCATAGTATGCAAAATTCGTACTTCAAAGAGCCATCTTGATTATTTTTATTTTTTTACCAGATTATGGTTAGTTCTCCTTGTTACTGTTTTGATTTTACACTTTGGCATCAAAGGAACCCATACTAGGGTAGGAAATGCACTAACTCAGCCACTTTTCTCATTTTCTTGTGCTTGCGTTAGAGAATTATACTCTGGATTTTTTTGTAATAATCTGTTTAGGTCAATTGTAAATTTTAGTTCAGGTAATACCAGATATCCACATTCCATAAACCCATTTAATCTGGCAGTCAGTATCCTCACTGTCAACTGTCCCAAACTGTGGCTCTCCCCGCCTTTTCTCAGGGTGCTGGCATGCTGGCAGTGCCACATAGGAAGTGTACCACATGACCATCTGACAGCAAAACCAAGTGAGGGTCCCAGTGTCAAGCCATACATGAAGTATCTATAAGTTTAATGCCCTAAATGTTAGGTAAAAATCAATTTAAAGATAAACTCTAATATTGTCCCTTAATCCACTGTGGAGACTACTAGCCTAAACATTCTGGTTGTACTTGAGCTGTGCTCCTGCTAAGAGAAGGGTCCTTCGGAAGGGGGAAGGGGTCAGGTTTTCTCTGCTACCAGCATGGTGATTGGCACTTCAAGGTCCTTGAAGACAGTGTCCTCAAGACTTTTTGCGCTAATAGATTCACCTGGGGAACTTTGAAAAGCATCCATGCTGGAGGTCCCACCTGAGACCCTTTTAATAAAAGTTTCTGGATGGGGGCCCAAGAATGCCTGTATCGTTTTACAGCCCACAGTTGTTTCTAGTGCACAGATAGGGTGGGAAACTATACCTTCAAGGAGAAGGTCTTCCCTCCACTGCCAGTCTTGAAGGACTCTAGCTTGCTTTATTTATTTACTTATATATTTATTCATCCATCCGTCCATCCATTCATTTTTGTATAGGTATTGAGGCACACCCTCTGGCAAGCAACTTTTGTACTGTCTTCTTAGTGACCGTATTTGCCAAGGAGGGTACCTCTTGTAGTCATTTAAACACCAGTAGAAGAAAGTTATCTGTGGATGAAGTCACTGCTGGTGGCTCTGCCCTCTGAGGACGATTCTGTGGTTTTAGTAGAGTCCTGCAAATTCTGGAATGGGCCTAGGATTCTTCAGTGTTCAGCCTTAGCCTTCCCTCTGAAGCTTGTTCTACAGTTAGAAACGAAAGCATTTACCGGACATCCCAGTGGATAACAGCTGATATGGTGATCGAACACCAAAGGATAGTGTTTCCCGTCAAGAGGTTCTGAAGCGAAGTGAACAAGACCCAGTCAGCCCACAGAGGATGAGGGTCTGGGATACCCAAGACAGACAGAGTTGATTTCCAGACACAGAATCCCAAAGAGGTTGGTTGAGTTGTTGAAGGTGTCTCACTAAATGTGCCCCAGAGCTAGTCTTGGTCTCCAATTTCCCAGCCCATTTCCTTGACCTGTATAATGCACAGTATAGTCTGAGACCCCCCTGCATCTGAATAGCTGGGGAGTTGATTAAAACTCAGATTCCTAGGCTCTACCCTAAGTGGTTTGAATTATAATGGGATGACATGGAGGCTGGCAGTCTGCATTTTAAACAAGCTCCCTTCACTATATGCTCATTAAGGCAAGCTAAAGTTGGAGAATCATTGTCCTGGCTTAAGCTGCCATTGTGCAATAATCTTCCACCCTGCATGCCCCTGTATACAAAGTTCTAGAATTTGAAATAGTAAGCGGGAAAGATTTCTAGCGGTTTTATAAGATTGATATGTATATTTTGAATACTGGTCCAAAAGAATGACTATTGCTCCTTGGTAAGAGGAATCCGTTCCTAAGAAATATTTGTAGACAGTACTGAGTTATTAATAATATATCCAAGTATGTTGAGAAGTTACTTGAAGTTTAGTGGGCACTTAGATCCACGGCTATATCCATCTGCCAGCCAAGCTTAGCACGACGTGGCAATGCAGGAGCTTTGGAATTGGACAGATCCAAGGTCAATTTTTGCCTCTGCTGCTTATTAGTTATGTGAAATTGGATAATTAAACTCTCTGAGTCTCAGTTTCTTCATCCAAAAATGAGTCCAGTTATATCAGTTTTGAAGAGCTCTTGGGAAGATTATATTAGAAAATAAATGCAAAGACCTTAATAAAAGGGATATGATTTCTATTCCAGAACTGACATACTGTTGTTCTATTCTGGGGGCGATCAGGTCATATTTCAAATGCATTAACTGCATTGACTGAAGAAAACCTTAGGTGAACCCTTTTGTAGACAGACAAAGATTTTTGAAAACTGGCACCTCCCACAAAGCCTCTGCTCTGCCTTTGACATTATTATGTGGTAATAACGTGGGTAGAGGTACAGAGGTACAAAGGGTATGTGTAAGAGGCACAAAGAAATATAAGATGACGTCTTCTTTATACACAAGTAGCTTACAAGTCCAGTTGGGGAGAAGGTAGTGATAAGAATACCCTTGCTTTTGTGTGATTGTCACTTAACAGTTCCCACTGTAGTATTATATTTTATCTTCGTGGCGGCCTGAGGGTAGGTAGGGCAGCTGCGATTGTCATCATCACCTCCGTTCCACAGGCAAGGCAATGGAGAGCTTCTGACTTGATCATTGCAACTAATACTCAGACTCTGAAGTCTGCTCGTGCTGCCTCCTTCTACCCATGAAACAATCAGAACACAAAGCTTGGTCGCTAATGGCCAGGTGTGTACCTGGGAGTTTTGATGGATGGCTTCTCTCACACCCCGTTCCTTTGCATGCTTCGTTTCCAGGGACAAGGTGCGACCCGTGCTGGCTCCTGAAATGGGCCGTGATGTAGTAGGGGGCCCTGGCATTTACTTATTGGCATTCTCTTTGTCAACTTGCTCTGCCTTGGCTTTTTTCTTTCCGTTACACCTCAAGTTTGTAAAAAGCACATACCCCCGGCTCATCTCCTTAGTGCTGACTTGAAAATAATTAAGGCACACGTAAAGTCAGCATATCTGTCCTCCAAGTGTTTTTTTAAAAAATGGGTGTCTTGTTGAAATTGAATTAACTGCTGGAATCAAGAACTCAGTAACTATTTTAAGTATTTCACTTAGACTTTTTTTTTTAATCTGTTTTTTAATATGTAAAATAGGCCTAGGGCTGCTTACCTACCTCAGAGAAGAATCTCGTGGCTTTAATTAGTGACTATTTGGTAAGGGCTAGACAGGATGAGCAGCAGCGTCATCATTATTATTGTTATTTTATTACCATCGTTATTATTTTATTATCGTCAGCATCATTATCTTCATCATCATACTCGCCATTTTCATTATTATCACGTACAGCCCCTTTATATAATGCCTGTACTTCAAGGACACAAACATTTTTCTTTAATAAGCTCCAAAACTTTTTCTCCTCTCCCTCCCATCTACCTTTCCATTTCTGTTTCTCTGGGATTTGGCAACCCAGTTTAATTTCTGATGAGAAGACACTCTGGAAAATTGAAATGAGATAACAGGAGTTGATTGGGGGGGAAAATAACTTCATCTTAACTCTTAAAGCAGAAGACATCAGGTTCCCTAATTCCCTCCTTTCGTCCTTGAAAATAGAACATCCGCCACAGAGCGCACCTGTGCCGAGTTCTAAAATGAATCTGTGGCAGCCGTTGCCAGAGTAGCAATTAGATAATTAAAGCTAAATTTCACCTGCAGAGGCAGGCTGCAAAATACCGTGGGTTTGACCTTCCACACTTCGAGATGAGGTAAATACTCTGTGGGAGATGGAGTGATGTCATGGGATTGGTATTGGCAGGGCAGCCCGTCAGTGGTGTGCTGCTCGGCTGACCTCCAGGGCCTGGGGGACGTTGGATGCAGCGCAGAATCTGACTATTTTTTGTCTAATTCTCCTCTGTGATAGAGTCATCTTACACTTTCCCTTCCTCCTTGTAGAGCTGGAAATCACCGAGGAAATCACCTAGCGGATCACCTTGCTGGGTTTGTTTCTCTGTTGTCGTTTTCGTTTTTGTTCTCAGAGCACTTACCATAGCTGAAAAGATCGTTTTGATTTCTTCAGTTATTTTTCTGTCTTCTCCACTCTCCCCCAGTCCCTCACCACAACTGTAACCTCCACAAAGAGAGACCTTCTCATCCATCTTGCTCATTTTCTATGCTTGGCTCCCATGAGGGGAGCGAGTAGCAGATGCTCCATAAACATCGGTTGCATAACTGTGTTAAAAATGCCCTGGACAGGGACTTCCCTGGTGGTCCAGTGGCTGAGACTCCATGCTTCCACTGCAGGGGGCATGGGTTCGATCCGTGGTTGGGGAACTAGGATCCCCCATGCCATGTGTCATAGTCAAAAAAAAAAAAAAAAGAAAAGAAAAGAAAAAAAAATTGCCTTGGACACAGAAAGCAGAAACCCAACAGCCCAGAGGCCAGATTTGGCCTGTTGGTTTGCACGGTATTGTTAAAAATACTGAGTTAGTGGCCAGCGTGTAAATACAGTGAGTCTTCATGCAGAAGGCCTCACTTCTGGCTTTTCTTGAAATTCTACCAGAAGATCTGGAATACTGGGCCAGCCTTAGGAGAGGAAGCAGAGCCTAAAACAGTGGTTCTCAGAGTATGGCCCTCAGATCAGCAGCGTCAGGATCACCTGGGAACTTGTTAGAAATGCAAATTCTCCATGCTTCCGGGTCTCCTGACCTGTTGCATCACTTCACGGTTTTTATTTTAACAAGCCTCTCTAGGTGATTCCTTGCCCTGTAAAGCATGAGAACTACTCGCTGCCCCTAGAGGTTACAGAGTGACTGGCTTTGACAACAGAATGCCTGGTTTCAAAGGCTGGCTTTGCTCCTCCTAGCTGGGTGGGGTTAGACAAGTTACCTAATCTCACTGTGCCTCACTCTGCTCACTTATAACATGTGGATGATACTAGGACCTTCCTCCTAGGGTTAGAAGGATGAAATGAGTTAGTATATGCAGAGTCCTTAGGCCCCTGGAGTCATCGCTCAACAAATGTTACTGGCTGTTAACTTGGCTGTAGTCAGCGGACACTGAGCACGCAGCTGCCTCTTTTAGATGCAACCTTAGCTGGATCTCTGCTTGATTGGGACACCACCCAACAGGCGTCCCTCCTTCATGTGATGTGCTCGGCCCCTGTGGGCATTCAGGCTGTCGTTCTGACATAAAGCAACTTTCTCCCTGTCGGCAGTGATCCCCACACCCTCCCATCAGAGTGGTAATATGCACCTGTTGTGTGCCTTACTGGGTTCCAAGCCCTAAGCTAGGCTCTTGGGTTGTTTTATCCTCTTCTGTTTCCCAACAGCCCTACAAAGTTAATATTGCTACGCTTACCTTGTAGATGAAGAATAAGCAATTCAGAGAGGTTAAGTAATCTGCCTCAAGCCACACAGCTGGTAAGTGGCAGAGCAGGAATCCAATCCAGGTAGTGAACTTCAGAGTCTGTTTTGTTTTCTCTTCAAAAATGGGTCACGTGTAGCTTACAAATGATTTTGTATGGCATTGAGGTGTTTTTAGGTGGTGAGGAAGATGGTTTTAGTTGGTGTGCAAATTCTGCATTAAAAAAACAAAATGCATAGTGAAAAAGTTAATGCATTTCTAATTCTTCCACACACCTGAGGGGAAAGTGAACTGGTGCTAGTAGGTGTGTTAACTTTTAAATGAAATTCCAGTTTAATAATCTTTAAGATTATATGTTTTAGTGACATTAATTGAAGGTGTATTTTGAAGCCTGCATCAACAAATTAAGAAAGGAAATTCTGTCCTTTTATTGGCACTTAAAAATAGGAGTGTCTGGAAATGTGTTTCTCTCCATATTGAAACATAATTGAATTAAATGCCACATCTTTTTATTTAACCATTTCTGATGGAGCTCTTACTAAAATGGTTGGTCAAGGATAATCAGTGCAGGTTCTGACCCAGAGTAGGTGTCCTGTGAAGGTTTGCTGAACTAAAACGCTTCGTGCCCCTCCCCGCCTTTTCAAGTGACATATCATTTAGTCTGATCTTAGTGATTCAAGGTCACTAGCTAGTAGTAATCTGTTACCTGTAATTCCCCTTTTTTCTTAAACAAAATGAGAGTGATCCACAGGCTCAGCCTTTGATGGACAAGTGGGTCTAGTGAAATTGAGTATGCTTTGAATAATTTTTTTTTTTTTGCCTCTCACTGTTGTGGCCTCTCCCGTTGCGGAGCACAGGCTCCGGACGCGCAGGCTCAGCAGCCATGGCTCACGGGCCCAGCCGCTCCGCTGCACGTGGGATCTTCCCGGACCGGGGCACGAACCCGTGTCCCCTGCATCGACAGGCGGACTCTCAACCACTGCGCCACCAGGGAAGCCCTAATAATTATTTTTTAAAGTTATTTTCTATTTATGGCAAGTAAAAAGTTTTCATATGTCATAACTGTATAAAACTCCCTTTTCAAATATTTTAATGAAACGAGGAGCTGGTTAAAACCATGCAATAGAGGGGGAGGGGGAGGGGAGTGAAAGGTATAAACAATTGGGTGTAAGATAGGCTATAAGGATGTATTGTACAACATGGGGAATATAGCCAGTATTTTGTAATAACTGTACATGGAGTGTAACCTTTAAAAATTGTATACAAAATTTAAAACATTTTTATAAACGATGCTGAATCACTAATGGTACAGGTAGTCTGTGGACTCGCCATATGTCATGGAAGTAGAATATACATGACGAACATCTGGAAACAACTGCTCCTGCTATCGTATGGCAGAGGGAGGACACCCATGCCTGCTATTCCACCCAGACTGATCCTTAAGGCCTCCGCTTGGACCTCAGAGGGGATCTGTGGCCGTTTTCTTCTTTCTCCTCTCTGGCAGCTTGCTGTCCACGTTACCCTAAAGCTTTAGTCGGCAGCAGCGGCCTGGTAGAAAATCAAGCCCTGACGGAGGACAGGTAGCGAGGGTGTGAGTCTGTTAACTCAGGCCAGTGGGCCACGTCAGCGTTTTGGGAAGTGGAGCTTGGATCCTCCCTTCCAGGGGCAGAGGCCGTGGCTGTGTGACTTGGTGACTCACCCGACACCAGTGACACCCACAAGTAGGTGTGTAAATTGACAAAGGGATCCTGACCTAGAAGCACTGCTGGGGGAAGGGCAGGGGGGGTGTGGAGTGTAGGTGAGGTCTTGCTCCTTCTCATAACTTTAAATCTGCCCCCCCGCAACTCTTTGGGAAAGGAAAGGGCGTCCTCAGGAATTTCCTCCCAGAAAATGGGCAGCTTGCCCAGTGATTGAGGTCTTTGGGATGGATCACGGGACATCTGAAGTGAATTCCTGGGTGTCTCATTACCAGCATTTGGACCTGGGGCAAGTCCTTTAAGCTCTTGTCATCTGCGAAACGGGCGTGGCATATTCAGTAAGTAAGATGACGCAAACAAAGGATGTCGCCCAGAGCCTGGTGTGCAGGTCGGGGGGAGGGGGTGTTGTTGAACAGGGAGGTAGCGCTGGGTGAGGGGTGCTGATACTATGTTTTTCCCACCTAAAACTCCGAGCGCCAACGTGTTGGCCTGGGATCGCTTTTTCATGTACAAGTTAGGGTCCTCCAGACAAACAGAACCAGTAGGATACACAGTTGGCCCTTGAAGAACGTGGGTTTGAACGCTGTGTGTCCACGGACAGGCAGACTTTTTCAATAACTGCACTGCAGTACCGCACAGTCTGTGATTGGTTGAGTCTGCAGATGTGGAACCATGGATATGGGAGCCAGCTATAAAGTTATAGGTGTATTTTTGACCACCTGGGGGTCGGCGCCCCTCACCCCCATGTTGTCCACGGTTAAACTGTGTGTGTGTATGTGTGTGTATACAGAGAGAGAGAGAGGGAAGGGGGGAAGAACAGAGGGAGAAAGAGAGGGAGAGAAGTGGGGTGCAGGGTGAGGAGAGAGAGATTTCTTTTAAGAAATTGATTCACACAGTTGTGGAGGCTGCCATGTCCCAAGTGTGCAGGGTAGGCTGGCAGGCTGGAGACCCAGGAAGGAGTTGCAGTTAGAATCCAGAGGTCCTCTGCTGGCAGAATTCCCTCTTCTTCCAGGAAAGTCAGCTTTCCTGCTAAGGCCTTGAACTGATGGGATGAGACTCACCTACATTATAGAGGGCAGTCTACTTCACTCACGGTTTACTGATTTCAGTGTTCACCTGGGCTTCCCTGGTGGCACAGTGGTTGAGAATCCACCTGCCAATGCAGGGGACATGGATTTGAGCCCTGGTCCGGGAAGATCCCACATGCCGCGGAGCAACTAAGCCCGTGCGCCACAATTACTGAGCCTGTGCTCTAGAGCCAGCCAGCCACAACTACTGAGTCTGTGAGCCACAACTACTGAGCCCACATGCCTAGAGCCCAGGCTCTGCAACAAGAAAAGCCACTACAATGGGAAGCCCACTCACTGCAACGAAGACCCAACACAGCCAAAAATAAATAAATAAAATAAATGAATTTATAATAAATAAATAAATAAATAAACGTTCACCTGACCTTTAACAATACCTTTACAGAAACACATAGAAGGATGTTTGACCAAATATCTGGGTACTGAAACCTCACCAACTTGACACATAAAATTAACCATCGCGGATCGTGTTCCTCTGATCCGGTGGTCACTGGGGGAATCACTGGTGGAACTCTGTTGATTTCTTTCCATGTCAAGCAGAGTTCTTTTTATCGCAACGGGCAGAATGCATTTTAATACAAACTAGTTTAAGAAATACAGGAGGGGGTAGGTGTGACTGACTCAGTGGCTCAAACTGCCAGGAGTTCTGGCTTCTAGATCAGGATCTCCTATGATATGAGGCCCTTCTCCCCCCGCCTCCCCGCCCCCGTTTTGTCCCACTCTCATGCAAGGGTTCCCCTTGTGGTGGCTAGATAGCTGCCACCTGCTCTTGGCTTAAAATCTTCAGAGTCTGTTTCTTCTCAGGACTTTCAGCGGAAATCCTACGCCAGCATCTCATTGGCCCAGTTGTGTCACGGGCCTGCCCCTGAACCAGTCACTGCAGCAATGGGAATGAATTCACCGGTTGGCTTAGACCAGGTCATGAGGCCCACCCTGGAGCTGAGCTTCAGCACCACCCAAACCAAGTGGGCTGCAGTACAGAGAAAGAGTGATTCCCCATGGGAATCAGTTGTTTCCAGAAGGAGGAGGACTGGTTGCTGGAAGGGCTGAAACATCACGTGACTACGTAGCCTCACACACACAGCTCTTTTCTCTTCCCTGCCTGTCTCATTGCCCACCTTTCCCTCTTTATTCTCATCCACGCCTAAACCATTTTCTATCCCTTTAAAAACCTGGTTCTTACTTTGCTAATTTTGAAACTCCCAATTCGTCTAAGAAAGCAGATGCTTCAGAAGCAGGCTGCCTCAGAGAGCAGTTTTGAGCCTGATTCTGTACGTGTGATCATCGCCCAGGGACAGTTTGGTACCAGCTGATCAGTCAGTGCTTATGTTCCTGGTGTGGGAGGATGGCTCAGAGTGACTTAATACTAACTGATGCTGGCAAGAAGGCAAGTTATGCCTCCTGTATCTTTTCTTTGTCCATTAGCCAGAGATCTGAAGGAAGGCCTTTAGAATGGATACTAGGAACTTATCTCTGAGTTGTAGCAGACCGGAAGAAATCTCATGCTAGAAGTATCAACCATTAGGGGCAAAGCTGCCTGCAAACACTTCTTTATTTTTGGTCATAATTGTGTATATATATTTTAAGGCAGCTTTATCAAGATATAATTCACATACCTTACAATTCACTCATTTAAAGCACACAGGTTTTTTTTAAAGCATATTTGCAGGGTTGTCAAACCATCACTAAAATCGAATTTAGAACATTGTTATCATCCCTGAAAGAAACCCCATCCTATTAGCAGTCACTATTCATTCCCCTCTTCCTCTGAGCCCCTGGCAACCATTAATCTACTTTCTGACCCCACAGATTTGCGTATTCTAAACATTTAATATAAATGGAATCATACAATCTGTAGTCTTTTGTAACTGGCTTCTTGCACTTAGCCTAATGCTTTCAAGTTTCATACATATTGTTGCATGTCATTCCTTTTTACTGCCACATAATCTTCCATTGTATGGGTATACCATAGCTGATGGACATTTGGGTTGCTTCCACTTTTTGACTTTTATAAATAATCCTGCTACGAACATTTGTATAAGTTTTTGTATGTATATGTATTTTCATTCCTCTGGGTATATATGTAGGAGAGGAGTGGAATTGCTGGGTCATAAGGTAACTCTATACTTAACTTTGAAGAACTTTCCAAAGCAGCTGCACCATTTTGCATTCCCACCAGCAGTGTATACGCTCGCCAACACTTGCTGTTGTCCGTCTTTTTGCTTATAGCCATTCTAGTGGGTGGGAAGTGGTGTCTCGTGGTTTTGTTTGGCATTTCCATAGTGGCTAATGATATTGGGCATCCCTTTATATGCTTACGGGTCATTTGTATACCTTCTATGAGGAAATACCTTTTACCTGTTTTTTTAATTGGATTTTTTTTTTTTATTATTGAGTTGTAAATGTTCTCTATATGTTCTGGCTACAAGTATTTTTGATGTAGGCTCTTGAATTCCTATGAGGCCTTGACTTTTAACAGCTTCTGGGTTAGTGAGAATATCTTTTATTCAAGCCTGGGGAAAACCAAAGAATAGACTAAGCTGTCATGGATAATATTGCCAGTGATTTGCATTGTCATTTAAAGTCTCTCAGCCTGGTTCCTCAATTTTTTTTTTTTTTTTTAAATGTCAAAATTACTGAAAGAACAGCACAAGGAATATCCCTATACCTTCCGCTAGATTCATCAGGTGTTAATCTTTGGCCACATTTGCTTGCTTCTTCTGTGTGTGTATGTGTGGTGGGTGGGGGACGGGTAAAATTTTTCAGAGCTGAATCCTTTGAAAGTAATTTGCCAACACAAGGACCCATCACCTCAAAGGTCTTTAGCACGTTTAGGCTGTGAACCAGGTTATACTCCTACATAACCACCATACCTTTATCATGTTGAAGAAATGTCAGATTAATTCAATAATCCCAAATATATAATCCATATTCATATTCCCCCAAATGTCGTTCCCTGCCTTAAAAAAAAAGTCTAGGTAGGATCCATTCAAGGTTCACCTGTTATGTGTGGTTGTCCTGTCCCCTAAATACTGGAAAAATTTCCCCCTTTTTTTGTTTTTTGTGACATTGATATTTTTGGAAGAGTTCAGGCTAATTATCTTATAGAATGATCCACATTCTGGATTTTTCTGATTGTTCCCTTAAGATTGGAATTAGAATAGACTTTTTTTGGAGGAAGAATATTGCATGGGTGATGCTGTGTCCTTCCCTTGCATCACTTCTGGAGGTACATGATGTCAGTTTGTCCTGAAATGGGCGATGCTTAGTTTGATCATTTGATCAAGGGGGTGCCTGCTAGATCTCTCTATTATAAAGGTAACTTTTCCCATCGTAGTTAATAATTAATCTGTGTAAATCTCTTGTTCCCCAGAACCTTTCACCTGACTGTGGCATCCATTGAATAGCCTTGCTTGAGTCAGTTATTATACTGGGAGTTACAAGATGTTGATTTTTTAATGCTATTATTCATTCACCATTTTTCACCTGGAATTCTTCTGTCTAGAAGAGCTTTACCTTGTATTTTCTCATACTTCTAAAAAATTTCCCTCCCTCCCCTCGCTCATTTTTTTCTTTTTCTTAAAAACAAAAATAGCACCATGAACTTGAGAGTCATTTTAGTCACTGTCATTTCCTAATTAAAAAAATTAAATTGTCCTCTCAACAAGTATTTTTGACTTCCTACTGCGCACTAAGCATTACTGCTTAAAAAGTTAAATTAGACTGTCTTTGAGTTTTCTTTCAGGCCTAAATTATTTTGTGATTCTATGAGATTCTAAGGCACATCCTTGTACCTGCATTTTTATGTTTATCTCTGCCTCTAAATTCCATTTATTTGCTCATGTTATCTTAGTATTTTGTTAAAATGATTTTATAGACTTGTATTTGTTTTTCATTACAGGAAGCCAGAACAAGTATAGCATTTTAGGACAATCTGTATCTCTTAGTGTTCAGGGCCTAGGAGAAATCCATCTCTGTAGGCGTGAGGAAGTTTCCAATGCTGTTGGAACTGGTAGCAGCTACCTAATTGCAGCCAGGTCCCCTGATAAAGTACATGGCCTCTTCAGGTCACAGGCATAGTATTAGTTACATTTTTAATTTGCATTGACTATGTACTTGGCCACCAACCTCCTTCCAAAATAAAAATAACACTTAAAATCCTACAGGCAATTCTGCTTGCCATTCTGTTCATAAGGTTTGTGCCTGGCTCATGAGTGAGACAGGAGAGGTGCCTCTGCTTTTACAGAACTCTCTTGCTTCTTGAGTGGGGACTTCTCACACATGGTAATTTCACGTTTAGATTTTTTCTTAGTAATTAACAATATAAAATTACACTTTGCATAGGTACTCTTATTACACACTGTGTTTTTAGTCTATGTAATAAATTTATATTAATAATTTCCCTGTGTGAGGTTATCAGGTGTATCATACCTCATTGGTAATTCAAGAGTTGTTAATTGTGACTATATCATTTTTGCCTTATATGATGATTTCAGAGCCTAACCTCTGACTGAGTCTCTATTATCCTACTCTTGCAAACCCATCTCTGTAGTTTTGACATACATCTCTTTCCTTTCAAACTTTTTTCGTTTTCATATGCTGATGAAACCCACTATAGCGTTGCTTAATGAATCCCATTAGAGCGCTGGTCTATCAGTTACATTTGTGCTTTTCCGCCTCCCCCTCTTCCCCAGTAGGGGGCAGAAGAAATGAGAATTATTAACCCTAAGATAGCCAAAAGTGCCAATTTTATTGCTGTCTTGAAAATGGCTCCTTGTTTGCAATAAATAGCAGTGCACACCTGGTAAACAAAAGCATGTCAGTTTATTGCTTTTTTGAACTGGCGCTTTTTCCTTGGGAAGGCTAGATTTAGAGTTTGTGTCAGTTTGGATTCTTTGATGGCAAGCAACAAAAACTGATTTTGCTAATTTCAATAAAAAGGAAGGTTATAGAGTGCCTCACGGCTTCTAAGGCAAAGCAGAAAAAGCAGACCTCAGAAGAATAGGACCTAAGGATTAAGGCAGCAGGAGTCCATGTCCGTTGGTCCAACTTCTTCCATCTTGTGCCTCTCTGCTGAAAATTCTCAATCATGCTAGAGAGAAACTAAATGGACTTGATTGGGGTCATGTGCCTGGTAAGGGCTGGATGTGGGGGGCTGGAATTTGATTGACATTTTCTCACCAAAATTAGGGCAGGAACACGTTACCAAGGGAAACTTGGGCTGCTTTTCCCCGAAGAAGAGGCAGAGGAGATTGGACAGACATAAATAGCACTGCCCTCGATCAAGCAGCACCCATGCATCTTTGTAAATCATCTGTGATGCCCAGTGCTTTGGAGAGCAAGGCATTCTGCCATTTTTTCCTCCAAAAACAGCCACTGATCTTATAGCAAACTTTGTCTGATGATCCAGACAAGCAAAGGATTACCTGCCCCTTTATCTTCCCTCACCTTGGCTGGTCCTCTAGAAATCCTGGTAGTCATTTACATCGGCGGGTGGTGGTGTCGGGGAATGCAGAAGGGAAGAGTGAAATAGACAAGGAAAATGGCTGAGAAAGGGTTAAAATGATTAACTCCCTTCTGGAAATTTCCAACTGTCAAATATTTGTTTCCGGGGGGGACCAGCACCTTTCTCATTCGAAATTCACTGTCTTGGTCACTGCTGCCTGGAGCTGTGGGTATGTAAATGTCAACTCTCTCACTGGCAAGTCGGTGAAATTTGCTGGTGACACAAATCTGCGTAGGTTTGGGAGAAAGCAGGATTGTGAGAAACTCCAGATGCATCACAGCAAACTGTGTGAGTCACTCAGATGGGTCAATGGAGAGTCGGCTTGTTGGGTGGCGGTGAGAAGGGACAGCAAGGAATTAGCATATTTAGCACCAGAAAGAAAGAAGTCGAACTTGAGGGCAGCAGTGGTATTAAATGGCCTTCTGTAATATCGTCTCGAGTTCTTTCTTGGATCTGTGTACTAAATTTGACTCTTGCTATGTCAGAGAGAGAGAAAGGAGGAAAAAAATAGAGCTGTGCACCAGAGCGAGGGTGACTGTGAAGCTCCTGGTTCCCACACCCAGAAGCTATTTTTATTAACAGGAAAGTTGATAATAATAACAGTTAACCATTTATTGATTACTTATGGGTACAAGGCACTGTTACTGGGCTTGTTACATATATCATTAGTCAGTAACTAAAGGAGGAAATGCAGATGGCAAAACTGGGGCTTGGGTTAATTGTCCCGGGAGCCACAGCTAGGAAGTGGTAAGGAAAGGATAAGAATAAAAACCTTATCACTTCTGCCATGTAAATAACAGCTGTCTGACAAATATTCCTGCCTCGTGCAATATTAGTGGGGGTCCTTCATCCCATAGGTAGGAGGACCCCATACCAAAGCCCTACATAGGATTTTCAAGTATTTATTCATATTTTCTTTTTTAAATTTTTTTTTACTGGAGTATAGTTGATTTATACATATTTTCATTTAACTATATGTTGAGTTGTTTCTCTATGCTAGACAAGTACCCTTTTAGCCAGAAGGGGAGCCCCGCTAGGAAAATCACCTTCTTAATCCCATTTTATACCCATAGCTGGAAGCTCTTAGCCATTTCTCCTATTTGAGGGTTGCTTTAAGCCTCTCAAACTCTTGTTTGACTCCTTGATCAAAACTGTAGAACAGAACAGACTTTGGCCCTTCCGTCCCCATTTTTAACTGAAAACTGAGTTTGGTTTAATATATTTACTTAAGAGCCTGACTAAGAAGGAAGAGGAAGTCTCACTGGGACGAGGAGGAACCTGGCATTTAATTGCAATCAATTAGGAAAGCAAAGCTGACAGTTTCTTAGCACCTGCTAGATTTCAGGACACATTACCATATTTAATTCTCACAAAAACCCTGCAAGGTATACGAGAACTGTCCCATTTTATTTTACTACCTAATAAACTACGCGTGGTTGTTTTCCAGGGTTTGCCCAAAGACACACAGCTTGCAAATGCTAAAGCCAGCCTTTTTCATTCTTGTCTTTCTCTCATCTTGTGGGCTGCACCTTCAAAATGTATGTAGAATCTGACCGCTCCAGAGGAAATAGACACTCTGTTACCCCAAGCCCCTCCAATCTGAGCCTCTGTCCTTTCTTGCCCAGATGATGATGATGATGATGATTACACGTTTTAGGTCAGGTTATTCAACTCCACATAACTCACATACAATAAATTCACTTTATTTTATTTTTTTAAATTTTATTTTGTAGCAGTTAATATTTATTGAGCACTTACTATGTGATAGGCAGATTCTAATGCTTTACATGCATAATTTAATAACATTTAATTAATTTAGTAATGTAATTTAGTAATTAATAACTTAATCTTCACATCCACTCTGAGGACGGTATTGTTACTTGCCTACTTTTGTGTTGTTGTTCTAGAATATCTTGCCCGGATTATTGCAGCAGCCCCACAACTGGTCCCTCGGCTGCCCAGGCCTCTCTTTCTTCTCAACGTGGTAGCCAGAGGGATGCTTCCAACCTATGTAATTACTCACATCAAAATCTGATTCAGAGCCCCTTCAGGACCTCATCTCCTCCTGCCCCCCGCTTTGCTCACACTGCCCCAGCCATCTGGTCTCCACTCTGATCTTAGCTGAGCTCCTTCCTCAGGACTTTGCACTTATAGAGCCTGGTATGCTGTTCCCCAAGACATCCATGGAGGCTGTTTATTGATGTCCGTCTTGTCACCCTCCCAGTGAGACTGCCCAGACTGTTTGAAATGATAACTATACAAGAGGCCCAGTTAAGGGCAGTGTGATAGGCAGAAATTGTCGGACAGCTTCCACGACCTTTGCCACCGATGTTACTCCCACGATTGTGTTATGTTATATGGCAAAAGGCAAAAAGGAGGTCATCTGGGTTTACAACTAAAAAGAAGTAAATCCTGCCACCCACCTGAAGGAGCTTAAAGGAGATTCTTCGTCCAGAGCATGTAGATAAGAGGCTGAGTCACCAAGACCTGGTTGTAGGTTTGTGACACCTAAAGCAGAGAACCTAGTAAAGCCCCCTGGACTTCTGACCTCCAGAACCGTGAGGTCACGAAAGAGTGGCGTTTTCAGCTGCTAGGTTGCAGTGATTTGTTAGGGCGGCAATAGCGACCTCATACAGATGGTGAATAAATCGGATTCCGCTCTCCAGGCGCTCTGGCTCGTGGGGTGGTGTCCGCCTGCAGAGCTGTGTCGAGGAGACTCTGAGACTGCTCGCAGGCTCTGTGACGGATTCATAGCAGCTGAGAGTTTGCTACACGTGTGCCATCCCTGATCTGGGCTCTTTCTGCTGAACTAGATAGAATGGTGGGCTTAGATGGAGTTCAATTTTTAGGCTGGGGTCGGAACAGAGAACACAGCATCATTAAAGAAAACTAGCCAGCTGAATAAGAATCAAGAATACGAGACTGTCTTAGTTCGTTCAGGCTGCTGTAACAGAGATACAGAGTGGATGGCTTCTTTCGTTTTTTGGGTTTTTCTGGCTGCACCACGCAGCATATGGGATCTTAGTTCCTGGATCAGGGATCGAGCCCGCTCCCCTGCATTGAAAGCGCAGAGTCTTAACCACAGGACAGCCAGGGAAGTCCCAGACTGGATGACTTATAAATAGCAAACAATTATTTCTTGTCACAGTTCTGGAGGCTGGGAAGGCCAAAATCAAAGCACTGGCAGATTCAGTGATGAGGGCCTGCTTCCAGATTCATAGTCAGCTGTCTTCTTGCTGTGCGGTATGCGGGCCTGTCACCGTTGTGGCCTCTCTCGTTACGGAGCACAGGCTCCGGACGCGCAGACTCAGCGGCCGTGGCTCACGGGCCCAGCTGCTCCGCGGCATGTGGGATCCTCCTGGACCAGGGCACAAACCCGTGTCCCCTGCATCGGCAGGCAGACTCTAGGGAAGTCCCTAGAGTCTTTTTTGTAAGGGTGCTAATCCCATCCCTGAGGGCTCTAGCCTCATGACCAAATCACCTCCCAAAGTCCTTGCCTCGTAATACCATCACACTAGGCGTTAGTGTTTCAACATATGAATTTTAGTGATATACAAATATTCAGTCTGTAGCAAAGATCTAGAATGTAAATTCTGTTAGGGCACAGATTTTTGCTTATTTTAATAATTATTCTCTCCTTAGCGTCTAGAACAGTGCCTGGCATATAGTAGGTGCTTAATAACATTTTTTTCAATTAAAGATCTAAATAACAAGGGGTAGGAGTTAAGTATATTCTAATGGTTAACTGAATGTTTTCATATTATAGGGGCCTAAAGTCAAATTCCATTTCCACCACTTAACAATTTCCTTATCTCACATAGGGAGATACGAGTGATTTCTTTGCAGTGTGGTGGTGAGAATAAATTGAGATAACATACTTAGTATCCAGAGCCCCGTGCCTGACACATGGTCAGATTCGCCTAGTGGTAGATGTTTTAGAATGACTGTATCCATCAGGCTTCTTAGTTGTAAGTTACAGCCATGAGCTTGGGCTGATTGGAGCAGGAAGACTGTTATTCAGAGGTTATCAGGAAGCTCACTAAACCTCCAGGAAGGCAGGAGAGCCAGGCTCTGAGCACAGACACATCAAAGGGAAGCACTGTGTTGAGTCAGACAACCAGAAGCATGTCTAAGAGGGGTCCACCTGGACACGGCTGCCACTGCAGCACACAGTGGTGGCTACGGCTCATACCTTAGTGTGCTGCCACCTCTGTGCATGTTGCAGCTGGTTGGCAGACCAGCATCCCCCCCCCCCATCCCTGCTCCTTTGTGTCAGTAGATCCAGATTTCAGACTCTGGACAAGGCCACACAACTGCTCAGGCCTTCCCCTTGCTGCCGGGAGAGCCGGGAGTGAGGTTTCGATTTTTCACCTTCTCTGCTGAGAGATAGGCTTTATCTTCCACTTAGAAGGCAGGGATTCTCCAACCGCAGGAAGGAGTTTAGACGCCAGACAGTCCCCTCACACCTCCTACCCCCAAAAGACAAAAATCCCTTCTATTCATCATTAACATGCTGATCCAAAGTCAGAGATACTGTTTCAAGAAGGCAGGGGAAGCCCTGGGGTTCGGTCACAGGTTGATTCAGGTAGGAGGGGTGGTTCATGGGGCCTTCTATATTCAGATATAGAGGAGAGTATCTTTGCACAGATACTGTGCCCTAACGGAATTTGCATTCTAGATCTTTGCTACAGACTGAATATTTGTGCATTTGACCTTGGCTTTCAACTTGACCCTTTCTGATTGATGCTGCACCAGGGTCACGCATAATTAAAAGGTCACTTATGTCTAGCCTCAGAACGTGGTTAGAGCGGGGAGGCACCCGTAAGCATGAGCTTTCTTTGAATCTAGTTCCAGAGCTCTTTGGCCTTCACGCTTCTAAAAGATGTGGAGGACCTGTGAACGATCCCGTGCTGACTCATTCCATGGTTATACAGTCAGGCGTTGACTGTCATTCTTCTCCTGCGTATTTTATACCTGAGAATACTTTCTGAAAATAATCACATGATAGTAGATAACATTTATTGCTTACCGTTTTATAGCCACTGACAAAATACTTGAAGTTGTTTTTGGTCTCGTTAATCCTTCTGTGAGGTGCAGTATAATTATCCCCATTTTATAGACCAGGAGACTGAGGTTTAGGGAGCAGGTCAACCAGGTTGTAAGTGATGGAACTTGTATTTGAACCAAGGTGTGCCTGACACCAAAGCGTATTGTCTTAACCATGAATTTATGTGAAGCTGATAGATGGCGAGCAGTAAAAATCCTTTTCAGAGCGAGCTATCCTGTTCAGCGTTCAGCATCATGAATTGTCACTCTTGTGTGCAAGCTTGGCATAAAGGCTGTAGACAATCCACAGGTGCCCTTCTAGATTTAGGGTGGGAATTTGGCAATTTTTGGATCTCCATGTCTTTCCTCAAGGTTTTGGCCTGCAGATGAATTTGTTTTTAATAGTAAAAGCAGTATGAGCGAACATATACTTTTTTCTGTAATCAAAATGATGAACTGAGTTGCCTATATTTATTTCCATTAGCACAGTGATTACGTATAATTAAAACTAAGCATCATCAGAAAAGGCCAGATAACAACAAATGCAGGATAGAAAAGATGGGCTATCTTTTCACAGAAATGATTTGTGCTGGCCCACTAAGAAGAAATACCTATATCCCTACCCTCTCTGATGCCAACTTCCAGCACTCTGTTCTACGTTTTCCTTTTCTGTCACACCTTACCTTCCAATATACTCACTAATTTATTACTGATTGCATTTATTGACTCTCATTGCGTCCTTTTAAAACATAAGCTCCCTGAGAGCAGGGGCCTTTGTTTCATTCTGTGATAGATTTCAAATGCTGGGAAGAGTCTTGCTGCAGAGCAGATACTCAAATATTTGTTGAATGAGTGGATGAACATAATAAATAGTAGTAGAAGGAGGATTACGTAAGAGGAAATTCTCTAAAAGTGCAGCATATGTCTGCCGGATGGTTTCAATTATCTATTGCTGTGAAACAAGCCACCTCAAAATGCAGTGGCGTAGGAAAACCCACCCACTGGCTACCATTCTGTGGATCAGGGCTTTGGGCAGGGCTCAGCTTGCATGAGTGTCTCTGTTTCCCATGGCGCTGGCTGAGGCAGCTCAACTGGTTCTAGAGAATTCAGGACGGCCTCATTCACGTGACCGGCTGCTGGCGGTTGACTGGGATGCCTTCGTTTTCCTCATGTGGCCTCTTTCCCGCCCCCGGCCTCCCGTCTTGCAGGGCCTTTCTCTCCATGTGGCTTCTCGCTCCAGCCAGATGGTCTGGACTTCCTTATGTGGTGGCTGAGTCCCCAGAGTGGACAGTGGAAGCTCCTAGGCCTCTCAGGGCCTCAGGTCCAACGTCCCAGAATGTCACTTCCACCGCATTCTGTGGTAAGAGCTAGTCCCAGAGCCAGCCCAGATTGCAGGGCTGGGCAAGGGGATTCTGCCTCTTGGTAGGAGGAGCAGCACCCTGACCTTGTCCGGAAAAAGTGCAGATGGGGGAGGGGGTTGCTTTTGTGCTTTGTGTTTTTTTCAGTTTCCTTTTTTTTTATTGTGGCAAAACATATATAAAGTTTACCATTTTAACCCTGTTGAACCGTTCATTGAACGGTTCAGTGGCATTAAGATAGTCACGTTGGGCTTCCCTGGTGGCGCAGTGGTTGGGAGTCCGCCTGCCGATGCAGGGGACGCAGGCTCGTGCCCCGGTCCGGGAGGATCCCGCATGCCGCGGAGCAGCTGGGCCCGTGAGCCATGGCTGCTGAGCCTGTGCGTCCGGAGCCTGTGACCCGCAACGGGAGAGGCCGCAGCAGTGAGAGGCCCGCGTACCAAAAAAAAAAAAAGATATTCTCATTGTTGTGCAGCCATCACCACCATCCATCTCCAGACCCTTTTTTCATCTCCCTAAACAGAAATTTTGTCCTCATTGAACAGTAATTCCCTGTTCCTCTCCTCCTCCCCCCAGCCCCTGATAACCACCATTCTACTTTCTGTCTCTATTAATTTGACTGCTCCAGGTGTAACCTATTTAGATACGTCGTTTGCATGGAATGATACAGTATTTGTGACTGGCTTAATTTACTTGGCATAATGTCCCCAATGCTCATCCACGTTGTAGCATATGTCTGAATTTTCTTTATGTTTAAGACTTAATATATTCCTTTGTAGGTGTATACCATTCATCCTCCAGTGGACACTTGGGTTGCTTCTACCTTTTGGCTATGGTAAATAATGCTACTATGAACGTGGGTGTACACATGTCTCTGTTTTCCGTTCTTTTGGGTGTTTACCCAGAAGTGGAGTGGCTGAATCGTATGGTAATTCCATGTTTAATTTTTTGAGGAACCTCCATAGTGTTTTCCACAGTCATTGCACCATTTTACAGAGAGGGAGCTCCTTTTAATCTGTAATACCACAGTAATATCATCTCATTTGTAAACCTGTATTCACTTTTATAAGGAATAATTTTTTCTGCTGCAGTTGAAACATATTCTAATGCACATTTTTTCCTTTATTTTAAAAATTTATTCCTTTATTTTCCTACATCCATTTTTGGTCCCATAGAACTTAATTTATATCAGGTTTTCCTTCCTCTATTACAGAGAAAGTCTATTCCAAGTTCAACTAAATGGCAGGGGTCAGTTACACCAAGGTCTCTGCTCTCTGTCTTGTTTAAACTCTGTAGCTCACACAGATTTCTAGGCTAGGGTGGCATCATTTTCCCTGAAAAGCTTTGCAGCGTTGCCCCAGAAAACGATTCAGAAGTACCTTCAACTTCCCAGCATTTTCCAGCCCTCTGACTAATCTGAAAATGAATCTTTTGAGAAAAAGAAGGGAAAAAAAGAAAAAAGCACCCTCCCAAGACAAACAATGAGAAATTACTAAAAGTAATAGATACTTTATTGCTTCTCTTCCTAAAGACCATATTTTTGGTTGTCTTTAGCTATTATTCATTCCCCTGGGGCACATTTCATTTTTTTCTGCAAGATTGTACAACAAGGGAGAATGGTCTATAATTTAGGCTGCAAATTGTGTGTGACATTTCCGGGTCTTATTTGGTGGTTCTTCTCTCTATTGTTGTCTGAGAAGAGCTTTTTCCTTCATAGGCATCACTTGAAAGCAGGTAATACCTCTCATAATCAGGCACCTCCCTTCTGTAAAGATGTATAATATGACTCATTTCTGTGTTTTCTGAAGAATGGGATTAATGAGACCTTACTTCTCAGATTCACAATACTGTTCTGTACCCCAAGCCGTAACAGGAATCATTACTATCTTCGTGTCCCTAAAGCCTTCAATATTAGGAGGAGGACCATAAAAGTGGGTGTATTGGGATTTCTCTAGGCCTTTTTGGAGTGAGGATGTCCTTCCATTTTCCTTTGGAGGTAAACTTTGATTCAAAACTTGTCAGGATTCGGCCACCCCAGTATGGATTCTGCAGGGTCCTGGTAGAGAGCAAGGGCTTTACTGTCTTCCACATGTAGGTTTGAGTTGATACATGCCTATTCACTAACTGTATGATTTGGGGAACGTTTCTACATCTGTGTCAGCCTCAGTTACAGCAACTGTAAAATGCTGAAACCAACACTACATATCTCAGTGGATTAAATTGAACAGTCAGGGAACAGTGCCTGGTACCAAGTATAAGCTAAGTAATTATTATTCCTATTAGTTAAGTTGTAAGTTTCGTAAGGGCACAGTCTATTTATTTTAATTTTTGAATGCACGGAGTTTAGATAGGTATTCATAAATAATATGCTGAAAGGAATTGCTACAGCAAAAACAGTGTACATATTGTAGAGCTTTGTATAATTCTTTTTTTCCTGTTCTGTATTTTCAACTTTAATAGTAATAATTAGAGCAACTAAGTTTTTTTTTTTTTTTTTTTTGAGCATTCACTGTGTACTGGGCATTGAGCTAAGCATTTTACATGTATTAACTCATTTCAACTTTTTTATAGGTACTATAATTATGCCCATTTTACAAATGATAAAAGTAAGACCAATAAAGAGAATTGAAGTCCCTCTTTAAGCCAGTAAGTAGCAAAAATTTGAACTCATCTAGTCTGGATCCAGAGTCCATGCTTTTAGCTTCATGAGTTTTCATAGTTTTTGTTCTCAAGATCCTTTTAGTATCTTAAAAGAGCTTTAGTTTATGTGGGTTATATCTATAAATCTTTACCATAATCAGAATTGAAACTGGGAACTTTAAAAATATTCACTTACTAATTTACTTAAAATATAAAAATAAAAAACTTATTATATGTTAACATAAATGTCATATTTTCCAAACAACAAAAATATTAGTGTGCACAATGGCACTTTTTTTTCAAATCTTAATGTCTAGCTTAACAGAAGACAGCTGGGTAATCATCTGCTTCTGTATTCAATTTGTTGTGATATCACAAATTATTTAGCCTCTCGAAAACTCCATTTAACATTCATTAGAGAACTCGAGCAAAAATGACAAATAACATCTTAGTGTTATTACGAAAATATTTTTACCTCCCAGACCCCCTGGAAGGATTTTGGGGGTCCCTGGGAGTTTCCAGACCACACTTGGAGAACTACTGTCTACCCTTCCCTGCTTTTCAGGTAAAAAGTTTATGATCTAGTTAGAACAAGGAAGGGAAGAGGTATTACGCGCTATTTCTGAACCACCAAATGAAATACAGAGATGGCTGGCCCAATTGGCAGCCTAATTTCACCTCCTGTTTCTAATTTAATTCATGTAATTGGCCTGAGGGATAAATATTTTAAATACCTATTTTAGGGGCTTCCCTGGTGGCGCAGTGGTTGGGAGTCCGCCTGCCGGTGCGGGGGGTGCGGGTTCGTGACCCGGTCCGGGAGGATCCCACGTGCCGCGGAGCGGCTGGGCCCGTGGGCCTTGGCCGCTGGGCCTGCGCATCCGGAGCCTGTGCTCAGCGGCGGGAGGGGCCACAACAGTGAGAGACCCGCGTACCGCAAAGAAAACCACAAAAAACAAAACAAAAAATCTATTTTATAGTTAAGAACAGTGAGGCTAAAAGATTGAGTCTTGCTGAGAGACACCCAGCAGAGCTAGGATTTGAACCCATGTCATCTGATTCGCAAGTCTCTTTCATGCTGCCATTTTCCCTGTAAGTAATTGACACACTTTATTTTAATGTAGACCACTGTGAGGGAGGGACCTGTGTTATTCAGGACTCTGGGTTGTTAGTGACAGAAGTCCAATTCAAACTTGTTTCAACCAAAAAAAGGAAATGTATTGTCAGCAAAAGCAAGTGGTAGGTGGACTTCAGGCATAAGTGGATGTAGGTGTTCAGCTAAGAAAATCAGACTTTGGATTTTCTTTTATCATCTCTTGGGTTTGGCTTCCCTCTCACTTAGCTTCAATCTCAGGCAGGATTTGATCCTAGCAAACCTAGGCTTTATCTAATCAACTTGACGGACCCCTGCAAAAAAAAAAAAAAGAATCTTTTCCCAAAGTTTCAGCAGTAGTCTTGTGGCTGACTGTCATTGGTCCACTTGGGACAAGAGTCTGTCCCAAAACCAGTCCCTGGGCCAAGGACATGGAGGACTACAGTTGGTCAGGGCTGGGACCATGTGCCAGTCCTGGAGCCTAAGGGAGTAGTAGGGTCAAACCCACCTACTCCTATGTTGGCCTCAGTTACTTCCTCTGAGGTTGGTGGAGGGGTAGTTCCAAAATGAGAAGTGGGATGCTCGTACCAGAAAAATGGGTTGAGGGATTCTGGGCTGGCAAAACTCAAAAGATGTCTACAATGGATCCCATTTTTCTCATGTATACCATTTTAGCTTATATCACAAATAGAACTCCTTGATTTCCACCCCACCCCCGCTTTTCTCATTCTACAGGGTGTTTTTATGGGATGCTGTGATCATGTCATAATGTTCTTTGGGCCCTGCTCTTAAGGAATTTACAATGTCGTCCTGGAGACAAATCAGACATACACACAAAATGCTCTAAAAACAGTTACTAAGCAACAAATTAGCATATGGAAATGAAATCCTAGTACAGGTTAAATGCCTGTGAGCCAAGGGATTATGTAGAGGATCACAACAGACACAGATTTGGCACAGAGCAACATCTTTGTGGTATATATTATACCGTAATAGACACACTGTGGACTTTCTTCTGCAGAAGCGTTCTGGAGTCTTTTTCTCTCTCCCTGGGAGACAGTGTGTTGAAGTTGAAAGAATACGAGTTGAAAGTCAGAGACTGCACATAATCTAGGTCCCTGCCTCTTTTCCTCATCACCAGTGCTGGTATTTGCTTTCTGGCCAAAGTTTTCATATACAAGTAGAATCTAAGAAGCACGCCATCCCTTTGCTTAGCATTGTGCTGCCCTCGCACGTGAAGTGTCTACAGTTTTCAACGACGGGTATCGAGGTAACTATTCAGCCCTGCGCCCTGATGAGGGACAAAGAGAAGCAGTTTTTTGGAGTGATGGTTATTTTCACTGGAAAGAGGTATAATTCAGAAGAGTGAGTGGTTGATTGTTGAAATCAGCTCAACAGTACATGTACTGATAAACTACCAGGGCCTCAACTTTGTGATCAGAGATAGGTAAATTGTAAGAAATGCAATATTAAAAGAAAACGCTTATTTACCCAAGATATTATTTAGCAACTTAAGATTTCTGTTTAAAGGGTATTTTATTTCATTTTTTAATATATATATTTATTTATTTTTGGCTGTGCGGGGTCTTTGTTGCTGTGCGCGGGCTTTCTCTAGTTGGCATGAGCGGGGGCTACTCTTTGTTGCGGTGCGGAGGCTTCTCACTGCGGTGGTTTCTCTTGTTGCGGAGCATGGGCTCTAGGCACATGGACTTCAGTAGTTGTGGCACGCGGGCTCAGTAGTTGTGTGCCCGGGCTTAGTTGCTCCGTGGCATACTGGGATCTTCCCGGACCAGGGCTCAAACTTGTGTCCCCTGCATTGGCAGGTGAATTCTCAACCACTGTGCCACCAGGGAAGTCCCTAAAGGGTATTTAAAAAAATACTTCCAGCACTTCATACGTTGTCACTGAGCATTGTTATTAACTGCTGTGATTGATGCATTTGTTTAAAGAGAGAAGGAAAAATGTAGCTCGTATTTAGTGAAGCCTGTTTAGCTCTTAACCTACCTTCAGGAATTCAAACGTTGTTACATTTATTTCAAGAGTCAAAAACAGCCGCTCTGCATTAGTCTTCACTTGAAGATTTTGTTTTGAAATTTTTAGGGATTGTGTTCTCCAAAGCTCCTGTTTCCAATCCAAACATGCATAGATCGAAATTTCTTGCTCAGGCATTGTAATGCTAACTTGATCCGGTGCAAAAAATGGAAGAAATTGGCATTTCTACAGCCAGTTGGAAGCTTTTATCTCCAGGTTTTTTGGTTTGATGCTTAAAAGTGTGCCACATGCACTGGCCTGCACGCCACTTTCACTCTGAGTCCTGAATGGTCAGCGAAAAGAGCTAACTAGCTCGCCCCTTTCATTCACAACTTGCTTTTTTTTTTTTTTTTTTTTTGCGGTACGCGGGCCTCTCACTGTTGTGGCCTCTCCCATTGCAGAACACAGGCTCCGGACGCACAGGCTCAGCGGCCATGGCTCACGGGCCCAGCTGCTCCGCGGCATGTGGGATCTTCCTGGACCGGGGCACGAACCTGTGTCCCCTGCATTGGCAGACGGACTCTCAACCACTGCACCACCAGGGAAGCCCCACAACTTGCTTTCTGATGGCACATAGTGAGGCGTTAGTTTTTCTTTGCAGTTTCTACCTGCTCCCCCATTTTGGTAGAGAAGTCTCTCCACTCTAGTTAGTAGAACTCCACTTGATAAAATGGAGACCCATTTCTTCTCATAACTTGGAAGCATGTTCAGTATCATTATATTGTCAGCTTTGGCTGCCATAACAAAATACTACAGACTGGGTAACTTAAAACAGATTTATTCTCTCACAGTTCTAGAGGCTGGAAGTTTGAGATCAAGGTGCCAGCAGGGTTCATTTCGGGTGAGGCCTCTCTTCTTGGCTTGCTGACAGCTGTCTTCTTGCTGTGACTCCACCTGGCCTTTCCTCTGTACATGTAGGGAGAGATCTCTGGTGTCTCTTCCTCTTCTTATAAGGGCATGAGTCTTACGGAATTCAGGCCCAACTTTATGACCTTACTTAACCTTTATTACTTCCTTGTAGGCCATAACTCCAAATACCGTGGGGTAGGGCTTCAATATGTGAACTTAGAGGTTGTGGAGGGAACACAATTCAGTCCATAACAATCATTTTTGTTTTTTGTTTTTCTTTCAAGAATAAGATGAAAGTCTTTTTGGTGCTTCTGATTCACATGGTGTTCTTGTCGACCACGATCTCTGCTAGGAGAACTCAGCAAGCGTGCTGTGGGTGGAAAAAGGACACAGTAAACTATTTCAGCTGGTGAGAGTGACATGCAAGATGAAAGGCACAGAAAAGTTAATCTCATCTCTTCTTGTTCTCTTTTCCTGTGAATGTAGCCTGTCCTATTTGTTACTGCTTATTTATTTCAGGGCCATCTTCTGATGGATGCCTGTTATTAAAGTGGACGGAGCTCTGAAGGGGTAATAACAGAGGCGATTTCCCAGAGCGAGGAGGTTTGCTTAGTGTGCAGATTAGCGCTGTGTTCAGCAATCTAGACTTGTAAGGAGACTGGGGAGTAAAGACCCGGGGTAGCACTTTGAGCTTTGTTCCATCGTTTGACCATGGAATTTAAGTGTGTCAAGGCATTTTCTGAGATAGTTGGCTTTGGCCCCTGACTCTATAATTGTGTGTGCCTGCTTGTTTATGTATTTATAGTAGAATGATGTTTGGGACCTGGTACATGTTATCCCGTTATTCCAGAACTGTGGCCAAGACGCAGAGTGGGGACAGAGGGTGCAGATACCCCATATTCCAAGTTCAGAAGTTGTAGCCCTCCAGGGCTTGCTAACAGGCTCCATTTCACTAGGACAGACCTTGACTGCCTTACCCCCAACCTAGAGGCAAAATGGAAAGGAAAAAAAGGTTGTCTTTTTAGTGAGAATAGTATTTACCAAAAGCTTTATCTTCCTTCCCTTCCTCTTAGGGAAGTGGGGAGTTGTCCCCTTGCTGTGAGCTGACCAAAGCTAATCTGATCCCTGTAGATTCTTTTTTTTTTTTTTTTCTCGGTACGCAGGCCTCTCACTGTTGTGGCCTCTCCCGTTGTGGGGCACAGGCTCCGGACGCGCAGGCTCAGCGGCCACGGCTCACGGGCCCAGCCGCTCTGCGGCATGTGGGATCCTCCCAGACCGGGGCACGAACCCGTGTCCCCTGCATCGGCAGGCGGACTCTCAACCACTGCGCCACCAGGGAAGCCCCCTGTAGATTCTTTGGAAGTGGCCAAAGAGGTTAGAGTTAGTGAGTGTTGGCCACTCTTCTGTAACCTTGCTCCAGTTTTAATGAAAGCAGGCCTCAGGCCAAATTCTCCCACACATAGAGACATTTACTAAATGAATATTCATTAGCAGAGCAGGCTCAAAACAGCTCATAAACTCTTTTTGCAAGCCCAGTGCTGTTCCAGAATGCTGCCGTGTACAAGAGCGATGCTCATCCCTGGCTACGGAGTGGAATCATCAAGGGAGCTTTAAAAAGGCACTGATAACTGATCCTCCCTCCAGAGAGTCCTACACTGTTGACCTGGGTGAGCGCTGGCTCTTGGGATTCTAGAAGCTCCCCATGCAATGTCAAAGTTCAGCCAAGGTTGAGAACCAGTGTTTTAGATGCTCCCACCATACCCTGTATGACATTATTTGAGACCAACCCAGCAACATCACAGAGACAGGATTCTGTCTTCTCTAGTTAGGACTCTTCAGTTAGAAAATCTCCTAATTCAATGGCTGAATCTACGGTTGAGGATTACGTCAGGGGTGTTATCGTAAGGGGTGCAGGGTACAGGCCCGAATGGATTCTTATTCCCAGTTCCTGTAGAGATGGAAAGTGTGTTCAGACTGTTTTGGCCACTCCAAGCATCTTCGATACCTTGTATTTCATCAGTGAGACCCTGTTTGTATCGTCCATCATGCTAATTAACAGGTCTTTAGTTTCACCACTGAGAATCTGTTTTGGCATCGCTGATGCAAACTAATAATGCGGGTTGTTGCCTAAGCTCAGCTAAAAGAAACGTGCATATGGTAGCTGACCATGGATTATGGCCCTTTCCACGCGGTGTAACTGGTCTCCCCAAGTCTGTGTATTCTTCGTAGCGTGTTAACAGACAACCCCTACAATTAAGGCTAAACTACCTGGCACATATATGATATCACCCTGATTATGCAGATAATTTAAAGTAAATTACAGGGCTTCCCTGGTGGCACAGTGGTTAAGAATCCACCTGCCAATGCAGGGGACATGGGTTTGAGCCCTGGTCCAGGAAGATCCCACACTCCGCAGAGCAACTAAGCCCGGGCACACAACTACTGAGCCTGTGCTCTAGACGCCGCGAGCCACAACTACTGAAGCCCATGTCCCTAGAGCCTGTGCTCCGCAACAAGAGAAGCCACTGCGACGAGAAGCCCACACGCTGCAACGAAGACTAGCCCCCGCTCGCCGCAGCTAGAGAGAGCCGGTGCACAGCAATGAAGACCCAACACAGCCAAAAATAACAGTAAATAAAGTCAATAAATTTGAAAAATAAATTACAGTCACATAGTACTGCCTCTTCTCAAGGTCGACAGAGTGATGTTCCAGGAGAGCTGTTTGTAAAGTCTGGACATGTCCTAGCTGCCCGTTATCCGCTTTCTACCCTCCAGTCAAGTCAGGACCTGGTGGTCTCTAGTCTGCAGATTGTGGAGACAGGAAAAGTGTGACCACCGGGATGGCTAGGCACAAGTGGGCCCAGGGTATCCTCTCCTTCTGCAGAGGTACAGATGTTTTCCCCCACATTGTGTCTGCAGGTGCTGGGGTTGGAGGACAGAGTAGATGGGATGGAGGCTTTAGAGTCGTGGGGCGGCGCGGCTTAGGGTAGGTGGCACGTACATAGGAGGAATGGGGTCCGAGACCACCAACTGGGAGTCAGCCAGGAGGAGTGGCTAAATTCTCACAAGAGGACCATCAATGACTAGGGCAGCTTGGTGCCCCTAGATCACACCAAATACACATGAAGGACCCGGATTAGACATACATGTTCGGTGTGTGATCCAACCTTATCGGTTAGCTTTTCCTACAGTGATACTGCATAGCCGTCCACCCCTAACCAAAGTGACCTATAACAACAGTCATTTCTTCTTGATCATGTCAGCTTCTCTAGGATGGGTTGGTGTCATACTTCAAGGTGTGAAATGGACTATGTTTGTGAGCCTGTGATTGGCGTCAGATCTGCTCCCACGTGTTTAATCTGGTACCCACGCTAAAGGGGCAGCAGCTACCTGGGGAAATTTTTCCTCATGGCAGGGACTGAAATGCAAGAGAGCAAGCACTTATGTCATGCCTGCTAACATCCTGTTGGCCAAAGTGAGTCACGTGACCAAGCCCAACGTCAATGAGGCAGAGGGAGATACTCTCCCTCAGAAGGTACAGTATATTGGAGAGGATGAATGTTTTTGAACCATCATTTCATCTGCCACAGGGACCAAGAAAGAGGCACATCTCACCTTTCCTATCATCTTCCTTGTACCTTAGACCAGAACAAAAAGCTCAGCAAAGAGGACATCTGTGTGTGGTCAGTCCATCCTCTTCTCCACCACAAGCTTTGGAGGCTCCTGTTCTTGGATGAGAGGAAGAATGCTGATCTAAAGACAAAATAAAAGTTTTACAAAGAGCAAGCCTTAGTCTTAGGAAACCAGAAAGAGACACTTCCAATAACTGAATGTTACTGAAAAATTATAGAGTTGGATTGAGATGTTTGTTGAGGGAGCCTTCCACGCAACAGGAAAAGGTTGTAGAACACTGAGACTGGTAAAGTGATGCCATCTCATGTTTACACCTCAGTGTGCCCAGATGCCTCGGTAATCTGTTACATATGCCTGCTTTGATGTCTTCAAGGAAAATGCCTTTGTAGATCCCTTGTCTGGTGGTTAGGAGTACATTTCCCATGAGCAGTGCCTGGGGAAATTCACTTAATTGGGAGGATGAAAGGGAAGAGAACAGGATGTCTCAACGGAGTCTCTTCCTTACTCAGCCATAAGAAGTTGCTTTCCCTCTTTGGGATTCTAGTTGCCCGTCTGTTTGTTATGGAGAGTGTTGTCTTTTCAGAGTAATATGTCTCAAAATGTGCTTCACAGGATCCAACTGAATCGTGATGTAAAAGCTTCTCTGGAAAGAGGATTCTATGATCAAAAGAATTTGGGAAACTT